>NC_133154.1:8629457-8957059 GCF_048418815.1 Hemitrygon akajei
CACCACCTTCACAACTACAGACCCCACCTTCACAACTACAGACCCCACCTTCACCACTACAGACCTCGCCTTCACCACTACAGACCCCGCCTTCACCACTACAGACCGCGCCTTCACCTCTGCAGACTCCACCTCCACTTCAAAGACCCCACCTTATCCACTACAGACCCCACATTCACCACTACAGACCCCGGCTTATCCACTACAGACCCCACCTCCACCTCTACAGACCCCACCGTCACCTCTACAGACCCCACCTCCATCACTACAGACCCCACCTTCACCTCTACAGACCCCACCTTCTCCTCTGAGACCCCACCTCCACCTCTACAGCCCCATCTTATCCACTACAGACCCCACCTTCTCCACTACAGACCCCACCTTCTCCACTACAGGCCCCTACCTTCACCACTACAGACCCCAGCTTCACCACTACAGACCCGACCCTCTGCACTATACCACACTTTCTCCACTACAGACCCCACCTTCTCCACTACAGACCCCACCTCCATCACTACAGACCCCTCTTTCACCACTACAGACCCTACCCTCACCACTACAGACACCACATTCACAACTACAGACCCCACATTCACCACTACAGACCCCACTTCCATGAATACAGACCGCACCTCCACCACTACAGACCCCTCCTTCACCACTACAGACCCTACCCTCACCACTACAGACACCGCCTTCACAACTACAGACACCGCCTTCACAACTACAGACCCCGCCTTCACCACTACAGACCCCGCCTTCACCACTACAGACCCTACCCTCACCACTACAGACACCACATTCACAACTACAGACCCCACATTCACCACTACAGACCCCACTTCCATGAATACAGACCGCACCTCCACCACTACAGACCCCTCCTTCACCACTACAGACCCTACCCTCACCACTACAGACACCGCCTTCACAACTACAGACACCGCCTTCACAACTACAGACCCCGCCTTCACCACTACAGACCCCGCCTTCACCTCTGCAGACTCCACCTCCACTTCAAAGACCCCACCTTATCCACTACAGACCCCACTTTCACCACTACAGACCCCGGCTTATCCACTACAGACCCCACCTCCACCTCTACAGACCCCACCGTCACCTCTACAGACCCCACCTCCATCACTACAGACCCCACCTTCACCTCTACAGACCCCACCTTCTCCTCTGAGACCCCACCTCCACCTCTACAGCCCCACCTTCTCCACTACAGGCCCCTACCTTCACCACTACAGACCCCACCTTCACCTCTACAGACCCCAGCTTCACCACTACAGACCCCAGCTTCACCACTACAGACCCTACCTTCTCCACTACATACCACACTTTCTCCACTACAGACCTCACCTTCACCTCTACAGACCCCACCTTCTCCACTACAGACCCCACCTTCTCCACTACAGACCCCACCTCCATCACTACAGACCGCACCTTCGCCACTACAGACCCCACATTCACCACTACAGACCCCACCTCCATGAATACAGACGGCACCTCCACCACTACAGACCCCTCCTTCACCACTACAGACCCTACCCTCCCCACTTCAGACACCACCTTCACAACTACAGACCCCACCTTCACAACTACAGACCCCAACTTCACCACTACAGACCCCACCTTCACCTCTGCAGACCCCACCTCCACTTCAAAGAACCCACCTTATCCACTACAGACCCCACCTTCACCACTACAGACCCCGGCTTATCCACTACAGACCCCACCTCCACCTCTACAGACCCCACCTTCACCTCTACAGACCCCACCTCCATCACTACAGACCCCATCTTCACCTCTACAGACCCCACCTTCTCCTCTGAGACCCCTCCTCCACCTCTACAGCCCCACCTTATCCACTACAGACCCCCCCTCCATCACTACAGACCCCACCTTCACCTCTGCAGACCCCACCTTCTCCACTACAGACCCCACCTACTCCACTACAGACCCCACCTCCATCACTACAGACCCCACCTTCACCACTACAGACCCCACCTTCACCTCTACAGACCCTACCTTCTCCACTTCAGACCCCTCCTTCACCTCTACAGACCCCACCTTCACCACTACAGACTCCACCTCCATCAATACAAACCGGACCTTCACCACTACAGACCCCTCCTTCACCACTACAGACCCCACCTTCACCACTACAGACCCCACCTTCACCTCTACAGACCCCACCTTCACCTCTACAGACCCCACCATCTTCACTTCAGACCCCTCCTTCACCTCTACAGACCCCACCTTCACCTCTACAGACCCCACCTACACTACAGACCCCACCTTCACCACTACAGACCCCACCTTCACCACTACAGACCCCACCTTCACCTCGGCAGACCTCACCTTCACCTCTGCAGACCCCACCTTCACCTCTGCAGACCCCACCTTCTCCACTACAGACCCCACCTTCTCCACTTCAGACCCCACCTTCTCCACTACAGACCCCACCTTCTCCACTACAGACCCCACCTTCACCACTACAGACCCGACCCTCTGTACTACATACCACACTTTCTCCACTACAGACCTCACCTTCACCACTACAGACCCCACCTTCACCACTACAGACCCCACATTCACCACTACAGACCCCACCTCCATGAATACAGACCGCACCTCCACCACTACAGACACCAACTTCACAACTACAGACCCCACCTTCACAAATACAGACCCCACCTTCACAAATACAGACCCCACCTTCACAAATACAGACCCCACCTTCACCACTGCAGACCCCACCTTCACCTCTGCAGACCCCACCTCCACTTCAAAGACCCCACCTTATCCACTACAGACCCCACCTTCACCACTACAGACCCCGGCTTATCCACTACAGACCCCACCTCCACCTCTACAGACCCCACCTCCATCACTACAGACCACACCTTCACCTCTACGGACCCCACCTTCTCCACTACGGACCCCACCTTCTCCACTACTCACCCCACCTTCTCCACTACAGACCCCACCTGCATCACTACAGACCCCACTTTCACCACTACAGACTCCACCTTCTCCACTACGTACCCCACCTTCTCCACTACGGACCCCACCTTCTCCACTACGGACCCCACCTTCTCCACTACGGACCCCACCTTCTCCACTACAGAACCCGCCGTCACCACTACAGAACCAGCCTTCACAACTACAGACCCCATCTTCACCACTACAGACCCCACCTTCACCTCTAAAGACCTCACCTTCACCTCTACAGACCCCACCTTGACCACTACAGACTCCACCTTCATCAATACAAACCGGACCTGCACCACTACAGACCCCTCCTTCACCACTCCAGACCCCATCTTCACCACTACAGACCCCACCTTCACCACTAAAGACCCCACCTTCACCTCTACAGACCCCACCTTCTCCAGTTCAGACCCCTCCTTCACCTCTACAGACCCCACCTTCTACACTACAGACCCCACCTTCACCACTACAGACCCCACCTTCACCTCTGCAGACCCCACCTTCACCTCTGCAGACCCCACCTACTCCACTACAGAACCGACCTTCTCCACTACAGTCCCCCCAACTTCTCCACTACATACCACACTTTCTCCACTACAGACCTCACCTTCACCTCTACAGACCCCACCTTCTCCACTACAGACCCCACCTTCTCCACTACAGCCCCCAGCTCCATCACTACAGACCGCACCTTCGCCACTACAGACCCCACATTCACCACTACAGACCCCACTTCCATGAATACAGACCGCACCTCCACCACTACAGACCACTCCTTCACCACTACAGACACCACCTTCACAACTACAGACCCCACCTTCACAACTACAGACCCCACCTTCACCACTACAGACCTCGCCTTCACCACTACAGACCCCGCCTTCACCACTACAGACCGCGCCTTCACCTCTGCAGACTCCACCTCCACTTCAAAGACCCCACCTTATCCACTACAGACCCCACATTCACCACTACAGACCCCGGCTTATCCACTACAGACCCCACCTCCACCTCTACAGACCCCACCGTCACCTCTACAGACCCCACCTCCATCACTACAGACCCCACCTTCACCTCTACAGACCCCACCTTCACCTCTACAGACCCCACCATCTTCACTTCAGACCCCTCCTTCACCTCTACAGACCCCACCTTCACCTCTACAGACCCCACCTACACTACAGACCCCACCTTCACCACTACAGACCCCACCTTCACCACTACAGACCCCACCTTCACCTCGGCAGACCTCACCTTCACCTCTGCAGACCCCACCTTCACCTCTGCAGACCCCACCTTCTCCACTACAGACCCCACCTTCTCCACTTCAGACCCCACCTTCTCCACTACAGACCCCACCTTCTCCACTACAGACCCCACCTTCACCACTACAGACCCGACCCTCTGTACTACATACCACACTTTCTCCACTACAGACCTCACCTTCACCACTACAGACCCCACCTTCACCACTACAGACCCCACATTCACCACTACAGACCCCACCTCCATGAATACAGACCGCACCTCCACCACTACAGACACCAACTTCACAACTACAGACCCCACCTTCACAAATACAGACCTCACCTTCACAAATACAGACCCCACCTTCACAAATACAGACCCCACCTTCACCACTGCAGACCCCACCTTCACCTCTGCAGACCCCACCTTCACCTCTGCAGACCCCACCTCCACTTCAAAGACCCCACCTTATCCACTACAGACCCCACCTTCACCACTACAGACCCCGGCTTATCCACTACAGACCCCACCTCCACCTCTACAGACCCCACCTCCATCACTACAGACCACACCTTCACCTCTACGGACCCCACCTTCTCCACTACGGACCCCACCTTCTCCACTACTGACCCCACCTTCTCCACTACAGACCCCACCTGCATCACTACAGACCCCACTTTCACCACTACAGACTCCACCTTCTCCACTACGTACCCCACCTTCTCCACTACGGACCCCACCTTCTCCACTACGGACCCCACCTTCTCCACTACGGACCCCACCTTCTCCACTACAGAACCCGCCGTCACCACTACAGAACCAGCCTTCACAACTACAGACCCCATCTTCACCACTACAGACCCCACCTTCACCTCTAAAGACCTCACCTTCACCTCTACAGACCCCACCTTGACCACTACAGACTCCACCTTGACCACTACAGACTCCACCTTCATCAATACAAACCGGACCTGCACCACTACAGACCCCTCCTTCACCACTCCAGACCCCATCTTCACCACTACAGACCCCACCTTCACCACTAAAGACCCCACCTTCACCTCTACAGACCCCACCTTCTCCAGTTCAGACCCCTCCTTCACCTCTACAGACCCCACCTTCTACACTACAGACCCCACCTTCACCACTACAGACCCCACCTTCACCTCTGCAGACCCCACCTTCACCTCTGCAGACCCCACCTACTCCACTACAGAACCGACCTTCTCCACTACAGTCCCCCCAACTTCTCCACTACATACCACACTTTCTCCACTACAGACCTCACCTTCACCTCAACAGACCCCACCTTCTCCACTACAGACCCCACCTTCTCCACTACAGCCCCCAGCTCCATCACTACAGACCGCACCTTCGCCACTACAGACCCCACATTCACCACTACAGACCCCACTTCCATGAATACAGACCGCACCTCCACCACTACAGACCCCTCCTTCACCACTACAGACCCTACCCTCACCACTACAGACACCACCTTCACAACTACAGACCCCACCTTCACAACTACAGACCCCACCTTCACCACTACAGACCTCGCCTTCACCACTACAGACCCCGCCTTCACCACTACAGACCGCGCCTTCACCTCTGCAGACTCCACCTCCACTTCAAAGACCCCACCTTATCCACTACAGACCCCACATTCACCACTACAGACCCCGGCTTATCCACTACAGACCCCACCTCCACCTCTACAGACCCCACCGTCACCTCTACAGACCCCACCTCCATCACTACAGACCACACCTTCACCTCTACAGACCCCAACTTCTCCTCTGAGACCCCACCTCCACCTCTACAGCCCCATCTTATCCACTACAGACCCCACCTTCTCCACTACAGACCCCACCTTCTCCACTACAGGCCCCTACCTTCACCACTACAGACCCCAGGTTCACCACTACAGACCCGACCCTCTGCACTATACCACACTTTCTCCACTACAGACCCCACCTTCTCCACTACAGACCCCACCTCCATCACTACAGACCCCTCTTTCACCACTACAGACCCTACCCTCACCACTACAGACACCACATTCACAACTACAGACCCCACATTCACCACTACAGACCCCACTTCCATGAATACAGACCGCACCTCCACCACTACAGACCCCTCCTTCACCACTACAGACCCTACCCTCACCACTACAGACACCGCCTTCACAACTACAGACCCCGCCTTCACCACTACAGACCCCGCCTTCACCACTACAGACCCTACCCTCACCACTACAGACACCACATTCACAACTACAGACCCCACATTCACCACTACAGACCCCACTTCCATGAATACAGACCGCACCTCCACCACTACAGACCCCTCCTTCACCACTACAGACCCTACCCTCACCACTACAGACACCGCCTTCACAACTACAGACACCGCCTTCACAACTACAGACCCCGCCTTCACCACTACAGACCCCGCCTTCACCTCTGCAGACTCCACCTCCACTTCAAAGACCCCACCTTATCCACTACAGACCCCACTTTCACCACTACAGACCCCGGCTTATCCACTACAGACCCCACCTCCACCTCTACAGACCCCACCGTCACCTCTACAGACCCCACCTCCATCACTATAGACCCCACCTTCACCTCTACAGACCCCACCTTCTCCTCTGAGACCCCACCTCCACCTCTACAGCCCCACCTTCTCCACTACAGGCCCCTACCTTCACCACTACAGACCCCACCTTCACCTCTACAGACCCCACCTTCACCTCTACAGACCCCACCTTCTCCACTTCAGACCCCTCCTTCACCTCTACAGACCCCTCCTTCACCTCTACAGACCCCACCTACACTACAGACCCCACCTTCTCCACTTCAGACCCCTCCTTCACCTCTACAGACCCCTCCTTCACCTCTACAGACCCCACCTACACTACAGACCCCACCTTCACCACTACAGACCCCACCTTCACCTCTGCAGACCCCACCTTCTCCACTTCAGACCCCTCCTTCACCTCTACAGACCCCTCCTTCACCTCTACAGACCCCTCCTTCACCTCTACAGACCCCACCTACACTACAGACCCCACCTTCTCCACTACAGACCCCACCTTCACCACTACAGACCACATCTTCACCACTACAGACCTCACCTTCACCACTACAGTCCCCACCTTCTCCACTACAGACCCCACCTCCATCACTACAGAGAGCACCTTCACCACTACAGACCCCACCTTCACCTCTACAGACCCCACCTTCTCCACTTCAGACCCCTCCTTCACCTCTACAGACCCCTCCTTCACCTCTACAGACCCCTCCTTCACCTCTACAGACCCCACCTACA
Source organism: Hemitrygon akajei (assembly GCF_048418815.1). Classification (NCBI taxonomy): domain Eukaryota; kingdom Metazoa; phylum Chordata; class Chondrichthyes; order Myliobatiformes; family Dasyatidae; genus Hemitrygon; species Hemitrygon akajei. The sequence goes on from NC_133154.1 coordinate 8,637,042, forward strand.
CTACAGACCCCACCTTCACCACTACAGACCCCACCTTCACCACTACAGACCCCACCTTCACCTCTACAGACCCCTCCTTCACCTCTACAGACCCCACCTACACTACAGACCCCACCTTCACCACTACAGACCCCACCTTCACCACTACAGACCCCACGTTCACCTCAGCAGACCCCACCTTCTCCACTACAGACCCCATCTACACCACTACAGACCAATCTTCACCACTACAGACCCGACCCTCTGCACTGCATACCACACTCTCTCCAGTACAGACCTCACCTTCACCACTACAGTCCCCACCTTCTCCACTACAGACCCCACCTCCATCACTACAGACAGCACCTTCAACACTACAGACCCCACATTCACCACTACAGACCCCACCTCCATGAATACAGACCGCACCTCCACCACTACAGACCCCTCCTTCACCACTACAGACCCTGCCCTCACCACTACAGACACCACCTTCACAACTACAGACCCCACCTTCACAACTACAGACCCCTCCTTCACCACTGCAGACCCCACCTTCACCTCTGCAGACCCCACCTCCACTTCAAAGATCCCACCTTATCAACTACAGACCCCACCCTCAACACTACAGACCCCACCCTCACCACTACAGACCCCGGCTTATCCACTACAGACCCCACCTTCACCTCTACAGACCCCACCTCCATCACTACAGACCCCACCTTCACCTCTACGGACCCCATTTTCACCTCTACGGACCCCACCTTCTCCACTACGGACCCCACCTTCACCACTACAGACCCCACGTTCACCTCTGCAGACCCCACCTTCTCCACTACAGACCCCACCTTCACCACTACAGACCCCAGCTTCACCACTACAGACCCGACCCTCTGCACTGCATACCACACTCTCTCCACTACAGACCTCACCTTCACCACTACAGTCCCCACCTTCTCCACTACAGACCCCACCTCCATCACTGCAGACCGCACCTTCACCACTACAGACCCCACATTCACCACTACAGACCCCACCTCCATGAATACAGACCGCACCTCCACCACTACAGACCCCTCCTTCACCACTACAGACCCTGCCCTCACCACTACAGACACCACCTTCACAACTACAGACCTCACCTTCACAACTACAGACCCCTCCTTCACCACTGCAGACCCCACCTTCACCTCTGCAGACCCCATCTCCACTTCAAAGATCCCACCTTATCAACTACAGACCCCACCCTCAACACTACAGACCCCACCCTCACCACTACAGACCCCGGCTTATCCACTACAGACCCCACCTCCACCTCTACAGACCCCACCTTCACCTCTACAGACCCCACCTCCATCAATACAAACCGGACCTTCACCACTACAGACCCCTCCTTCACCACTACAGACCCCACCTTCACCTCTACAGACCCCACCTTCTCCACTACAGACCCCACCTTCACCTCTACAGACCCCACCTCCATCACTACAGACCCCACCTTCACCTCTACGGACCCCACCTTCTCCACTACGGACCCCACCTTCACCTCTACAGACCCCACCTCCATCACTACAGACCCCACCTTCACCTCTATGGACCCCACCTTCTCCACTACGGACCCCACCTCCATCACTACAGACCCCACTTTCACCACTACAGACTCCACCTACTCCACTACGTACCCCACCTTCACAACTACAGACCCCGCCTTCACAACTACAGACCCTGCCTTCACAACTACAGACCCCGCCTTCACCACTACAGACCCCGCCTTCACCTCTGCAGACCCCGCCTTCACCTCTGCAGACTCCACCTCCACTTCAAAGACCCCACCTTATCCACTACAGACCCCACCTTCACCACTACAGACCCCGGCTTATCCACTACAGACCCCACCTCCACCTCTACAGACCCCACCTTCACCTCTACAGACCCCACCTTCACCTCTACAGACGCCACCTCCATCACTACAGACCCCACCTTCACCTCTACTGACCCCACCTTCTGCTCTGAGACCCCACCATCACCTCTACAGCCCCACCTTATCCACTACAGACCCCCCTTCCATCACTACAGACCCCACCTTCACCACTACAGACCCCACCGTCACCTCTACAGACCCCACCTTCTCCACTTCAGACCCCTCCTTCACCTCTACAGACCCCACCTTCACCACTACAGACTCCACCTCCATCAATACAAACCGGACCTTCACCACTACAGACCCCTCCTTCACCACTACAGACCCCACCTTCACCTCTACAGAACCCACCTTCTCCACTTCAGACCCCTCCTTCACCTCTACAGACCCCACCTTCTCCACTTCAGACCCCTCCTTCACCTCTACAGACCCCACCTTCACCTCTACAGACCCCACCTACAGTACAGACCCCACCTTCACCACTACAGACCGCACCTTCACCACTACAGACCCCACCTTCACCTCTGCAGACCCCACCTTCACCTCTGCAGATCCCTCCTTCACCTCTGCAGACCCCTCCTTCTCCACTACAGACCCCACCTTCACCACTACAGACCCCAGCTTCACGACTACAGACCCGACCCTCTGCACTGCATACCCCACTTTCTCCACTACAGACCTCACCTTCACCACTACAGACCCCACCTTCTCCACTACAGACCCCACATCCATCACTACAGACCGCACCTTCACCACTACAGACCCCACATTCACCACTACAGACCCCACCTCCATGAATACAGACCGCACCTCCACCACTACAGACCCCTCCTTCACCACTACAGACCCTGCCCTCACCACTACAGACACCACCTTCACAACTACAGACCCCACCTTCACAACTACAGACCCCTCCTTCACCACTGCAGACCCCACCTTCACCTCTGCAGACCCCAACTCCACATCAAAGATCCCACCTTATCCACTACAGACCCCACCCTCACCACTACAGACCCCACCCTCACCACTACAGACCCCGGCTTATCCACTACAGACCCCACCTCCACCTCTACAGACCCCACCTTCACCTCTACAGACCCCACCTTCACCTCTACAGACCCCAACTCCATCACTACAGACCCCAACCTTCACCTCTACGGACCCCACCTTCTCCACTACAGACCCTGCCCTCACCACTACAGACACCACCTTCACAACTACAGACCTCACCTTCACAACTACAGACCCCTCCTTCACCACTGCAGACCCCACCTTCACCTCTGCAGACCCCATCTCCACTTCAAAGATCCCACCTTATCAACTACAGACCCCACCCTCAACAATACAGACCCCACCCTCACCACTACAGACCCCGGCTTATCCACTACAGACCCCACCTCCACCTCTACAGACCCCACCTTCACCTCTACAGACCCCACCTCCATCAATACAAACCGGACCTTCACCACTACAGACCCCTCCTTCACCACTACAGACCCCACCTTCACCTCTACAGACCCCACCTTCTCCACTACAGACCCCACCTTCTCCACTACAGACCCCACCTTCACCTCTACAGACCCCACCTCCATCACTACAGACCCCACCTTCACCTCTACGGAACCCACCTTCTCCACTACGGACCCCACCTTCACCTCTACAGACCCCACCTCCATCACTACAGACCCCACCTTCACCTCTATGGACCCCACCTTCTCCACTACGGACCCCACCTCCATCACTACAGACCCCACTTTCACCACTACAGACTCCACCTACTCCACTACGTACCCCACCTTCACAACTACAGACCCCGCCTTCACAACTACAGACCCTGCCTTCACAACTACAGACCCCGCCTTCACCACTACAGACCCCGCCTTCACCTCTGCAGACCCCGCCTTCACCTCTGCAGACTCCACCTCCACTTCAAAGACCCCACCTTATCCACTACAGACCCCACCTTCACCACTACAGACCCCGGCTTATCCACTACAGACCCCACCTCCACCTCTACAGACCCCACCTTCACCTCTACAGACCCCACCTTCACCTCTACAGACGCCACCTCCATCACTACAGACCCCACCTTCACCTCTACTGACCCCACCTTCTGCTCTGAGACCCCACCATCACCTCTACAGCCCCACCTTATCCACTACAGACCCCCCCTCCATCACTACAGACCCCACCTTCACCACTACAGACCCCACCGTCACCTCTACAGACCCCACCTTCTCCACTTCAGACCCCTCCTTCACCTCTACAGACCCCACCTTCACCACTACAGACTCCACCTCCATCAATACAAACCGGACCTTCACCACTACAGACCCCTCCTTCACCACTACAGACCCCACCTTCACCTCTACAGAACCCACCTTCTCCACTTCAGACCCCTCCTTCACCTCTACAGACCCCACCTTCTCCACTTCAGACCCCTCCTTCACCTCTACAGACCCCACCTTCACCTCTACAGACCCCACCTACACTACAGACCCCACCTTCACCACTACAGACCCCACCTTCACCACTACAGACCCCACCTTCACCTCTGCAGACCCCACCTTCACCTCTGCAGATCCCTCCTTCACCTCTGCAGACCCCTCCTTCTCCACTACAGACCCCACCTTCACCACTACAGACCCCAGCTTCACGACTACAGACCCAACCCTCTGCACTGCATACCCCACTTTCTCCACTACAGACCTCACCTTCACCACTACAGACCCCACCTTCTCCACTACAGACCCCACATCCATCACTACAGACCGCACCTTCACCACTACAGACCCCACATTCACCACTACAGACCCCACCTCCATGAATACAGACCGCACCTCCACCACTACAGACCCCTCCTTCACCACTACAGACCCTGCCCTCACCACTACAGACACCACCTTCACAACTACAGACCCCACCTTCACAACTACAGACCCCTCCTTCACCACTGCAGACCCCACCTTCACCTCTGCAGACCCCAACTCCACATCAAAGATCCCACCTTATCCACTACAGACCCCACCCTCACCACTACAGACCCCACCCTCACCACTACAGACCCCGGCTTATCCACTACAGACCCCACCTCCACCTCTACAGACCCCACCTTCACCTCTACAGACCCCACCTTCACCTCTACAGACCCCAACTCCATCACTACAGACCCCAACCTTCACCTCTACGGACCCCACCTTCTCCACTACGGACCCCACCTTCTCTACTACGGACCCCACATCCATCACTACAGACCCCACTTTCACCACTACAGACTCCACCTACTCCACTACGTACCCCGCCTTCACAACTACAGACCCCGCTTTCACCACTACAGACCCCGCCTTCACCTCTGCAGACCCCGCCTTCACCTCTGCAGACCCCGCCTTCACCTCTGCAGACCCCGCCTTCACCTCTGCAGACTCCACCTCCACTTCAAAGACCCCACCTTATCCACTACAGACCCCACCTTCACCACTACAGACCCCGGCTTATCCACTACAGACCCCACCTCCACCTCTACAGACCCCACCTTCACCTCTACAGACCCCACCTTCACCTCTACAGACGCCACCTCCATCACTACAGACCCCACCTTCACCTCTACAGACCCCACCTTCTGCTCTGAGACCCCACCATCACCTCTACAGCCCCACCTTATCCACTACAGACCCCCCCTCCATCACTACAGACCCCACATTCACCACTACAGACCCCACCTTCACCTCTACAGACCCCACCTTCTCCACTTCAGACCCCTCCTTCACCTCTACAGACCCCACCTTCACCTCTACAGACCCCACCTACACTGCAGACCCCACCTTCACCACTACAGACCCCACCTTCACCACTACAGACCCCACCTTCACCTCTGCAGACCCCACCTTCACCTCTGCAGACCCCTCCTTCACCTCTGCAGACCCCTCCTTCTCCACTACAGACCCCACCTTCACCACTACAGACCCCAGCTTCACGACTACAGACCCGACCCTCTGCACTGCATACCCCACTTTCTCCACTACAGACCTCACCTTCACCACTACAGACCCCACCTTCTCCACTACAGACCCCACCTCCATCACTACAGACCGCACCTTCACCACTACAGACCCCACATTCACCACTACAGACCCCACCTCCATGAATACAGACCGCACCTCCACCACTACAGACCCCTCCTTCACCACTACAGACCCTGCCCTCACCACTACAGACACCACCTTCACAACTACAGACCCCACCTTCACAACTACAGACCCCTCCTTCACCACTGCAGACCCCTCCTTCACCACTGCAGACCCCACCTTCACCTCTGCAGACCCCAACTCCACTTCAAAGATCCCACCTTATCCACTACAGACCCCACCCTCACCACTACAGACCCCACCCTCACCACTACAGACCCCGGCTTATCCACTACAGACCCCACCTCCACCTCTACAGACCCCACCTTCACCTCTACAGACCCCAACTCCATCACTACAGACCCCACCTTCACCTCTACGGACCACACCTTCTCCACTACGGATCCCACCTTCTCCACTACGGACCCCACATCCATCACTACAGACCCCACTTTCACCACTACAGACTCCACCTACTCCACTACGGACCCCACCTTCACCACTACAGAACCCGCCTTTACCACTACAGAACCCGCCTTCACCACTACAGAACCCGCCTTCACCACTACAGAACCCGCCTTCACCACTACAGAACCCGCCTTCACCTCTACAGAACCCACCTTCTCCACTACAGACCCCTCCTTCACCACTACAGACTGCACCTTCACCACTACAGACCCCAGCTCCATCAATACAAACCGTACCTTCACCACTACAGAACCCGCCTTCACCACTACAGAACCAGCCTACACCACTACAGACCCCATCTTCACCTCTACAGACCCCACCTTCTCCAGTGCAGACCCCTCCTTCACCTCTACAGACACCACCTTCTACACTACAGACCCCACCTTCACCACTACAGACCCCACCTTCACCTCTGCAGACCCCACCTTCACCTCTGCAGACCCCACCTTCTCCACTACAGAACAGACCTTCTCCACTACAGTCCCCACCTTCACCACTACAGACCCCAGCTTCACCACTACAGACCCCAGCTTCACGACTACAGACCCGACCCTCTGCACTGCATACCCCACTTTCTCCACTACAGACCTCACCTTCACCACTACAGACCCCACCTTCTCCACTACAGACCCCACATCCATCACTACAGACCGCACCTTCACCACTACAGACCCCACATTCACCACTACAGACCCCACCTCCATGAATACAGACCGCACCTCCACCACTACAGACCCCTCCTTCACCACTACAGACCCTGCCCTCACCACTACAGACACCACCTTCACAACTACAGACCCCACCTTCACAACTACAGACCCCTCCTTCACCACTGCAGACCCCACCTTCACCTCTGCAGACCCCAACTCCACATCAAAGATCCCACCTTATCCACTACAGACCCCACCCTCACCACTACAGACCCCACCCTCACCACTACAGACCCCGGCTTATCCACTACAGACCCCACCTCCACCTCTACAGACCCCACCTTCACCTCTACAGACCCCACCTTCACCTCTACAGACCCCAACTCCATCACTACAGACCCCAACCTTCACCTCTACGGACCCCACCTTCTCCACTACAGACCCTGCCCTCACCACTACAGACACCACCTTCACAACTACAGACCTCACCTTCACAACTACAGACCCCTCCTTCACCACTGCAGACCCCACCTTCACCTCTGCAGACCCCATCTCCACTTCAAAGATCCCACCTTATCAACTACAGACCCCACCCTCAACAATACAGACCCCACCCTCACCACTACAGACCCCGGCTTATCCACTACAGACCCCACCTCCACCTCTACAGACCCCACCTTCACCTCTACAGACCCCACCTCCATCAATACAAACCGGACCTTCACCACTACAGACCCCTCCTTCACCACTACAGACCCCACCTTCACCTCTACAGACCCCACCTTCTCCACTACAGACCCCACCTTCTCCACTACAGACCCCACCTTCACCTCTACAGACCCCACCTCCATCACTACAGACCCCACCTTCACCTCTACGGAACCCACCTTCTCCACTACGGACCCCACCTTCACCTCTACAGACCCCACCTCCATCACTACAGACCCCACCTTCACCTCTATGGACCCCACCTTCTCCACTACGGACCCCACCTCCATCACTACAGACCCCACTTTCACCACTACAGACTCCACCTACTCCACTACGTACCCCACCTTCACAACTACAGACCCCGCCTTCACAACTACAGACCCTGCCTTCACAACTACAGACCCCGCCTTCACCACTACAGACCCCGCCTTCACCTCTGCAGACCCCGCCTTCACCTCTGCAGACTCCACCTCCACTTCAAAGACCCCACCTTATCCACTACAGACCCCACCTTCACCACTACAGACCCCGGCTTATCCACTACAGACCCCACCTCCACCTCTACAGACCCCACCTTCACCTCTACAGACCCCACCTTCACCTCTACAGACGCCACCTCCATCACTACAGACCCCACCTTCACCTCTACTGACCCCACCTTCTGCTCTGAGACCCCACCATCACCTCTACAGCCCCACCTTATCCACTACAGACCCCCCCTCCATCACTACAGACCCCACCTTCACCACTACAGACCCCACCGTCACCTCTACAGACCCCACCTTCTCCACTTCAGACCCCTCCTTCACCTCTACAGACCCCACCTTCACCACTACAGACTCCACCTCCATCAATACAAACCGGACCTTCACCACTACAGACCCCTCCTTCACCACTACAGACCCCACCTTCACCTCTACAGAACCCACCTTCTCCACTTCAGACCCCTCCTTCACCTCTACAGACCCCACCTTCTCCACTTCAGACCCCTCCTTCACCTCTACAGACCCCACCTTCACCTCTACAGACCCCACCTACACTACAGACCCCACCTTCACCACTACAGACCCCACCTTCACCACTACAGACCCCACCTTCACCTCTGCAGACCCCACCTTCACCTCTGCAGATCCCTCCTTCACCTCTGCAGACCCCTCCTTCTCCACTACAGACCCCACCTTCACCACTACAGACCCCAGCTTCACGACTACAGACCCAACCCTCTGCACTGCATACCCCACTTTCTCCACTACAGACCTCACCTTCACCACTACAGACCCCACCTTCTCCACTACAGACCCCACATCCATCACTACAGACCGCACCTTCACCACTACAGACCCCACATTCACCACTACAGACCCCACCTCCATGAATACAGACCGCACCTCCACCACTACAGACCCCTCCTTCACCACTACAGACCCTGCCCTCACCACTACAGACACCACCTTCACAACTACAGACCCCACCTTCACAACTACAGACCCCTCCTTCACCACTGCAGACCCCACCTTCACCTCTGCAGACCCCAACTCCACATCAAAGATCCCACCTTATCCACTACAGACCCCACCCTCACCACTACAGACCCCACCCTCACCACTACAGACCCCGGCTTATCCACTACAGACCCCACCTCCACCTCTACAGACCCCACCTTCACCTCTACAGACCCCACCTTCACCTCTACAGACCCCAACTCCATCACTACAGACCCCAACCTTCACCTCTACGGACCCCACCTTCTCCACTACGGACCCCACCTTCTCTACTACGGACCCCACATCCATCACTACAGACCCCACTTTCACCACTACAGACTCCACCTACTCCACTACGTACCCCGCCTTCACAACTACAGACCCCGCTTTCACCACTACAGACCCCGCCTTCACCTCTGCAGACCCCGCCTTCACCTCTGCAGACCCCGCCTTCACCTCTGCAGACCCCGCCTTCACCTCTGCAGACTCCACCTCCACTTCAAAGACCCCACCTTATCCACTACAGACCCCACCTTCACCACTACAGACCCCGGCTTATCCACTACAGACCCCACCTCCACCTCTACAGACCCCACCTTCACCTCTACAGACCCCACCTTCACCTCTACAGACGCCACCTCCATCACTACAGACCCCACCTTCACCTCTACAGACCCCACCTTCTGCTCTGAGACCCCACCATCACCTCTACAGCCCCACCTTATCCACTACAGACCCCCCCTCCATCACTACAGACCCCACATTCACCACTACAGACCCCACCTTCACCTCTACAGACCCCACCTTCTCCACTTCAGACCCCTCCTTCACCTCTACAGACCCCACCTTCACCTCTACAGACCCCACCTACACTGCAGACCCCACCTTCACCACTACAGACCCCACCTTCACCACTACAGACCCCACCTTCACCTCTGCAGACCCCACCTTCACCTCTGCAGACCCCTCCTTCACCTCTGCAGACCCCTCCTTCTCCACTACAGACCCCACCTTCACCACTACAGACCCCAGCTTCACGACTACAGACCCGACCCTCTGCACTGCATACCCCACTTTCTCCACTACAGACCTCACCTTCACCACTACAGACCCCACCTTCTCCACTACAGACCCCACCTCCATCACTACAGACCGCACCTTCACCACTACAGACCCCACATTCACCACTACAGACCCCACCTCCATGAATACAGACCGCACCTCCACCACTACAGACCCCTCCTTCACCACTACAGACCCTGCCCTCACCACTACAGACACCACCTTCACAACTACAGACCCCACCTTCACAACTACAGACCCCTCCTTCACCACTGCAGACCCCTCCTTCACCACTGCAGACCCCACCTTCACCTCTGCAGACCCCAACTCCACTTCAAAGATCCCACCTTATCCACTACAGACCCCACCCTCACCACTACAGACCCCACCCTCACCACTACAGACCCCGGCTTATCCACTACAGACCCCACCTCCACCTCTACAGACCCCACCTTCACCTCTACAGACCCCAACTCCATCACTACAGACCCCACCTTCACCTCTACGGACCACACCTTCTCCACTACGGATCCCACCTTCTCCACTACGGACCCCACATCCATCACTACAGACCCCACTTTCACCACTACAGACTCCACCTACTCCACTACGGACCCCACCTTCACCACTACAGAACCCGCCTTTACCACTACAGAACCCGCCTTCACCACTACAGAACCCGCCTTCACCACTACAGAACCCGCCTTCACCACTACAGAACCCGCCTTCACCTCTACAGAACCCACCTTCTCCACTACAGACCCCTCCTTCACCACTACAGACTGCACCTTCACCACTACAGACCCCAGCTCCATCAATACAAACCGTACCTTCACCACTACAGAACCCGCCTTCACCACTACAGAACCAGCCTACACCACTACAGACCCCATCTTCACCTCTACAGACCCCACCTTCTCCAGTGCAGACCCCTCCTTCACCTCTACAGACACCACCTTCTACACTACAGACCCCACCTTCACCACTACAGACCCCACCTTCACCTCTGCAGACCCCACCTTCACCTCTGCAGACCCCACCTTCTCCACTACAGAACAGACCTTCTCCACTACAGTCCCCACCTTCACCACTACAGACCCCAGCTTCACCACTACAGACCCCAGCTTCACCACTACATACCACACTTTCTCCACTACAGACCTCACCTTCACCTCTACAGACCCCACCTTCTCCACTACAGACCGCACCTTCGCCACTACAGACCCCACCTCCATGAATACAGACCGCACCTCCACCACTACAGACCCTACCCTCACCACTACAGACACCACCTTCACAACTACAGACCCCACCTTCACAACTACAGACCCCACCTTCACAACTACAGACCCCGCCTTCACCACTACAGACCCCGCCTTCACCTCTGCAGACTCCACCTCCACTTCAAAGACCCCACCTTATCCACTACAGACCCCACCTTCACCACTACAGACCCCGGCTTATCCACTACAGACCCCACCTCCACCTCTACAGACCCCACCTTCACGTCTACAGACCCCACCTCCATCACTACAGACCCCACCTTCACCTCTACAGACCCCACCTTCTCCTCTGAGACCCCACCTCCACCTCTACAGCCCCAACCTATCCACTACAGACCCCACCTTGCCACTACAGTCCCCACCTTCTCCACTACAGACCCCACCTTCTCCACTACAGACCCCACCTTCTCCACTACAGACCCCACCTTCACCACTACAGACCCCAGCTTCACCACTACAGACCCGACCCTCTGCACTACATACCACACTTTCTCCACTACAGACCTCACCTTCACCACTACAGACCCCACCTTCTCCACTACAGACCCCACCTCCATCACTACAGACCGCACCTTCACCACTACAGACCCCGCATTCACCACTACAGACCCCACCTCCATGAATACAGACCGCACCTCCACCACTACAGAACCCTCCTTCACCACTACAGACCCTACCCTCACCACTACAGACACCACATTCACAACTACAGACCCCACCTTCACAAATACAGACCCCACCTCCACCACTACAGACCCCTCCTTCACCACTACAGACCCTGCCCTCACCACTACAGACACCACCTTCACAACTACAGACCCCACCTTCACAACTACAGACCCCTCCTTCACCACTGCAGACCCCACCTTCACCTCTGCAGACCCCAACTCCACATCAAAGATCCCACCTTATCCACTACAGACCCCACCCTCACCACTACAGACCCCACCCTCACCACTACAGACCCCGGCTTATCCACTACAGACCCCACCTCCACCTCTACAGACCCCACCTTCACCTCTACAGACCCCACCTTCACCTCTACAGACCCCAACTCCATCACTACAGACCCCAACCTTCACCTCTACGGACCCCACCTTCTCCACTACGGACCCCACCTTCTCTACTACGGACCCCACATCCATCACTACAGACCCCACTTTCACCACTACAGACTCCACCTACTCCACTACGTACCCCGCCTTCACAACTACAGACCCCGCTTTCACCACTACAGACCCCGCCTTCACCTCTGCAGACCCCGCCTTCACCTCTGCAGACTCCACCTCCACTTCAAAGACCCCACCTTATCCACTACAGACCCCACCTTCACCACTACAGACCCCGGCTTATCCACTACAGACCCCACCTCCACCTCTACAGACCCCACCTTCACCTCTACAGACCCCACCTTCACCTCTACAGACGCCACCTCCATCACTACAGACCCCACCTTCACCTCTACAGACCCCACCTTCTGCTCTGAGACCCCACCATCACCTCTACAGCCCCACCTTATCCACTACAGACCCCCCCTCCATCACTACAGACCCCACCTTCACCACTACAGACCCCACCTTCACCTCTACAGACCCCACCTTCTCCACTTCAGACCCCTCCTTCACCTCTACAGACCCCACCTTCACCTCTACAGACCCCACCTACACTGCAGACCCCACCTTCACCACTACAGACCCCACCTTCACCACTACAGACCCCACCTTCACCTCTGCAGACCCCACCTTCACCTCTGCAGACCCCTCCTTCACCTCTGCAGACCCCTCCTTCTCCACTACAGACCCCACCTTCACCACTACAGACCCCAGCTTCACGACTACAGACCCGACCCTCTGCACTGCATACCCCACTTTCTCCACTACAGACCTCACCTTCACCACTACAGACCCCACCTTCTCCACTACAGACCCCACCTCCATCACTACAGACCGCACCTTCACCACTACAGACCCCACATTCACCACTACAGACCCCACCTCCATGAATACAGACCGCACCTCCACCACTACAGACCCCTCCTTCACCACTACAGACCCTGCCCTCACCACTACAGACACCACCTTCACAACTACAGACCCCACCTTCACAACTACAGACCCCTCCTTCACCACTGCAGACCCCTCCTTCACCACTGCAGACCCCACCTTCACCTCTGCAGACCCCAACTCCACTTCAAAGATCCCACCTTATCCACTACAGACCCCACCCTCACCACTACAGACCCCACCCTCACCACTACAGACCCCGGCTTATCCACTACAGACCCCACCTCCACCTCTACAGACCCCACCTTCACCTCTACAGACCCCAACTCCATCACTACAGACCCCACCTTCACCTCTACGGACCACACCTTCTCCACTACGGATCCCACCTTCTCCACTACGGACCCCACATCCATCACTACAGACCCCACTTTCACCACTACAGACTCCACCTACTCCACTACGGACCCCACCTTCACCACTACAGAACCCGCCTTTACCACTACAGAACCCGCCTTCACCACTACAGAACCCGCCTTCACCACTACAGAACCCGCCTTCACCACTACAGAACCCGCCTTCACCACTACAGAACCCGCCTTCACCTCTACAGAACCCACCTTCTCCACTACAGACCCCTCCTTCACCACTACAGACTGCACCTTCACCACTACAGACCCCAGCTCCATCAATACAAACCGTACCTTCACCACTACAGAACCCGCCTTCACCACTACAGAACCAGCCTACACCACTACAGACCCCATCTTCACCTCTACAGACCCCACCTTCTCCAGTGCAGACCCCTCCTTCACCTCTACAGACCCCACCTTCTACACTACAGACCCCACCTTCACCACTACAGACCCCACCTTCACCTCTGCAGACCCCACCTTCACCTCTGCAGACCCCACCTTCTCCACTACAGAACAGACCTTCTCCACTACAGTCCCCACCTTCACCACTACAGACCCCAGCTTCACCACTACAGACCCCAGCTTCACCACTACATACCACACTTTCTCCACTACAGACCTCACCTTCACCTCTACAGACCCCACCTTCTCCACTACAGACCGCACCTTCGCCACTACAGACCCCACCTCCATGAATACAGACCGCACCTCCACCACTACAGACCCCTCCTTCACCACTACAGACCCTACCCTCACCACTACAGACACCACCTTCACAACTACAGACCCCACCTTCACAACTACAGACCCCACCTTCACAACTACAGACCCCGCCTTCACCACTACAGACCCCGCCTTCACCTCTGCAGACTCCACCTCCACTTCAAAGACCCCACCTTATCCACTACAGACCCCACCTTCACCACTACAGACCCCGGCTTATCCACTACAGACCCCACCTCCACCTCTACAGACCCCACCTTCACGTCTACAGACCCCACCTCCATCACTACAGACCCCACCTTCACCTCTACAGACCCCACCTTCTCCTCTGAGACCCCACCTCCACCTCTACAGCCCCAACCTATCCACTACAGACCCCACCTTGCCACTACAGTCCCCACCTTCTCCACTACAGACCCCACCTTCTCCACTACAGACCCCACCTTCTCCACTACAGACCCCACCTTCACCACTACAGACCCCAGCTTCACCACTACAGACCCGACCCTCTGCACTACATACCACACTTTCTCCACTACAGACCTCACCTTCACCACTACAGACCCCACCTTCTCCACTACAGACCCCACCTCCATCACTACAGACCGCACCTTCACCACTACAGACCCCGCATTCACCACTACAGACCCCACCTCCATGAATACAGACCGCACCTCCACCACTACAGAACCCTCCTTCACCACTACAGACCCTACCCTCACCACTACAGACACCACATTCACAACTACAGACCCCACCTTCACAAATACAGACCCCACCTTCACCACTGCAGACCCCACCTTCACCTCTGCAGACCCCACCTCCACTTCAAAGACCCCACCTTATCCACTACAGACCCCACCTTCACCACTACAGACCCCGGCTTATCCACTACAGACCCCACCTCCACCTCTACAGACCCCACCTTCACATCTACAGACCCCACCTCCATCACTACAGACCCCACCTTCACCTCTACGGACCCCACCTTCTCCACTACGGACCCCACCTTCTCCACTACGGACCCCACCTTCACCTCTACAGACCCCACCTTCTACACTACAGACTCCACCTTCACCACTGCAGACCCCACCTTCACCTCTGCAGACCCCACCTTCACCTCTGCAGACCCCACCTTCTCCACTACAGAACCGACCTTCTCCACTACAGACCCCACCTTCACCTCTACGGACCCCACCTTCTCCACTACGGACCCCACCTTCACCTCTACAGACCCCACCTTCACCTCTACAGACCCCACCTTCTACACTACAGACCCCACCTTCACCACTACAGACCCCACCTTCACCTCTGCAGACCCCACCTTCACCTCTGCAGACCCCACCTTCACCTCTGCAGACCCCACCTTCTCCACTACAGAACCGACCTTCTCCACTACAGACCCCACCTTCACCTCTACAGACCCCACCTTCTCCTCTGAGACCCCACCTTCTCCACTACAGACCCCACCTTCACCTCTACAGACCCCACCTTCTCCACTTCAGACCCCTCCTTCACCTCTACAGACCCCACCTTCACCTCTACAGACTCCACCTCCATCAATACAAACCGGACCTTCACCACTACAGACCACTCCTTCACCACTACAGACCCCAGCTCCATCAATACAAACCGTACCTTCACCACTACAGAACCCGCCTTCACCACTACAGACCCCACCTTCACCTCTACAGACCCCACCTTCACCTCTACAGACCCCACCTTCACCTCTACAGACTCCACCTCCATCAATACAAACCTGACCTTCACCACTACAGACCACTCCTTCACCACTACAGAGCCACCTTCACCTCTACAGACCCCACCTTCTCCACTTCAGACCCCTCCTTCACCTCTACAGACCCCTCCTTCACCTCTACAGACCCCACCTTCACCTCTACAGACCCCAACTACACTACAGACCCCACCTTCATCACTGCAGACCGCACCTTCACCACTACAGACCCCACATTCACCACTACAGACCCCACCTCCATGAATACAGACCGCACCTCCACCACTACAGACCCCTCCTTCACCACTACAGACCCTGCCCTCACCACTACAGACACCACCTTCACAACTACAGACCCCACCTTCACAACTACAGACCCCACCTTCACCACTGCAGACCCCACCTTCTCCACTACAGAACCGACCTTCTCCACTACAGTCCCCACCTTCTCCACTACAGACCCCAGCTTCACCACTACAGACCCCACCTTCTCCACTACATACCACACTTTCTCCACTACAGACCTCACCTTCACCTCTACAGACCCCACCTTCTCCACTACAGACCCCACCTTCTCCCCTACAGACCCCACCTCCATCACTACAGACCGCACCTTCGCCACTACAGACCCCACATTCACCACTACAGACCCCACCTCCATGAATACAGACCGCACCTCCACCACTACAGACCCCTCCTTCACCACTACAGACCCCTCCTTCACCACTACAGACACCACCTTCACAACTACAGACCCCACATTCACCACTACAGACCCCACCTCCATGAATACAGACCGCACCTCCACCACTACAGACCCCTCCTTCACCACTACAGACCCTACCCTCACCACTACAGACACCACCTTCACAACTACAGACCCCACCTTCACAACTACAGACCCCACCTTCACAACTACAGACCCCGCCTTCACCACTACAGACCCCGCCTTCACCTCTGCAGACTCCACCTCCACTTCAAAGACCCCACCTTATCCACTACAGACCCCACCTTCACCACTACAGACCCCGGCTTATCCACTACAGACCCCACCTCCACCTCTACAGACCCCACCTTCACGTCTACAGACCCCACCTCCATCACTACAGACCCCACCTTCACCTCTACAGACCCCACCTTCTCCTCTGAGACCCCACCTCCACCTCTACAGCCCCAACTTATCCACTACAGACCCCACCTTGCCACTACAGTCCCCACCTTCTCCACTACAGACCCCACCTTCTCCACTTCAGACCCCACCTTCACCACTACAGACCCCAGCTTCACCACTACAGACCCGACCCTCTGCACTACATACCACACTTTCTCCACTACAGACCGCACCTTCACCACTACAGACCCCGCATTCACCACTACAGACCCCACCTCCATGAATACAGACCGCACCTCCACCACTACAGAACCCTCCTTCACCACTACAGACCCTACCCTCACCACTACAGACACCACATTCACAACTACAGACCCCACCTTCACAAATACAGACCCCACCTTCACCACTGCAGACCCCACCTTCACCTCTGCAGACCCCACCTCCACTTCAAAGACCCCACCTTATCCACTACAGACCCCACCTTCACCACTACAGACCCCGGCTTATCCACTACAGACCCCACCTCCACCTCTACAGACCCCACCTTCACATCTACAGACCCCACCTCCATCACTACAGACCCCACCTTCACCTCTACGGACCCCACCTTCTCCACTACGGACCCCACCTTCACCTCTACAGACCCCACCTTCTACACTACAGACCCCACCTTCACCACTACAGACCCCACCTTCACCTCTGCAGACCCCACCTTCACCTCTGCAGACCCCACCTTCTCCACTACAGAACCGACCTTCTCCACTACAGACCCCACCTTCACCTCTACAGACCCCACCTTCTCCTCTGAGACCCCACCTTCACCTCTACAGCCCCACCTTATCCACTACAGACCCCCCCTCCATCACTACAGACCCCACCTTCACCTCTGCAGACCCCACCTTCTCCACTACAGACCCCACCTTCACCTCTGCAGACCCCACCTTCTCCACTACAGACCCCACCTTCACCACTACAGACCCCACCTTCACCTCTACAGACCCCACCTTCTCCACTTCAGACCCCTCCTTCACCTCTACAGACCCCACCTTCACCTCTACAGACTCCACCTCCATCAATACAAACCGGACCTTCACCACTACAGACCACTCCTTCACCACTACAGACCCCACCTTCACCTCTACAGACCCCACCTTCTCCACTACAGACCCCACCTCCATCACTACAGACCGCACCTTCACCACTACAGACCCCGCATTCACCACTACAGACCCCGCATTCACCACTACAGACCGCACCTCCACCACTACAGAACCCTCCTTCACCACTACAGACCCTACCCTCACCACTACAGACACCACATTCACAACTACAGACCCCACCTTCACAAATACAGACCCCACCTTCACCACTGCAGACCCCACCTTCACCTCTGCAGACCCCACCTCCACTTCAAAGACCCCACCTTATCCAGTACAGACCCCACCTTCACCACTACAGACCCCGGCTTATCCACTACAGACCCCACCACCATGAATACAGACCGCACCTCCACCACTACAGACCCCTCCTTCACCACTACAGACCCTACCCTCACCACTACAGACACCACATTCACAACTACAGACCCCACCTTCACAAATACAGACCCCACCTTCACCACTGCAGACCCCACCTTCACCTCTGCAGACCCCACCTCCACTTCAAAGACCCCACCTTATCCACTACAGACCCCACCTTCACCACTACAGACCCCGGCTTATCCACTACAGACCCCACCTCCACCTCTACAGACCCCACCTTCACATCTACAGACCCCACCTCCATCACTACAGACCCCACCTTCACCTCTACGGACCCCACCTTCTCCACTACGGACCCCACCTTCACCTCTACAGACCCCACCTTCTACACTACAGACCCCACCTTCTACACTACAGACCCCACCTTCACCACTGCAGACCCCACCTTCACCTCTGCAGACCCCACCTTCACCTCTGCAGACCCCACCTTCACCTCTGCAGACCCCACCTTCTCCACTACAGAACCGACCTTCTCCACTACAGACCCCACCTTCACCTCTACGGACCCCACGTTCTCCACTACGGACCCCACCTTCACCTCTACAGACCCCACCTTCACCTCTACAGACCCCACCTTCTACACTACAGACCCCACCTTCACCACTACAGACCCCACCTTCACCTCTGCAGACCCCACCTTCACCTCTGCAGACCCCACCTTCTCCACTACAGAACCGACCTTCTCCACTACAGACCCCACCTTCACCTCTACAGACCCCACCTTCTCCTCTGAGACCCCACCTTCTCCACTACAGACCCCACCTTCACCTCTACAGACCCCACCTTCTCCACTTCAGACCCCTCCTTCACCTCTACAGACCCCACCTTCACCTCTACAGACTCCACCTCCATCAATACAAACCGGACCTTCACCACTACAGACCACTCCTTCACCACTACAGACCCCAGCTCCATCAATACAAACCGTACCTTCACCACTACAGAACCCGCCTTCACCACTACAGACCCCACCTTCACCTCTACAGACCCCACCTTCACCTCTACAGACTCCACCTCCATCAATACAAACCTGACCTTCACCACTACAGACCACTCCTTCACCACTACAGAGCCACCTTCACCTCTACAGACCCCACCTTCTCCACTTCAGACCACTCCTTCACCTCTACAGACCCCTCCTTCACCTCTACAGACCCCACCTTCACCTCTACAGACCCCAACTACACTACAGACCCCACCTTCATCACTACAGACCGCACCTTCACCACTACAGACCCCACATTCACCACTACAGACCCCACCTCCATGAATACAGACCGCACCTCCACCACTACAGACCCCTCCTTCACCACTACAGACCCTGCCCTCACCACTACAGACACCACCTTCACAACTACAGACCCCACCTTCACAACTACAGACCCCACCTTCACCACTGCAGACCCCACCTTCTCCACTACAGAACCGACCTTCTCCACTACAGTCCCCACCTTCTCCACTACAGACCCCAGCTTCACCACTACAGACCCCACCTTCTCCACTACATACCACACTTTCTCCACTACAGACCTCACCTTCACCTCTACAGACCCCACCTTCTCCACTACAGACCCCACCTTCTCCCCTACAGACCCCACCTCCATCACTACAGACCGCACCTTCGCCACTACAGACCCCACATTCACCACTACAGACCCCACCTCCATGAATACAGACCACACCTCCACCACTACAGACCCCTCCTTCACCACTACAGACCCCTCCTTCACCACTACAGACACCACCTTCACAACTACAGACCCCACATTCACCACTACATACCCCACCTCCATGAATACAGACCGCACCTCCACCACTACAGACCCCTCCTTCACCACTACAGACCCTACCCTCACCACTACAGACACCACCTTCACAACTACAGACCCCACCTTCACAACTACAGACCCCACCTTCACAACTACAGACCCCGCCTTCACCACTACAGACCCCGCCTTCACCACTACAGACCCCGCCTTCACCTCTGCAGACTCCACCTCCACTTCAAAGACCCCACCTTATCCACTACAGACCCCACCTTCACCACTACAGACCCCGGCTTATCCACTACAGACACCATCTCCACCTCTACAGACCCCACCTTCACGTCTACAGACCCCACCTCCATCACTACAGACCCCACCTTCACCTCTACAGACCCCACCTTCTCCTCTGAGACCCCACCTCCACCTCTACAGCCCCAACTTATCCACTACAGACCCCACCTTGCCACTACAGTCCCCACCTTCTCCACTACAGACCCCACCTTCTCCACTACAGACCCCACCTTCTCCACTACAGACCCCACCTTCACCACTACAGACCCCAGCTTCACCACTACAGACCCGACCCTCTGCACTACATACCACACTTTCTCCACTACAGACCTCACCTTCACCACTACAGACCCCACCTTCTCCACTACAGACCCCACCTCCATCACTACAGACCGCACCTTCACCACTACAGACCCCGCATTCACCACTACAGACCCCACCTCCATGAATACAGACCGCACCTCCACCACTACAGAACCCTCCTTCACCACTACAGACCCTACCCTCACCACTACAGACACCACATTCACAACTACAGACCCCACCTTCACAAATACAGACCCCACCTTCACCACTGCAGACCCCACCTTCACCTCTGCAGACCCCACCTCCACTTCAAAGACCCCACCTTATCCACTACAGACCCCACCTTCACCACTACAGACCCCGGCTTATCCACTACAGACCCCACCTCCACCTCTACAGACCCCACCTTCACATCTACAGACCCCACCTCCATCACTACAGACCCCACCTTCACCTCTACGGACCCCACCTTCTCCACTACGGACCCCACCTTCACCTCTACAGACCCCACCTTCTACACTACAGACCCCACCTTCACCACTACAGACCCCACCTTCACCTCTGCAGACCCCACCTTCACCTCTGCAGACCCCACCTTCTCCACTACAGAACCGACCTTCTCCACTACAGACCCCACCTTCACCTCTACAGACCCCACCTTCTCCTCTGAGACCCCACCTTCACCTCTACAGCCCCACCTTATCCACTACAGACCCCCCCTCCATCACTACAGACCCCACCTTCACCTCTGCAGACCCCACCTTCTCCACTACAGACCCCACCTTCACCTCTGCAGACCCCACCTTCTCCACTACAGACCCCACCTTCACCACTACAGACCCCACCTTCACCTCTACAGACCCCACCTTCTCCACTTCAGACCCCTCCTTCACCTCTACAGACCCCACCTTCACCTCTACAGACTCCACCTCCAGCAATACAAACCGGACCTTCACCACTACAGACCACTCCTTCACCACTACAGACCCCGCATTCACCACTACAGACCCCGCATTCACCACTACAGACCGCACCTCCACCACTACAGAACCCTCCTTCACCACTACAGACCCTACCCTCACCACTACAGACACCACATTCACAACTACAGACCCCACCTTCACAAATACAGACCCCACCTTCACCACTGCAGACCCCACCTTCACCTCTGCAGACCCCACCTCCACTTCAAAGACCCCACCTTATCCAGTACAGACCCCACCTTCACCACTACAGACCCCGGCTTATCCACTACAGACCCCACCACCATGAATACAGACCGCACCTCCACCACTACAGACCCCTCCTTCACCACTACAGACCCTACCCTCACCACTACAGACCCCACCTTCTCCACTACAGACCCCACCTTCACCACTACAGACCCCAGCTTCACCACTACAGACCCGACCCTCTGCACTACATACCACACTTTCTCCACTACAGACCTCACCTTCACCTCTGCAGACCCCACCTCCACTTCAAAGACCCCACCTTATCCACTACAGACCCCACCTTCACCACTACAGACCCCGGCTTATCCACTACAGACCGCACCTCCACCACTACAGAACCCTCCTTCACCACTACAGACCCTACCCTCACCACTACAGACACCACATTCACAACTACAGACCCCACCTTCACAAATACAGACCCCACCTTCACCACTGCAGACCCCACCTTCACCTCTGCAGACCCCACCTCCACTTCAAAGACCCCACCTTATCCACTACAGACCCCACCTTCACCACTACAGACCCCGGCTTATCCACTACAGACCCCACCTCCACCTCTACAGACCCCACCTTCACATCTATAGACCCCACCTCCATCACTACTGACCCCACCTTCACCTCTACGGACCCCAACTTCTCCACTACTGACCCCACATTCACCTCTACAGACCCCACCTTCTACACTACAGACCCCACCTTCACCACTGCAGACCCCACCTTCACCTCTGCAGACCCCACCTTCACCTCTGCAGACCCCACCTTCTCCACTACAGACCCCACCTTCTCCACTACAGACCCCACCTCCATCACTACAGACCGCGCCTTCACCACTACAGACCCCGCATTCACCACTACAGACCCCGCATTCACCACTACAGACCGCACCTCCACCACTACAGAACCCTCCTTCACCACTACAGACCCTACCCTCACCACTACAGACACCACATTCACAAGAACAGACCCCACCTTCACAAATACAGACCCCACCTTCACCACTGCAGACCCCACCTTCACCACTGCAGACCCCACCTTCACCTCTGCAGACCCCACCTCCACTTCAAAGACCCCACCTTATCCACTACAGACCCCACCTTCACCACTACAGACCCCGGCTTATCCACTACAGACCCCACCTCCACCTCTACAGACCCCACCTTCACATCTACAGACCCCACCTCCATCACTACAGACCCCACCTTCACCTCTACGGACCCCACCTTCTCCACTACGGACCCCACATTCACCTCTACAGACCCCACCTTCTACACTACAGACCCCACCTTCACCACTACAGACCCCACCTTCACCTCTGCAGACCCCACCTTCACCTCTGCAGACCCCACCTTCTCCACTACAGAACCGACCTTCTCCACTACAGACCCCACCTTCACCTCTACAGACCCCACCTTCTCCTCTGAGACCCCACCTTCACCTCTACAGCCCAACCTTATCCACTACAGACCCCCCCTCCATCACTACAGACCCCACCTTCACCTCTGCAGACCCCACCTTCTCCACTACAGACCCCACCTTCACCACTACAGACCCCACCTTCACCTCTACAGACCCCACCTTAACCTCTACAGACACCACCTTCTCCACTTCAGACCCCTCCTTCACCTATACAGACCCCACCTTCACCTCTACAGACTCCACCTCCATCAATACAAACCGGACCTTCACCACTACAGACCACTCCTTCACCACTACAGACCCCACCTTCACCTCTACAGACCCCACCTTCTCCACTTCAGACCCCTCCTTCACCTCTGCAGACCCCACCTTCACCTCTACAGACCCCACCTACACTACAGACCCCACCTTCACCACTACAGACCCCACCTTCACCTCTGCAGACCCCACCTTCTCCACCACAGACCCCACCTTCACCACTACAGACCACATCTTCACCACTACAGACCCGACCCTCTGCACTGCATACCACACTCTCTCCACTACAGACCTCACCTTCACCACTACAGTCACCACCTTCTCCACTACAGACCCCACCTCCATCACTACAGACAGCACCTTCACCACTACAGACCCCACATTCACCACTACAGACCCCACCTCCATGAATACAGACCGCACCTCCACCACTACAGACCCCTCCTTCACCACTACAGACCCTGCCCTCACCACTACAGACACCACCTTCACAACTACAGACCCCTCCTTCACCACTGCAGACCCCACCTTCACCTCTGCAGACCCCACCTCCACTTCAAAGATCCCACCTTATCAACTACAGACCCCACCCTCAACACTACAGACCCCACCCTCACCACTACAGACTCCGGCTTATCCACTACAGACCCCACCTCCACCTCTACAGACCCCACCTTCACCTCTACAGACCCCACCTCCATCACTACGGACCCCACCTTCACCTCTACGGACCCCACCTTCACCTCTACGGACCCCACCTTCTCCACTACGGACCCCACCTTCTCCACTACGGACCCCACCTCCATCACTACAGACCCCACTTTCACTACTACAGACTCCACCTACTCCACTACGTACCCCACCTTCACAACTACAGACCCCGCCTTCACAACTACAGACCCCGCCTTCACAACTACAGACCCCGCCTTCACCACTACAGACCCCGCCTTCACCTCTGCAGACTCCACCTCCACTTCAAAGACCCCACCTTATCCACTACAGACCCCACCTTCACCACTACAGACCCCGGCTTATCCACTACAGACCCCACCTCCACCTCTACAGACCCCACCTTCACCTCTACAGACCCCACCTCCATCACTACAGACCCCACCTTCACCTCTACAGACCCCACCTTCTGCTCTGAGACCCCACCATCAATTCTACAGCCCCACGTTATCCACTACAGACCCCCCCTCCATCACTACAGACCCCACCTTCACCTCTGCAGACCCCACCTTCTCCACTACAGACCCCACCTTCACCACTGCAGACCCCACCTTCACCTCTACAGACCCCACCTTCTCCACTTCAGACCCCTCCTTCACCTCTACAGACCCCACCTTCACCACTACAGACTCCACCTCCATCAATACAAACCGGACCTTCACCACTACAGACCACTCCTTCACCAGTACAGACCCCACCTTCACCTCTACAGACCCCACCTTCACCTCTACAGACCCCACCTTCTCCACTTCAGACCCCTCCTTCACCTCTACAGACCCCACCTTCACCTCTACAGACCCCACCTACACTACAGACCCCACCTTCACCACTACAGACCCCACCTTCACCACTACATACCCCACCTTCACCTCTGCAGACCCCTCCTTCTCCACTACAGACCCCACCTTCACCACTACAGACCCCAGCTTCACGACTACAGACCCGACCCTCTGCACTGCATACCACACATTCTCCACTACAGACCTCACCTTCACCACCACAGAACCCACATTCACCACTACAGACCCCACCTCCATGAATACAGACCGCACCTCCACCACTACAGACCCCTCCTTCACCACTACAGACCCTGCCCTCACCACTACAGACATCACCTTCACAACTACAGACCCCTCCTTCACCACTGCAGAACCCACCCTCACCACTACAGACCCCACCCTCACCACTACAGACCCCGGCTTATCCACTACAGACCCCACCTCCACCTCTACAGTCCCCACCTTCACCTCTACAGACCCCACCTTCACCTCTACAGACCCCAACTCCATCACTACAGACCCCACCTTCACCTCTACGGACCACACCTTCTCCGCTACGGACCCCACCTTCTCCACTACGGACCCCACCTCCATCACTACAGACCCCACTTTCACCACTACAGACTCCACCTACTCCACTACGTACCCCACCTTCTCCACTACGGACCCCACCTTCACCACTACAGAACCCGCCTTTACCACTACAGAACCCGCCTTCACCACTACAGAACCCGCCTTCACCACTACAGAACCCGCCTTCACCTCTACAGAACCCACCTTCTCCACTACAGACCCCACCTTCACCACAACAGACTCCACCTTCACCACTACAGACCCCAGCTTCATCAATACAAACCGTACCTTCACCACTACAGAACCCGCCTTCACCACTACAGAACCAGCCTTCACCACTACAGACCCCATCTTCACCACTACAGACCCCACCTTCACCTCTACAGACCGCACCTTCTCCAGTTCAGACCCCACCTTCACCACTACAGACCCCACCTTCACTACTACAGACCCCACCTTCACCTCTGCAGGCCCCACCTTCACCTCTGCAGACCCCACCTTCTCCATTACAGACCCCACCTTCTCCACTACAGACCCCACCTTCTCCCCTACAGACCCCACCTCCATCACTACAGACCGCACCTTCACCACTACAGACCCCACATTCACCACTACAGACCCCACATTCACCACTACAGACCCCACCTCCATGAATACAGACCGCACCTCCACCACTACAGACCCCTCCTTCACCACTACAGACCCTACCCTGACCACAACAGACACCACCTTCACAACTACAGACCCCACCTTCACAACTACAGACCCCGCCTTCACAACTACAGACCCCGCCTTCACCACTACAGACCCCGCCTTCACCACTACAGACCCCGCCTTCACCACTACAGACCCCGCCTTCACCTCTGCAGATTCCACCTCCACTTCAAAGACCCCACCTTATCCACTACAGACCCCACCTTCACCACTACAGACCCCGGCTTATCCACTACAGACCCCACCACCACCTCTACAGACCCCACCTTCACGTCTACAGACCCCACCTCCATCACTACAGACCCCACCTTCACCTCTAGAGACCCCACCTTCACCTCCACAGACCCCACCTTCTCCTCTGAGACCCCACCTCCACCTCTACAGCCCCACCTTATCCACTACAGACCCCACCTTGCCACTACAGTCCCCACCTTCTCCACTACAGACCCCACCTTCTCCACTACAGACCCCACCTTCACCACTACAGACCCCAGCTTCACCACTACAGACCCGACCCTCTGCACTACATACCACACTTTCTCCACTACAGACCTCACCTTCACCACTACAGACCCCACCTTCTCCACTACAGACCCCACCTCCATCACTACAGACCGCACCTTCACCAGTACAGACCCCGCATTCACCACTACAGACCCCACCTCCATGAATACAGACCGCACCTCCACCACTACAGAACCCTCCTTCACCACTACAGACCCTACCCTCACCACTACAGACACCACATTCACAACTACAGACCCCACCTTCACAAATACAGACCCCACCTTCACCACTGCAGTCCCCACCTTCACCTCTGCAGACCCCACCTCCACTTCAAAGACCCCACCTTATCCACTACAGACCCCACCTTCACCACTACAGACCCCGGCTTATCCACTACAGACCCCACCTCCACCTCTACAGACCCCACCTTCTCCTCTACAGACCCCACCTCCATCACTACAGACCCCACCTTCACCTCTACGAACCCCACCTTCTCCACTACAGACCCCACCTTCACCACTACAGACCCCACCTTCACCTCTACAGACCCCACCTTAACCTCTACAGACACCACCTTCTCCACTTCAGACCCCTCCTTCACCTCTACAGACCCCACCTTCACCTCTACAGACTCCACCTCCATCAATACAAACCGGACCTTCACCACTACAGACCACTCCTTCACCACTACAGACCCCACCTTCACCTCTACAGACCCCACCTTCTCCACTTCAGACCCCTCCTTCACCTCTACAGACCCCACCTTCACCTCTACAGACCCCACCTACACTACAGATTCCACCTTCACCACTACAGACCCCACCTTCACCTCTGCAGACCCCACCTTCTCCACCACAGACCCCACCTTCACCACTACAGACCACATCTTCACCACTACAGACCCGACCCTCTGCACTGCATACCACACTCTCTCCACTACAGACCTCACCTTCACCACTACAGTCCCCACCTTCTCCACTACAGACCCCACCTCCATCACTACAGACAGCACCTTCACCACTACAGACCCCACATTCACCACTACAGACCCCACCTCCATGAATACAGACCGCACCTCCACCACTACAGACCCCTCCTTCACCACTACAGACCCTGCCCTCACCACTACAGACACCACCTTCACAACTACAGACCCCTCCTTCACCACTGCAGACCCCACCTTCACCTCTGCAGACCCCACCTCCACTTCAAAGATCCCACCTTATCAACTACAGACCCCACCCTCAACACTACAGACCCCACCCTCACC
The DNA here is from genome assembly GCF_048418815.1 of Hemitrygon akajei. Classification (NCBI taxonomy): domain Eukaryota; kingdom Metazoa; phylum Chordata; class Chondrichthyes; order Myliobatiformes; family Dasyatidae; genus Hemitrygon; species Hemitrygon akajei. The sequence continues at coordinate 8,666,103 of NC_133154.1, forward strand.
ACTACAGACTCCGGCTTATCCACTACAGACCCCACCTCCACCTCTACAGACCCCACCTTCACCTCTACAGACCCCACCTCCATCACTACGGACCCCACCTTCACCTCTACGGACCCCACCTTCACCTCTACGGACCCCACCTTCTCCACTACGGACCCCACCTTCTCCACTACGGACCCCACCTCCATCACTACAGACCCCACTTTCACTACTACAGACTCCACCTACTCCACTACGTACGCAACCTTCACAACTACAGACCCCGCCTTCACAACTACAGACCCCGCCTTCACAACTACAGACCCCGCCTTCACCACTACAGACCCCGCCTTCACCTCTGCAGACTCCACCTCCACTTCAAAGACCCCACCTTATCCACTACAGACCCCACCTTCACCACTACAGACCCCGGCTTATCCACTACAGACCCCACCTCCACCTCTACAGACCCCACCTTCACCTCTACAGACCCCACCTCCATCACTACAGACCCCACCTTCACCTCTACAGACCCCACCTTCTGCTCTGAGACCCCACCATCACTTCTACAGCCCCACGTTATCCACTACAGACCCCCCCTCCATCACTACAGACCCCACCTTCACCTCTGCAGACCCCACCTTCTCCACTACAGACCCCACCTTCACCACTACAGACCCCACCTTCACCTCTACAGACCCCACCTTCTCCACTTCAGACCCCTCCTTCACCTCTACAGACCCCACCTTCACCACTACAGACTCCACCTCCATCAATACAAACCGGACCTTCACCACTACAGACCCCTCCTTCACCACTACAGACCCCACCTTCACCTCTACAGACCCCACCTTCACCTCTACAGACCCCACCTTCACCTCTACAGACCCCACCTTCTCCACTTCAGACCCCTCCTTCACCTCTACAGACCCCACCTTCACCTCTACAGACCCCACCTACACTACAGACCCCACCTTCACCACTACAGACCCCACCTTCACCACTACATACCCCACCTTCACCTCTGCAGACCCCTCCTTCTCCACTACAGACCCCACCTTCACCACTACAGACCCCAGCTTCACGACTACAGACCCGACCCTCTGCACTGCATACCACACATTCTCCACTACAGACCTCACCTTCACCACTACAGACCCCACCTTCTCCACTACAGACCCCACCTCCATCACTACAGACCGCACCTTCACCACCACAGAACCCACATTCACCACTACAGACCCCACCTCCATGAATACAGACCGCACCTCCACCACTACAGACCCCTCCTTCACCACTACAGACCCTGCCCTCACCACTACAGACATCACCTTCACAACTACAGACCCCTCCTTCACCACTGCAGAACCCAGCCTCACCACTACAGACCCCACCCTCACCACTACAGACCCCGGCTTATCCACTACAGACCCCACCTCCACCTCTACAGACCCCACCTTCACCTTCACGAGAAGCTAGACTGGACTGCCAACACAGATGCCTTGTGCAGGAAGGCACAGAGTCGACTGTACTTCCTTAGAAGGTTGGCGTCATTCAATGTCTGCAGTGAGATGCTGATGATGTTCTATAGGTCAGTTGTTGAGAGCGCCCTCTTCTTTGTGGTGGCGTGTTGGGGAGGAAGCATTAAGAAGAAGGACGCCTCACGTCTTAATAAGCTGATAAGGAAGGCGGGCTCTGTCGTGGGCAAAGTACTGGAGAGTTTAACATCGGTAGCTGAGCGAAGGGCGCTGAGTAGGCTACGGTCAATTATGGAAAACCCTGAACATCCTCTACATAGCACCATCCAGAGACAGAGAAGCAGTTTCAGCGACAGGTTACTGGATGAAGAGGTCAATACTCCCCAATGCCATTAGGCTTTACAATTCAACTGCCAGGACTTAAGAACTTTTTTTTTAAAGCTATTATTAATGCTTTTTGAGTTAGTGATTTAGATGCATATCATATTATTACTGAGTTAAGTATTGTATGTAATGAGTTTTTGCTACAACAAGTGTATGGGACATTGGAAAAAATGTTGAATTTCCCCATGGGGATGAATAAAGTATCTATCTATCTATCTATCTATCTAAATACAGACACCACCTTCACCACTGCAGACCCCACCTTCACCTCTGCAGACCCCACCTCCACTTCAAAGACCCCACCTTATCCACTACAGACCCCACCTTCACCACTACAGACCCCGGCTTATCCACTACAGACCCCACCTCCACCTCTACAGACCCCACCTTCACCTCTACAGACCCCACCTCCATCACTACAGACCCCACCTTCACCTCTACAGACCCCACCTTCACCTCTACAGACCCCACCTTCACCTCTACAGACCCCACCTTCTCCACTACAGACCCCACCTTCTCCACTACAGACCCCACCTCCATCACTACAGATCTCACTTTCACCACTACAGACTCCACCTTCTCCACTACGTACCCCACCTTCTCCACTACGGACCCCACCTTCTCCACTACGGACCCCACCTTCACCACCACGGACCCCACCTTCACCACTACAGACCCCACCTTCACCTCTACAGACCCCACCTTCACCACTACAGACCCCAGCTTCACGACTACAGACCCCAGCTTCACGACTACAGACCCGACCCTCTGCACTGCATACCACACTTTCTCCACTACAGACCTCACCTTCACCACTACAGACCCCACCTTCTCCACTACAGACCCCACCTCCATCACTACAGACCGCACCTTCACCACCACAGACCCCAAATTCACCACTACAGACCCCACCTCCATGAATACAGACCGCACCTCCACCACTACAGACCCCTCCTTCACCACTACAGACCCTGCCCTCACCACTACAGACATCACCTTCACAACTACAGACCCCTCCTTCACCACTGCAGAACCCACCCTCACCACTACAGACCCCACCCTCACCACTACAGACCCCGGCTTATCCACTACAGACCCCACCTCCACCTCTACAGTCCCCACCTTCACCTCTACAGACCCCACCTTCACCTCTACAGACCCCAACTCCATCACTACAGACCCCACCTTCACCTCTACGGACCACACCTTCTCCACTACGGACCCCACCTTCTCCACTACGGACCCCACCTCCATCACTACAGACCCCACTTTCACCACTACAGACTCCACCTACTCCACTACGTACCCCACCTTCTCCACTACGGACCCCACCTTCACCACTACAGAACCCGCCTTTACCACTACAGAACCCGCCTTCACCACTACAGAACCCGCCTTCACCTCTACAGAACCCACCTTCTCCACTACAGACCCCACCTTCACCACAACAGACTCCACCTTCACCACTACAGACCCCAGCTTCATCAATACAAACCGTACCTTCACCACTACAGAACCCGCCTTCACCACTACAGAACCAGCCTTCACCACTACAGACCCCATCTTCACCACTACAGACCCCACCTTCACCTCTACAGACCCCACCTTCTCCAGTTCAGACCCCACCTTCTCCACTACATACCACACTTTCTCCACTACAGACCTCACCTTCACCTCTACAGACCCCACCTTCTCCATTACAGACCCCACCTTCTCCACTACAGACCCCACCTTCTCCCCTACAGACCCCACCTCCATCACTACAGACCGCACCTTCACCACTACAGACCCCACATTCACCACTACAGACCCCACCTCCATGAATACAGACCGCACCTCCACCACTACAGACCCCTCCTTCACCACTACAGACCCTACCCTGACCACAACAGACACCACCTTCACAACTACAGACCCCACCTTCACAACTACAGACCCCACCTTCACAACTACAGACCCCGCCTTCACCACTACAGACCCCGCCTTCACCACTACAGACCCCGCCTTCACCTCTGCAGATTCCACCTCCACTTCAAAGACCCCACCTTATCCACTACAGACCCCACCTTCACCACTACAGACCCCGGCTTATCCACTACAGACCCCACCACCACCTCTACAGACCCCACCTTCACGTCTACAGACCCCACCTCCATCACTACAGACCCCACCTTCACCTCTAGAGACCCCACCTTCACCTCTACAGACCCCACCTTCTCCTCTGAGACCCCACCTCCACCTCTACAGTCCCCACCTTCTCCACTACAGACCCACCTTCTCCACTACAGACCCCACCTTCACCACTACAGACCCCAGCTTCACCACTACAGACCCGACCCTCTGCACTACATACCACACTTTCTCCACTACAGACCTCACCTTCACCACTACAGACCCCACCTTCTCCACTACAGACCCCACCTCCATCACTACAGACCGCACCTTCACCAGTACAGACCCCGCATTCACCACTACAGACCCCACCTCCATGAATACAGACCGCACCTCCACCACTACAGAACCCTCCTTCACCACTACAGACCCTACCCTCACCACTACAGACACCACATTCACAACTACAGACCCCACCTTCACAAATACAGACCCCACCTTCACCACTGCAGTCCCCACCTTCACCTCTGCAGACCCCACCTCCACTTCAAAGACCCCACCTTATCCACTACAGACCCCACCTTCACCACTACAGACCCCGGCTTATCCACTACAGACCCCACCTCCACCTCTACAGACCCCACCTTCACCTCTACAGACCCCACCTCCATCACTACAGACCCCACCTTCACCTCTACGAACCCCACCTTCTCCACTACGGACCCCACCTTCACCTCTACAGACCCCACCTTCTACACTACAGACCCCACCTTCACCACTACAGACCCCACCTTCACCTCTGCAGACCCCACCTTCACCTCTGCAGACCCCACTTTCTCCACTACAGAACCGACCTTCTCCACTACAGTCCCCACCTTCACCACTACAGACCCCAGCTTCACCACTACAGACCCCACCTTCTCCACTATATACCACACTTTCTCCACTACAGACCTCACCTTCACCTCTACAGACCCCACCTTCTCCACTACAGACCCCACCTTCTCCACTACAGACCCCACCTTCTCCACTACAGACCACACCTCCATCACTACAGACCGCACCTTCGCCACTACAGACCCCACATTCACCACTACAGACCCCACCTCCATGAATACAGACCGCACCTCCATGAATACAGACCGCACCTCCACCACTACAGACCCCTCCTTTACCACTACAGACCCTACCCTCACCACTACAGACACCACCTTCACAACTACAGACCCCACCTTCACAACTACAGACCCCACATTCACCACTACAGACCCCACATTCACCACTACAGACCCCGCCTTCACCACTACAGACCCCGCCTTCACCTCTGCAGACTCCACCTCCACTTCAAAGACCCCACCTTATCCACTACAGACCCCATCTTCTCCACTACAGACCCCGGCTTATCCACTATAGACCCCACCTTCACCTCTACAGACCCCACCTCCATCACTACAGACCCCACCTTCACCACTACAGACCCCACCTTCTCCTCTGAGACCCCACCTCCACCTCTACAGCCCCACCTTATCCACTACAGACCCCACCTTCTCCACTACAGACCCCACCTTCACCACTACAGACCCCACCTTCACCACTACAGACCCGACCCTCTGCACTGCATACCACACTTTCTCCACTGCAGACCCCACCTTCTCCACTACAGACCCCACCTCCATCACTACAGACCGCACCTTCACCACTACAGACCCCACATTCACCACTACAGACCCCACCTGCATGAATACCCAGACCGCACCTCCACCACTACAGACACCACATTCACAACTACAGACCCCACCTTCACCACTACAGACCCCACCTTCACCTCTGCAGACCCCACCTTCACCTCTGCAGACCCCACCTTCACCTCTGCAGACCCCACCTTCTCCACTACAGAACCGAACTTCTCTACTACAGTCACCACCTTCACCTCTACAGACCCCACCTTCTCCACTACAGACCCCACCTTCTCCACTACAGACCCCACCTCCATCACTACGGACCGCACCTTCGCCACTACAGACCCCACATTCACCACTACAGACCCCACCTCCATGAATACAGACCGCACCTCCACCACTACAGACCCCTCCTTCTCCACTACAGACCCTACTATCACCACTACAGACACCACCTTCACAACTACAGACCCCACCTTCACAACTACAGACCCCACCTTCACCACTACAGACCCCGCCTTCACCACTACAGACCCCGCCTTCACCACTACAGACCCCGCCTTCACCTCTGCAGACTCCACCTCCACTTCAAAGACCCCACCTTATCTACTACAGACCGCACCTTCACCAATACAGACCCCGGCTTATCCACTACAGACCCCACCTCCACCTCTACAGACCCCATCTTCACCTCAACAGACCCCACCTCCATCACTACAGACCCCACCTTCACCTCTGAGACCCCACCTCCACCTCTACAGCCCCACCTTATCCACTACAGACCCCACCTTCTCCACTACAGACCCCACCTTCTCCACTACAGACCCCAGCTTCACCACTACAGACCCGACCCTCTGCACTACATACCACACTTTCTCCACTACAGACCTCACCTTCACCACTACAGACCCCACCTTCTCCACTACAGACCCCACCTCCATCACTACAGACCGCACCTTCACCACTACAGACCCCACCTCCATGAATACAGACCGCACCTCCACCACTACAGACCCCTCCTTCACCACTTCAGACCCTACCCTCACCACTACAGACACCACATTCACAACTACAGACCCAACCTTCACAAATACAGACACCACCTTCACCACTGCAGACCCCACCTTCACCTCTGCAGACCCCACCTCCACTTCAAAGACCCCACCTTATCCACTACAGACCCCACCTTCACCACTACAGACCCCGGCTTATCCACCACAGACCCCACCTCCACCTCTACAGACCCCACCTTCACCTCTACAGACCCCACCTCCATCACTACAGACCCCACCTTCACCTCTACAGACCCCACCTTCACCTCTACAGACCCCACCTTCTCCACTACCGACCCCACCTTCTCCACTACAGACCCCACCTCCATCACTACAGATCCCACTTTCACCACTACAGACTCCACCTTCTCCACTACGTACCCCACCTTCTCCACTACGGACCCCACCTTCTCCACTACGGACCCCACCTTCACCACCACGGACCCCACCTTCACCACTACAGACCCCACCTTCACCTCTACAGACCCCACCTTCTGCAGTTCAGAGCCCTCCTTCACCTCTACAGACCCCACCTTCACAAATACAGACCCCACCTTCACCACTGCAGACCCCACCTTCACCACTGCAGACCCCACCTTCACCTCTGCAGACCCCACCTCCACTTCAAAGACCCCACCTTATCCACTACAGACCCCACCTTCACCACTACAGACCCCGGCTTATCCACTACAGACACCTCCTCCACCTCTACAGACCCCACCTTCACCTCTACAGACCCCACCTCCATCACTACAGACCCAACCTTCACCTCTACAGACCCCACCTTCTCCACTACGGACCCCAGCTTCTCCACTACAGACCCCACCTTCTCCACTACAGACCCCACCTTCTCCACTACAGACCCCACCTCCATCACTACAGACCCCACTTTCACCACTACAGACTCCACCTTCTCCACTACGTACCCCACCTTCTCCACTACGGACCTCACCTTCTCCACTACGGACCCCACCTTCTCCACTACGGACCCCACCTTCTCCACTACGGACCCCAGCTTCATCAATACAAACCGTACCTTCACCACTACAGAACCCGCCTTCACCACTACAGAACCAGCCTTCACCACTACAGACCCCATCTTCACCTCTAAAGACCTCACCTTCAACACTTCAGACCCCTCCTTCACCTCTACAGACCCCACCTTCACCACTACAGACTCCACCTCCATCAATACAAACCGGACCTTCACCACTACAGAACCAACCTTCTCCACTACAGTCCCCACCTTCACCTCTACAGACCCCACCTTCTCCGCTACAGACCCCACCTTCTCCACTACAGACCCCACCTCCATCACTACGGACCGCACCTTCGCCACTACAGACCCCACATTCACCACTACAGACCCCACCTCCATGAATACAGACCGCACCTCCACCACTACAGACCCCTCCTTCTCCACTACAGACCCTACCCTCACAACTACAGACACCACCTTCACAACTACAGACCCCACCTTCACAACTACAGACCCCACCTTCACCACTACAGACCCCGCCTTCACCACTACAGACCCCGCCTTCACCTCTGCAGACTCCACCTCCACTTCAAAGACCCCACCTTATCCACTACAGACCCCACCTTCACCACTACAGACCCCGGCTTATCCACTACAGACCCCACCTCCACCTCTACAGACCCCACCTTCACATCTACAGACCCCACCTCCATCACTACAGACCCCACCTTCACCTCTACGGACCCCACCTTCTCCACTACGGACCCCACCTTCACCTCTACAGACCCCACCTTCTACACTACAGACCCCACCTTCACCACTACAGACCCCACCTTCACCACTACAGACCCCACCTTCACCTCTGCAGACCCCACCTTCACCTCTGCAGACCACACCTTCTCCACTACAGAACCGACCTTCTCCACTACAGACCCCACCTTCACCTCTACAGACCCCACCTTCTCCTCTGAGACCCCACCTTCACCTCTACAGCCCCACCTTATCCACTACAGACCCCCCCTCCATCACTACAGACCCCACCTTCACCTCTGCAGACCCCACCTTCTCCACTATAGACCCCATCTTCACCACTACAGACCCGACCCTCTGCACTGCATACCACACACTCTCCAGTACAGACCTCACCTTCACCACTACAGTCCCCACCTTCTCCACTACAGACCCCACCTCCATCACTACAGACAGCACCTTCACCACTACAGACCCCACATTCACCACTACAGACCCCACCTCCATGAATACAGACCGCACCTCCATGAATACAGACCGCACCTCCACCACTACAGACCCCTCCTTCACCACTACAGACCCTGCCCTCACCACTACAGACACCACCTTCACAACTACAGACCCCTCCTTCACCACTGCAGACCCCACCTTCTCCTCTGCAGAACCCACCTCCACTTCAAAGATCCCACCTTATGAACTACAGACCCCACCCTCAACACTACAGACCCCACCCTCACCACTACAGACCCCGGCTTATCTACTACAGACCCCACCTCCACCTCTACAGACCCCACCTTCACCTCTACAGACCCCACCTCCATCACTACAGACCCCACCTTCACCTCTACGGACCCCATTTTCACCTCTACGGACCCCACCTTCTCCACTACGGACCCCACCTTCACCACTACAGACCCCACGTTCACCTCTGCAGACCCCACCTTCTCCACTACAGACCCCACCTTCACCACTACAGACCCCAGCTTCACCACTACAGACCCGACCCTCTGCACTGCATACCACACTCTCTCCACTACAGACCTCACCTTCACCACTACAGTCCCCACCTTCTCCACTACAGACCCCACCTCCATCACTACAGACCGCACCTTCACTACTACAGACCCCACATTCACCACTACAGACCCCACCTCCATGAATACAGACCGCACCTCCACCACTACAGACCCCTCCTTCACCACTACAGACCCTGCCCTCACCACTACAGACACCATCTCCACTTCAAAGATCCCACCTTATCAACTACAGACCCCACCCTCAACACTACAGACCCCACCCTCACCACTACAGACCCCGGCTTATCCACTACAGACCCCACCTCCACCTCTACAGACCCCACCTTCACCTCTACAGACCCCACCTCCATCACTACAGACCCCACCTTCACCTCTATGGACCCCACCTTCTCCACTACGGACCCCACCTTCTCCACTACGGACCCCACCTCCATCACTACAGACCCCACTTTCACCACTACAGACTCCACCTACTCCACTACGTACCCCACCTTCACAACTACAGACCCCGCCTTCACAACTACAGACCCCGCCTTCAAAACTACAGACCCCGCCTTCACCACTACAGACCCCGCCTTCACCTCTGCAGACCCCGCCTTCACCTCTGCAGACCCCGCCTTCACCTCTGCAGACTCCACCTCCACTTCAAAGACCCCAGCTTATCCACTACAGACCCCACCTTCACCAGTACAGACCCCGGCTTATCCACTACAGACCCCACCTCCACCTCTACAGACCCCACCTTCACCTCTACAGACCCCACCTTCACCTCTACAGACCCCACCTCCATCACTACAGACCCCACCTTCACCTCTACAGAGCCCACCTTCTGCTCTGAGACCCCACCATCACCTCTACAGCCCCACCTTATCCACTACAGACCCCCCCTCCATCACTACAGACCCCACCTTCACCACTACAGACCCCACCTTCACCTCTACAGACCCCACCTTCTCCACTTCAGACCCCTCCTTCACCTCTACAGACCCCACCTTCACCACTACAGACTCCACCTCCATCAATACAAACCGGACCTTCACCACTACAGACCCCTCCTTCACCACTACAGACCCCACCTTCACCTCTACAGACCCCACCTTCTCCACTTCAGACCCCTCCTTCACCTCTACAGACCCCACCTTCACCTCTGCAGACCCCTCCTTCACCTCTGCAGACCCCTCCTTCTCCACTACAGACCCCACCTTCACCACTAAAGACCCCAGCTTCACGACTACAGACCCGACCCTCTGCACTGCATACCTCACTTTCTCCACTACAGACCCCACCTTCACCTCTACAGACCCCACCTTCTCCACTTCAGACCCCTCCTTCACCTCTACAGACCCCACCTTCACCTCTACAGACCCCACCTTCACCTCTGCAGACCCCTCCTTCACCTCTGCAGACCCCTCCTTCTCCACTACAGACCCCACCTTCACCACTAAAGACCCCAGCTTCACGACTACAGACCCGACCCTCTGCACTGCATACCTCACTTTCTCCACTACAGACCTCACCTTCACCACTACAGACACCACCTTCACAACTACAGACCCCTCCTTCACCACTGCAGACCCCACCTTCACCTCTGCAGACCCCAACTCCACTTCAAAGATCCCACCTTATCCACTACAGACCCCACCCTCACCACTACAGACCCCACCCTCACCACTACAGACCCCGGCTTATCCACTACAGACCCCACCTCCACCTCTACAGACCCCACCTTCACCTCTACAGACCCCACCTTCACCTCTACAGACCCCAACTCCATCACTACAGACCCCACCTTCACCTCTACGGACCCCACCTTCTCCACTACGGACCCCACCTTCTCCACTACGGACCCCACATCCATCACTACAGACCCCACTTTCACCACTACAGACTCCACCTACTCCACTACGTACCCCACCTTCTCCACTACGGACCCCACCTTCACCACTACAGAACCCGCCTTTACCACTACAGAACCCGCCTTCACCACTACAGAACCCGCCTTCACCACTACAGACCCCAGCTTCACGACTACAGACCCCAGCTTCACGACTACAGACCCGACCCTCTGCACTGCATACCACACTTTCTCCACTACAGACCTCACCTTCACCACTACAGACCCCACCTTCTCCACTACAGACCCCACCTCCATCACTACAGACCGCACCTTCACCACCACAGACCCCAAATTCACCACTACAGACCCCACCTCCATGAATACAGACCGCACCTCCACCACTACAGACCCCTCCTTCACCACTACAGACCCTGCCCTCACCACTACAGACATCACCTTCACAACTACAGACCCCTCCTTCACCACTGCAGAACCCACCCTCACCACTACAGACCCCACCCTCACCACTACAGACCCCGGCTTATCCACTACAGACCCCACCTCCACCTCTACAGTCCCCACCTTCACCTCTACAGACCCCACCTTCACCTCTACAGACCCCAACTCCATCACTACAGACCCCATCTTCACCTCTACGGACCACACCTTCTCCACTACGGACCCCACCTTCTCCACTACGGACCCCACCTCCATCACTACAGACCCCACTTTCACCACTACAGACTCCAACTACTCCACTACGTACCCCACCTTCTCCACTACGGACCCCACCTTCACCACTACAGAACCCGCCTTTACCACTACAGAACCCGCCTTCACCACTACAGAACCCGCCTTCACCTCTACAGAACCCACCTTCTCCACTACAGACCCCACCTTCACCACAACAGACTCCACCTTCACCACTACAGACCCCAGCTTCATCAATACAAACCGTACCTTCACCACTACAGAACCCGCCTTCACCACTACAGAACCAGCCTTCACCACTACAGACCCCATCTTCACCACTACAGACCCCACCTTCACCTCTACAGACCCCACCTTCTCCAGTTCAGACCCCACCTTCACCACTACAGACCCCACCTTCACCACTACAGACCCCACCTTCACCTCTGCAGGCCCCACCTTCACCTCTGCAGACCCCACCTTCTCCACAACAGAACCGACCTTCTCCACTACAGTCCCCAACTTCACCACTACAGACCCCAGCTTCACCACTACAGACCCCACCTTCTCCACTACATACCACACTTTCTCCACTACAGACCTCACCTTCACCTCTACAGACCCCACCTTCTCCATTACAGACCCCACCTTCTCCACTACAGACCCCACCTTCTCCCCTACAGACCCCACCTCCATCACTACAGACCGCACCTTCACCACTACAGACCCCACATTCACCACTACAGACCCCACCTCCATGAATACAGACCGCACCTCCACCACTACAGACCCCTCCTTCACCACTACAGACCCTACCCTGACCACAACAGACACCACCTTCACAACTACAGACCCCACCTTCACAACTACAGACCCCAACTTCACAACTACAGACCCCGCCTTCACCACTACAGACCCCGCCTTCACCACTACAGACCCCGCCTTCACCTCTGCAGATTCCACCTCCACTTCAAAGACCCCACCTTATCCACTACAGACCCCACCTTCACCACTACAGACCCCGGCTTATCCACTACAGACCCCACCACCACCTCTACAGACCCCACCTTCACGTCTACAGACCCCACCTCCATCACTACAGACCCCACCTTCACCTCTAGAGACCCCACCTTCACCTCTACAGACCCCACCTTCTCCTCTGAGACCCCACCTCCACCTCTACAGTCCCCACCTTCTCCACTACAGACCCCACCTTCTCCTCTACAGACCCCACCTTCACCACTACAGACCCCAGCTTCACCACTACAGACCCGACCCTCTGCACTACATACCACACTTTCTCCACTACAGACCTCACCTTCACCACTACAGACCCCACCTTCTCCACTACAGACCCCACCTCCATCACTACAGTCCGCACCTTCACCAGTACAGACCCCGCATTCACCACTACAGACCCCACCTCCACGAATACAGACCGCACCTCCACCACTACAGAACCCTCCTTCACCACTACAGACCCTACCCTCACCACTACAGACACCACATTCACAACTACAGACCCCACCTTCACAAATACAGACCCCACCTTCACCACTGCAGTCCCCACCTTCACCTCTGCAGACCCCACCTCCACTTCAAAGACCCCACCTTATCCACTACAGACCCCACCTTCACCACTACAGACCCCGGCTTATCCACTACAGACCCCACCTCCACCTCTACAGACCCCACCTTCACCTCTACAGACCCCACCTCCATCACTACAGACCCCACCTTCACCTCTACGAACCCCACCTTCTCCACTACGGACCCCACCTTCACCTCTACAGACCCCACCTTCTACACTACAGACCCCACCTTCACCACTACAGACCCCACCTTCACCTCTGCAGACCCCACCTTCACCTCTGCAGACCCCACTTTCTCCACTACAGAACCGACCTTCTCCACTACAGTCCCCACCTTCACCACTACAGACCCCAGCTTCACCACTACAGACCCCACCTTCTCCACTATATACCACACTTTCTCCACTACAGACCTCACCTTCACCTCTACAGACCCCACCTTCTCCACTACAGACCCCACCTTCTCCACTACAGACCACACTTCCATCACTACAGACCGCACCTTCGCCACTACAGACCCCACATTCACCACTACAGACCCCACCTCCATGAATACAGACCGCACCTCCATGAATACAGACCGCACCTCCACCACTACAGACCCCTCCTTTACCACTACAGACCCTACCCTCACCACTACAGACACCACCTTCACAACTACAGACCCCACCTTCACAACTACAGACCCCACATTCACCACTACAGACCCCGCCTTCACCACTACAGACCCCGCCTTCACCTCTGCAGACTCCACCTCCACTTCAAAGACCCCACCTTATCCACTACAGACCCCATCTTCTCCACTACAGACCCCGGCTTATCCACTACAGACCCCACCTTCACCTCTACAGACCCCACCTCCATCACTACAGACCCCACCTTCACCGCTACAGATCCCACCTTCTCCTCTGAGACCCCACCTCCACCTCTACAGCCCCACCTTATCCACTACAGACCCCACCTTCTCCACTACAGACCCCACCTTCACCACTACAGACCCCACCTTCACCACTACAGACCCGACCCTCTGCACTGCATACCACACTTTCTCCACTGCAGACCCCACCTTCTCCACTACAGACCCCACCTCCATCACTACAGACCGCACCTTCACCACTACAGACCCCACATTCACCACTACAGACCCCACCTGCATGAATACCCAGACCGCACCTCCACCACTACAGACACCACATTCACAACTACAGACCCCACCTTCACCACTACAGACCCCACCTTCACCTCTGCAGACCCCACCTTCACCTCTGCAGACCCCACCTTCACCTCTGCAGACCCCACCTTCTCCACTACAGAACCGAACTTCTCTACTACAGTCACCACCTTCACCTCTACAGACCCCACCTTCTCCACTACAGACCCCACCTTCTCCACTACAGACCCCACCTTCTCCACTACAGACCCCACCTCCATCACTACGGACCGCACCTTCGCCACTACAGACCCCACATTCACCACTACAGACCCCACCTCCATGAATACAGACCGCACCTCCACCACTACAGACCCCTCCTTCTCCACTACAGACCCTACTATCACCACTACAGACACCACCTTCACAACTACAGACCCCACCTTCACAACTACAGACCCCACCTTCACCACTACAGACCCCGCCTTCACCACTACAGACCCCGCCTTCACCACTACAGACCCCGCCTTCACCTCTGCAGACTCCACCTCCACTTCAAAGACCCCACCTTATCTACTACAGACCGCACCTTCACCAATACAGACCCCGGCTTATCCACTACAGACCCCACCTCCACCTCTACAGACCCCATCTTCACCTCAACAGACCCCAGCTCCATCACTACAGACCCCACCTTCACCTCTGAGACCCCACCTCCACCTCTACAGCCCCACCTTATCCACTACAGACCCCACCTTCTCCACTACAGACCCCACCTTCTCCACTACAGACCCCAGCTTCACCACTACAGACCCGACCCTCTGCACTACATACCACACTTTCTCCACTACAGACCTCACCTTCACCACTACAGACCCCACCTTCTCCACTACAGACCCCACCTCCATCACTACAGACCGCACCTTCACCACTACAGACCCCACCTCCATGAATACAGACCGCACCTCCACCACTACAGACCCCTCCTTCACCACTACAGACCCTACCCTCACCACTACAGACACCACATTCACAACTACAGACCCCACCTTCACAAATACAGACACCACCTTCACCACTGCAGACCCCACCTTCACCTCTGCAGACCCCACCTCCACTTCAAAGACCCCACCTTATCCACTACAGACCCCACCTTCACCACTACAGACCCCGTCTTATCCACTACAGACCCCACCTCCACCTCTACAGACCCCACCTTCACCTCTACAGACCCCACCTCCATCACTACAGACCCCACCTTCACCTCTACAGACCCCACCTTCACCTCTACAGACCCCACCTTCTCCACTACAGACCCCACCTTCTCCACTACAGACCCCACCTCCATCACTACAGATCCCACTTTCACCACTACAGACTCCACCTTCTCCACTACGTACCCCACCTTCTCCACTACGGACCCCACCTTCTCCACTACGGACCCCACCTTCTCCACTACGGACCCCACCTTCACCACCACGGACCCCACCTTCACCACTACAGACCCCACCTTCACCTCTACAGACCCCACCTTCTGCAGTTCAGAGCCCTCCTTCACCTCTACAGACCCCACCTTCACAAATACAGACCCCACCTTCACCACTGCAGACCCCACCTTCACCTCTGCAGACCCCACCTCCACTTCAAAGACCCCACCTTATCCACTACAGACCCCACCTTCACCACTACAGACCCCGGCTTATCCACTACAGACACCTCCTCCACCTCTACAGACCCCACCTTCACCTCTACAGACCCCACCTCCATCACTACAGACCCAACCTTCACCTCTACAGACCCCACCTTCTCCACTACGGACCCCACCTTCTCCACTACAGACCCCACCTTCTCCACTACAGACCCCACCTTCTCCACTACAGACCCCACCTCCATCACTACAGACCCCACTTTCACCACTACAGACTCCACCTTCTCCACTACGTACCCCACCTTCTCCACTACGGACCTCACCTTCTCCACTACGGACCCCACCTTCTCCACTACGGACCCCACCTTCTCCACTACGGACCCCACCTTCTCCTCTACGGACCCCACCTTCACCACTACAGAACCAGCCTTCACCACTACAGACCCCATCTTCACCACTACAGACCCCACCTTCACCTCTAAAGACCTCACCTTCAACACTTCAGACCCCTCCTTCACCTCTACAGACCCCACCTTCACCACTACAGACTCCACCTCCATCAATACAAACCGGACCTTCACCACTACAGAACCAACCTTCTCCACTACAGTCCCCACCTTCACCTCTACAGACCCCACCTTCTCCGCTACAGACCCCACCTTCTCCACTACAGACCCCACCTCCATCACTACGGACCGCACCTTCGCCACTACAGACCCCACATTCACCACTACAGACCCCACCTCCATGAATACAGACCGCACCTCCACCACTACAGACCCCTCCTTCTCCACTACAGACCCTACCCTCACAACTACAGACACCACCTTCACAACTACAGACCCCACCTTCACAACTACAGACCCCACCTTCACCACTACAGACCCCGCCTTCACCACTACAGACCCCGCCTTCACCTCTGCAGACTCCACCTCCACTTCAAAGACCCCACCTTATCCACTACAGACCCCACCTTCACCACTACAGACCCCGGCTTATCCACTACAGACCCCACCTCCACCTCTACAGACCCCACCTTCACATCTACAGACCCCACCTCCATCACTACAGACCCCACCTTCAACTCTACGGACCCCACCTTCAACTCTACGGACCCCACCTTCTCCACTACGGACCCCACCTTCACCTCTACAGACCCCACCTTCTACACTACAGACCCCACCTTCACCACTACAGACCCCACCTTCACCACTACAGACCCCACCTTCACCTCTGCAGACCCCACCTTCACCTCTGCAGACCCCACCTTCTCCACTACAGAACCGACCTTCTCCACTACAGACCCCACCTTCACCTCTACAGACCCCACCTTCTCCTCTGAGACCCCACCTTCACCTCTACAGCCCCACCTTATCCACTACAGACCCCCCCTCCATCACTACAGACCCCACCTTCACCTCTGCAGACCCCACCTTCTCCACTATAGACCCCATCTTCACCACTACAGACCCGACCCTCTGCACTGCATACCACACACTCTCCAGTACAGACCTCACCTTCACCACTACAGTCCCCACCTTCTCCACTACAGACCCCACCTCCATCACTACAGACAGCACCTTCACCACTACAGACCCCACATTCACCACTACAGACCCCACCTCCATGAATACAGACCGCACCTCCATGAATACAGACCGCACCTCCACCACTACAGACCCCTCCTTCACCACTACAGACCCTGCCCTCACCACTACAGACACCACCTTCACAACTACAGACCCCACCTTCACAACTACAGACCCCTCCTTCACCACTGCAGACCCCACCTTCTCCTCTGCAGAACCCACCTCCACTTCAAAGATCCCACCTTATGAACTACAGACCCCACCCTCAACACTACAGACCCCACCCTCACCACTACAGACCCCGGCTTATCTACTACAGACCCCACCTCCACATCTACAGACCCCACCTTCACCTCTACGGACCCCATTTTCACCTCTACGGACCCCACCTTCTCCACTACGGACCCCACCTTCACCACTACAGACCCCACGTTCACCTCTGCAGACCCCACCTTCTCCACTACAGACCCCACCTTCACCACTACAGACCCCAGCTTCACCACTACAGACCCGACCCTCTGCACTGCATACCACACTCTCTCCACTACAGACCTCACCTTCACCACTACAGTCCCCACCTTCTCCACTACAGACCCCACCTCCATCACTACAGACCGCACCTTCACTACTACAGACCCCACATTCACCACTACAGACCCCACCTCCATGAATACAGACCGCACCTCCACCACTACAGACCCCTCCTTCACCACTACAGACCCTGCCCTCACCACTACAGACACCATCTCCACTTCAAAGATCCCACCTTATCAACTACAGACCCCACCCTCAACACTACAGACCCCACCCTCACCACTACAGACCCCGGCTTATCCACTACAGACCCCACCTCCACCTCTACAGACCCCACCTTCACCTCTACAGACCCCACCTCCATCACTACAGACCCCACCTTCACCTCTACGGACCCCACCTTCTCCACTACGGACCCCACCTTCTCCACTACGGACCCCACCTCCATCACTACAGACCCCACTTTCACCACTACAGACTCCACCTACTCCACTACGTACCCCGCCTTCACAACTACAGACCCCGCCTTCACAACTACAGACCCCGCCTTCACCACTACAGACCCCGCCTTCACCACTACAGACCCCGCCTTCACCTCTGCAGACCCCGCCTTCACCTCTGCAGACCCCGCCTTCACCTCTGCAGACTCCACCTCCACTTCAAAGACCCCAGCTTATCCACTACAGACCCCACCTTCACCAGTACAGACCCCGGCTTATCCACTACAGACCCCACCTCCACCTCTACAGACCCCACCTTCACCTCTACAGACCCCACCTTCACCTCTACAGACCCCACCTCCATCACTACAGACCCCACCTTCACCTCTACAGAGCCCACCTTCTGCTCTGAGACCCCACCATCACCTCTACAGCCCCACCTTATCCACTACAGACCCCCCCTCCATCACTACAGACCCCACCTTCACCACTACAGACCCCACCTTCACCTCTACAGACCCCACCTTCTCCACTTCAGACCCCTCCTTCACCTCTACAGACCCCACCTTCACCACTACAGACTCCACCTCCATCAATACAAACCGGACCTTCACCACTACAGACCCCTCCTTCACCACTACAGACCCCACCTTCACCTCTACAGACCCCACCTTCTCCACTTCAGACCCCTCCTTCACCTCTACAGACCCCACCTTCACCTCTGCAGACCCCTCCTTCACCTCTGCAGACCCCTCCTTCTCCACTACAGACCCCACCTTCACCACTAAAGACCCCAGCTTAACGACTACAGACCCGACCCTCTGCACTGCATACCTCACTTTCTCCACTACAGACCCCACCTTCACCTCTACAGACCCCACCTTCTCCACTTCAGACCCCTCCTTCACCTCTACAGACCCCACCTTCACCTCTGCAGACCCCTCCTTCACCTCTGCAGACCCCTCCTTCTCCACTACAGACCCCACCTTCACCACTAAAGACCCCAGCTTCACGACTACAGACCCGACCCTCTGCACTGCATACCTCACTTTCTCCACTACAGACCTCACCTTCACCACTACAGACACCACCTTCACAACTACAGACCCCTCCTTCACCACTGCAGACCCCACCTTCACCTCTGCAGACCCCAACTCCACTTCAAAGATCCCACCTTATCCACTACAGACCCCACCCTCACCACTACAGACCCCACCCTCACCACTACAGACCCCGGCTTATCCACTACAGACCCCACCTCCACCTCTACAGACCCCACCTTCACCTCTACAGACCCCACCTTCACCTCTACAGACCCCAACTCCATCACTACAGACCCCACCTTCACCTCTACGGACCCCACCTTCTCCACTACGGACCCCACCTTCTCCACTACGGACCCCACATCCATCACTACAGACCCCACTTTCACCACTACAGACTCCACCTACTCCACTACGTACCCCACCTTCTCCACTACGGACCCCACCTTCACCACTACAGAACCCGCCTTTACCACTACAGAACCCGCCTTCACCACTACAGAACCCGCCTTCACCTCTACAGAACCCACCTTCTCCACTACAGACCCCTCCTTCACCACTACAGACTGCACCTTCACCACTACAGACCCCAGCTCCATCAATACAAACCGCACCTTCACCACTACAGAACCCGCCTTCACCACTACAGAACCAGCCTTCACCACTACAGACCCCATATTCACCACTACAGACCCCACCTTCACCTCTACAGACCCCACCTTCTCCAGTGCAGACCCCTCCTTCACCTCTACAGACCCCACCTTCTACACTACAGACCCCACCTTCACCACTACAGACCCCACCTTCACCTCTGCAGACCCCACCTTCACCTCTGCAGACCCCACCTTCACCTCTGCAGACCCCACCTTCTCCACTACAGTCCCCACCTTCACCACTACAGACCCCAGCTTCACCACTACAGACCCCACCTTCTCCACTACATACCACACTTTCTCCACTACAGACCTCACCTTCACCTCTACAGACCCCACCTTCTCCACTACAGACCCCACCTTCTCCCCT
Source organism: Hemitrygon akajei (assembly GCF_048418815.1). NCBI lineage: Eukaryota > Metazoa > Chordata > Chondrichthyes > Myliobatiformes > Dasyatidae > Hemitrygon > Hemitrygon akajei. Next base: position 8,687,099 of record NC_133154.1, read on the forward strand.
ACAGACCCCACCTCCATCACTACAGACCGCACCTTCGCCACTACAGACCCCACATTCACCACTACAGACCCCACCTCCATGAATACAGACCGCACCTCCACCACTACAGACCCCTCCTTCACCACTACTGACCCCACCTCCACCACTACAGACCCCTCCTTCACCACTACTGACCCCACCTCCACCACTACAGACCCCTCCTTCACCACTACAGACCCTACCCTCACCACTACAGACACCACCTTCACAACTACAGACCCCACCTTCACAACTACAGACCCCACCTTCACCACTACAGACCCCGCCTTCACCACTACCGACCCCGCCTTCACCTCTGCAGACTCCACCTCCACTTCAAAGACCCCACCTTATCCACTACAGACCCCACCTTCACCACTACAGACCCCGGCTTATCCACTACAGACCCCACCTCCACCTCTACAGACCCCACCTTCACGTCTACAGACCCCACCTCCATCACTACAGACCCCACCTTCACCTCTACAGACCCCACCTTCTCCTCTGAGACCCCACCTCCACCTCTACAGCCCCAACTTATCCACTACAGACCCCACCTTCTCCACTACAGACCCCACCTTCTCCACTACGGACCCCACCTTCTCCACTACAGACCCCACCTTCTCCACTACAGACCCCACCTTCTCCACTACAGACCCCACCTTCACCACTACAGACCCCAGCTTCACCACTACAGACCCGACCCTCTGCACTACATACCACACTTTCTCCACTACAGACCTCACCTTCACCACTACAGACCCCACCTTCTCCACTACAGACCCCACCTCCATCACTACAGACCGCACCTTCACCACTACAGACCCCGCATTCACCACTACAGACCCCACCTCCATGAATACAGACCGCACCTCCACCACTACAGAACCCTCCTTCACCACTACAGACCCTACCCTCACCACTACAGACACCACATTCACAACTACAGACCCCACCTTCACAAATACAGACCCCACCTTCACCACTGCAGACCGCACCTTCACCTCTGCAGACCCCACCTCCACTTCAAAGACCCCACCTTATCCACTACAGACCCCTCCTTCACCACTACAGACCCCACCTTCACCTCTACAGACCCCACCTTCTCCAGTTCAGACCCCTCCTTCACCTCTACAGACCCCACCTTCACCTCTGCAGACCCCTCCTTCACCTCTGCAGACCCCTCCTTCTCCACTACAGACCCCACCTTCACCACTAAAGACCCCAGCTTCACGACTACAGACCCGACCCTCTGCACTGCATACCTCACTTTCTCCACTACAGACCTCACCTTCACCACTACAGACACCACCTTCACAACTACAGACCCCTCCTTCACCACTGCAGACCCCACCTTCACCTCTGCAGACCCCAACTCCACTTCAAAGATCCCACCTTATCTACTACAGACCCCACCCTCACCACTACAGACCCCACCCTCACCACTACAGACCCCGGCTTATCCACTACAGACCCCACCTCCACCTCTACAGACCCCACCTTCACCTCTACAGACCCCAACTCCATCACTACAGACCCCACCTTCACCTCTACGGACCCCACCTTCTCCACTACGGACCCCACCTTCTCCACTACGGACCCCACCTTCTCCACTACGGACCCCACATCCATCACTACAGACCCCACTTTCACCACTACAGACTCCACCTACTCCACTACGTACCCCACCTTCTCCACTACGGACCCCACCTTCACCACTACAGAACCCGCCTTTACCACTACAGAACCCGCCTTCACCACTACAGAACCCGCCTTCACCTCTACAGAACCCACCTTCTCCACTACAGACCCCTCCTTCACCACTACAGACTGCACCTTCACCACTACAGACCCCAGCTCCATCAATACAAACCGCACCTTCACCACTACAGAACCCGCCTTCACCACTACAGAACCAGCCTTCACCACTACAGACCCCATCTTCACCACTACAGACCCCACCTTCACCTCTACAGACCCCACCTTCTCCAGTGCAGACCCCTCCTTCACCTCTACAGACCCCACCTTCTACACTACAGACCCCACCTTCACCACTACAGACCCCACCTTCACCTCTGCAGACCCCACCTTCACCTCTGCAGACCCCACCTTCTCCACTACAGAACCGACCTTCTCCACTACAGTCCCCACCTTCACCACTACAGACCCCAGCTTCACCACTACAGACCCCACCTTCTCCACTACATACCACACTTTCTCCACTACAGACCTCACCTTCACCTCTACAGACCCCACCTTCTCCACTACAGACCCCACCTTCTCCCCTACAGACCCCACCTCCATCACTACAGACCGCACCTTCGCCACTACAGACCCCACATTCACCACTACAGACCCCACCTCCATGAATACAGACCGCACCTCCACCACTACAGACCCCTCCTTCACCACTACTGACCCCACCTCCACCACTACAGACCCCTCCTTCACCACTACTGACCCCACCTCCACCACTACAGACCCCTCCTTCACCACTACAGACCCTACCCTCACCACTACAGACACCACCTTCACAACTACAGACCCCACCTTCACAACTACAGACCCCACCTTCACAACTACAGACCCCGCCTTCACCACTACAGACCCCGCCTTCACCTCTGCAGACTCCACCTCCACTTCAAAGACCCCACCTTATCCACTACAGACCCCACCTTCACCACTACAGACCCCGGCTTATCCACTACAGACCCCACCTCCACCTCTACAGACCCCACCTTCACGTCTACAGACCCCACCTCCATCACTACAGACCCCACCTTCACCTCTACAGACCCCACCTTCTCCTCTGAGACCCCACCTCCACCTCTACAGCCCCAACTTATCCACTACAGACCCCACCTTCTCCACTACAGACCCCACCTTCTCCACTACGGACCCCACCTTCTCCACTACAGACCCCACCTTCTCCACTACAGACCCCACCTTCTCCACTACAGACCCCACCTTCACCACTACAGACCCCAGCTTCACCACTACAGACCCGACCCTCTGCACTACATACCACACTTTCTCCACTACAGACCTCACCTTCACCACTACAGACCCCACCTTCTCCACTACAGACCCCACCTCCATCACTACAGACCGCACCTTCACCACTACAGACCCCGCATTCACCACTACAGACCCCACCTCCATGAATACAGACCGCACCTCCACCACTACAGAACCCTCCTTCACCACTACAGACCCTGCCCTCACCACTACAGACACCACATTCACAACTACAGACCCCACCTTCACAAATACAGACCCCACCTTCACCACTGCAGACCGCACCTTCACCTCTGCAGACCCCACCTCCACTTCAAAGACCCCACCTTATCCACTACAGACCCCACCTTCACCACTACAGACCCCGGCTTATCCACTACAGACCCCACCTCCACTTCTACAGACCCCACCTTCACATCTACAGACCCCACCTCCATCACTACAGACCCCACCTTCACCTCTACGGACCACACCTTCTCCACTACGGACCCCACCTTCACCTCTACAGACCCCACCTTCTACACTACAGACCCCACCTTCACCACTACAGACCCCACCTTCACCACTACAGACCCCACCTTCACCTCTGCAGACCCCACCTTCACCTCTGCAGACCCCACCTTCACCTCTGCAGACCCCACCTTCTCCACTACAGAACCGACCTTCTCCACTACAGACCCCACCTTCACCTCTACAGACCCCACCTTCTCCACTACGGACCCCACCTTCACCTCTACAGACCCCACCTTCTACACTACAGACCCCACCTTCTCCCCTACAGACCCCACCTTCACCTCTACAGACCCCACCTTCTCCACTACGGACCCCACCTTCACCACTACAGACCCCACCTTCACCACTACAGACCCCACCTTCACCTCTGCAGACCCCACCTTCTCCACTACAGACCCCACCTTCACCTCTACAGACCCCACCTTCTCCTCTGAGACCCCACCTTCTCCACTACAGACCCCACCTTCACCTCTACAGACCCCACCTTCTCCACTTCAGACCCCTCCTTCACCTATACAGACCCCACCTTCACCTCTACAGACTCCACCTCCATCAATACAAACCGGACCTTCACCACTACAGACCACTCCTTCACCACTACAGACCCCAGCTCCATCAATACAAACCGTACCTTCACCACTACAGAACCCGCCTTCACCACTACAGACCCCATCTTCACCACTACAGACCCCACCTTCACCTCTACAGACCCCACCTTCTCCAGTTCAAACCCCTCCTTCACCTCTACAGACCCCACCTTCACCTCTACAGACTCCACCTCCATCAATACAAACCGGACCTTCACCACTACAGACCACTCCTTCACCACTACAGACCCCACCTTCACCTCTACAGACCCCACCTTCTCCACTTCAGACCCCTCCTTCACCTCTACAGACCCCACCTTCACCTCTACAGACCCCACCTACAATACAGACCCCACCTTCATCACTACAGACCGCACCTTCACCACTACAGACCACACATTCACCACTACAGACCCCACCTCCATGAATACAGACCGCACCTCCACCACTACAGACCCCTCCTTCACCACTACAGACCCTGCCCTCACCTCTACAGACCCCACCTTCTACACTACAGACCCCACCTTCACCACTACAGACCCCACCTTCACCTCTGCAGACCCCACCTTCACCTCTGCAGACCCCACCTTCTCCACTACAGAACCGACCTTCTCCACTACAGACCCCACCTTCACCTCTACAGACCCCACCTTCTCCTCTACGGACCCCACCTTCTCCACTACGGACCCCACCTTCACCTCTACAGACCCCACCTTCTACACTACAGACCCCACCTTCTCCCCTACAGACCCCACCTTCACCTCTACAGACCCCACCTTCTCCACTACGGACCCCACCTTCACCACTACAGACCCCACCTTCACCTCTGCAGACCCCACCTTCACCTCTGCAGACCCCACCTTCTCCACTACAGACCCCACCTTCACCTCTACAGACCCCACCTTCTCCTCTGAGACCCCACCTTCTCCACTACAGACCCCACCTTCACCTCTACAGACCCCACCTTCTCCACTTCAGACCCCTCCTTCACCTATACAGACCCCACCTTCACCTCTACAGACTCCACCTCCATCAATACAAACCGGACTTTCACCACTACAGACCACTCCTTCACCACTACAGACCCCAGCTCCATCAATACAAACCGTACCTTCACCACTACAGAACCCGCCTTCACCACTACAGACCCCATCTTCACCACTACAGACCCCACCTTCACCTCTACAGACCCCACCTTCTCCAGTTCAAACCCCTCCTTCACCTCTACAGACCCCACCTTCACCTCTACAGACTCCACCTCCATCAATACAAACCGGACCTTCACCACTACAGACCACTCCTTCACCACTACAGACCCCACCTTCACCTCTACAGACCCCACCTTCTCCACTTCAGACCCCTCCTTCACCTCTACAGACCCCACCTTCACCTCTACAGACCCCACCTACACTACAGACCCCACCTTCATCACTACAGACCGCACCTTCACCACTACAGACCCCACATTCACCACTACAGACCCCACCTCCATGAATACAGACCGCACCTCCACCACTACAGACCCCTCCTTCACCACTACAGACCCTGCCCTCACCACTACAGTCACCACCTTCACAACTACAGACCCCACCTTCACAACTGCAGACCCCTCCTTCACCACTGCAGACCCCACCTTCACCTCTGCAGACCCCAACTCCACTTCAAAGATCCCACATTCTCCACTACAGTCCCCACCTTCACCACTACAGACCCCACCTTCTCCACTACATACCACACTTTCTCCACTACAGACCTCACCTTCACCTCTACAGACCCCACCTTCTCCACTACAGACCCCACCTTCTCCCCTACAGACCCCACCTCCGCCACTACAGACCGCACCTTCGCCACTACAGACCCCACATTCACCACTACAGACCCCACCTCCATGAATACAGACCGCACCTTCACCACTACAGACCCCTCCTTCACCACTACAGACCCTACCCTCACCACTACAGACACCACCTTCACAACTACAGACCCCACCTTCACAACTACAGACCCCGCCTTCACCACTACAGATCCCGCCTTCACCACTACAGACCCCGCCTTCACCACTACAGACCCCGCCTTCACCTCTGCAGACTCCACCTCCACTTCAAAGACCCCACCTTATCCACTACAGACCCCACCTTCACCACTACAGACCCCGGCTTATCCACTACAGACCCCACCTCCACCTCTACAGACCCCACCTTCACGTCTACAGACCCCACCTCCATCACTACAGACCCCACCTTCACCTCTACAGACCCCACCTTCTCCTCTGAGACCCCACCTCCACCTCTACAGCCCCAACCTATCCACTACAGACCCCACCTTGCCACTACAGTCCCCACCTTCTCCACTACAGACCCCACCTTCACCACTACAGACCCCAGCTTCAGCACTACAGACCCGACCCTCTGCACTACATACCACACTTTCTCCACTACAGACCCCGCATTCACCACTACAGACCCCACCTCCATGAATACAGACCGCACCTCCACCACTACAGAACCCTCCTTCACCACTACAGACCCTACCCTCACCACTACAGACACCACATTCACAACTACAGACCCCACCTTCACAAATACAGACCCCACCTTCACCACTGCAGACCCCACCTTCACCTCTGCAGACCCCACCTCCACTTCAGAGACCCCACCTTATCCACTACAGACCCCACCTTCACCACTACAGACCCCGGCTTATCCACTACAGACCCCACCTCCACCTCTACAGACCCCACCTTCACATCTACAGACCCCACCTCCATCACTACAGACCCCACCTTCACCTCTACGGACCCCACCTTCTCCACTACGGACCCCACCTTCACCTCTACAGACCCCACCTTCTACACTACAGACCCCACCTTCACCACTACAGACCCCACCTTCACCTCCGCAGACCCCACCTTCACCTCTGCAGACCCCACCTTCTCCACTACAGAACCGACCTTCTCCACTACAGACCCCACCTTCACCTCTGCAGACCCCACCTTCTCCTCTGAGACCCCACCTTCACCTCTACAGCCCCACCTTATCCACTACAGACCCCCCCTCCATCACTACAGACCCCACCTTCACCTCTGCAGACCCCACCTTCTCCACTACAGACCCCACCTTCACCTCTGCAGACCCCACCTTCTCCACTACAGACCCCACCTTCACCACTACAGACCCCACCTTCACCTCTACAGACCCCACCTTCTCCACTTCAGACCCCTCCTTCACCTCTACAGACCCCACCTTCACCTCTACAGACTCCACCTCCATCAATACAAACCGGACCTTCACCACTACAGACCACTCCTTCACCACTACAGACCCCACCTTCACCTCTACAGACCCCACCTTCTCCACTACAGACCCCACCTCCATCACTACAGACCGCACCTTCACCACTACAGACCCCGCATTCACCACTACAGACCCCGCATTCACCACTACAGACCGCACCTCCACCACTACAGAACCCTCCTTCACCACTACAGACCCTACCCTCACCACTACAGACACCACATTCACAACTACAGACCGCACCTTCACAAATACAGACCCCACCTTCACCACTGCAGACCCCACCTTCACCTCTGCAGACCCCACCTCCACTTCAAAGACCCCACCTTATCCACTACAGACCCCACCTTCACCACTACAGACCCCGGCTTATCCACTACAGACCCCACCTCCATGAATACAGACCGCACCTCCACCACTACAGACCCCTCCTTCACCACTACAGACCCTACCCTCACCACTACAGACACCACCTTCACAACTACAGACCCCACCTTCACAACTACAGACCCCACCTTCACAACTACAGACCCCACCTTCACCACTACAGACCGCACCTCCACCACTACAGAACCCTCCTTCACCACTACAGACCCTACCCTCACCACTACAGACCCCACCTTCTCCACTACAGACCCCACCTTCACCACTACAGACCCCAGCTTCACCACTACAGACCCGACCCTCTGCACTACATACCACACTTTCTCACTACAGACCTCACCTTCACCTCTGCAGACCCCACATCCACTTCAAAGACCCCACCTTATCCACTACAGACCCCACCTTCACCTCTACAGACCCCACCTTCTGCTCTGAGACCCCACCATCACTTCTACAGCCCCACGTTATCCACTACAGACCCCCCCTCCATCATACAGACCCCACCTTCACCTCTGCAGACCCCACCTTCTCCACTACAGACCCCACCTTCACCACTACAGACCCCACCTTCACCTCTACAGACCCCACCTTCTCCACTTCAGACCCCTCCTTCACCTCTACAGACCCCACCTTCACCACTACAGACTCCACCTCCATCAATACAAAACGGACCTTCACCACTACAGACCCCTCCTTCACCACTACAGACCCCACCTTCACCTCTACAGACCCCACCTTCACCACTACAGACCCCACCTTCTCCACTTCAGACCCCTCCTTCACCTCTACAGACCCCATCTTCACCTCTACAGACCCCACCTACACTACAGACCCCACCTTCACCACTACAGACCCCACCTTCACCACTACATACCCCACCTTCACCTCTGCAGACCCCTCCTTCTCCACTACAGACCCCACCTTCACCACTACAGACCCCAGCTTCACGACTACAGACCCGACCCTCTGCACTGCATACCACACTTTCTCCACTACAGACCTCACCTTCACCACTACAGACCCCACCTTCTCCACTACAGACCCCACCTCCATCACTACAGACCGCACCTTCACCACCACAGACCCCACATTCACCACTACAGACCCCACCTCCATGAATACAGACCGCACCTCCACCACTACAGACCCCTCCTTCACCACTACTGACCCTGCCCTCACCACTACAGACATCACCTTCACAACTACAGACCCCACCTTCACAACTACAGACCCCTCCTTCACCACTGCAGACCCCACCTTCACCTCTGCAGACCCCAACTCCACTTCAAAGATCCCACATTATCCACTACAAACCCCACCCTCACCACTACAGACCCCACCCTCACCACTACAGACCCCGGCTTATCCACTACAGACCCCACCTCCACCTTTACAGTCCCCACCTTCACCTCTACAGACCCCACCTTCACCTCTACAGACCCCAACTCCATCACTACAGACCCCACCTTCACCTCTACGGACCCCACCTTCTCCACTACGGACCCCACCTTCTCCACTACGGACCCCACCTCCATCACTACAGACCCCACTTTCACCACTACAGACTCCACCTACTCCACTACGTACCCCACCTTCTCCACTACGGACCCCACCTTCTCCACTACGGACCCCACCTTCTCCACTACGGACCCCACCTTCACCACTACAGAACCCGCCTTTACCACTACAGAACCCGCCTTCACCACTACAGAACCCGCCTTCACCTCTACAGAACCCACCTTCTCCACTACAGACCCCACCTTCACCACTACAGACTCCACCTTCACCACTACAGACCCCAGCTTCATCAATACAAACCGTACCTTCACCACTACAGAACCCGCCTTCACCACTACAGAACCAGCCTTCACCACTACAGACCCCATCTTCACCACTACAGACCCCACCTTCACCTCTACAGACCCCACCTTCTCCAGTTCAGACCCCTCCTTCACCTCTACAGACCCCACCTTCTACACTACAGACCCCACCTTCACTACTACAGACCCCACCTTCACCTCTGCAGGCCCCACCTTCACCTCTGCAGACCCCACCTTCTCCACAACAGAACCGACCTTCTCCACTACAGTCCCCACCTTCACCACTACAGACCCCAGCTTCACCACTACAGACCCCACCTTCTCCACTACATACCACACTTTCTCCACTACAGACCCCACCTTCACCTCTATGGACCCCACCTTCTCCACTACGGACCCCACCTTCTCCACTACGGACCCCACCTCCATCACTACAGACCCCACTTTCACCACTACAGACTCCACCTACTCCACTACGTACCCCACCTTCTCCACTACGGACCCCACCTTCACCACTACAGAACCCGCCTTTACCACTACAGAACCCGCCTTCACCACTACAGAACCCGCCTTCACCTCTACAGAACCCACCTTCTCCACTACAGACCCCACCTTCACCACTACAGACTCCACCTTCACCACTACAGACCCCAGCTTCATCAATACAAACCGTACCTTCACCACTACAGAACCCGCCTTCACCACTACAGAACCAGCCTTCACCACTACAGACCCCATCTTCACCACTACAGACCCCACCTTCACCTCTACAGACCCCACCTTCTCCAGTTCAGACCCCTCCTTCACCTCTACAGACCCCACCTTCTACACTACAGACCCCACCTTCACCACTACAGACCCCACCTTCACCTCTGCAGGCCCCACCTTCACCTCTGCAGACCCCACCTTCTCCACAACAGAACCGACCTTCTCCACTACAGTCCCCACCTTCACCACTACAGACCCCAGCTTCACCACTACAGACCCCACCTTCTCCACTACATACCACACTTTCTCCACTACAGACCTCACCTTCACCTCTACAGACCCCACCTTCTCCACTACAGACCCCACCTTCTCCACTACAGACCCCACCTTCTCCCCTACAGACCCCACCTCCATCACTACAGACCGCACCTTCACCACTACAGACCCCACATTCACCACTACAGACCCCACCTCCATGAATACAGACCGCACCTCCACCAGTACAGACCCCTCCTTCACCACTACAGACCCTACCCTGACCACAACAGACACCACCTTCACAACTACAGACCCCACCTTCACAACTACAGACCCCGCCTTCACCACTACAGACCCCGCCTTCACCACTACAGACCCCGCCTTCACCTCTGCAGACTCCACCTCCACTTCAAAGACCCCACCTTATCCACTACAGACCCCACCTTCACCACTACAGACCCCGGCTTATCCACTACAGACCCCACCTTCACGTCTACAGACCCCACCTCCATCACTACAGACCCCACCTTCACCTCTACAGACCCCACCTTCTCCACTACAGACCCCACCTTCACCTCTACAGACCCCACCTTCTCCTCTGAGACCCCACCTCCACCTCTACAGCCCCACCTTATCCACTACAGACCCCACCTTGCCACTACAGTCCCCACCTTCTCCACTACAGACCCCACCTTCACCACTACAGACCCCAGCTTCACCACTACAGACCCGACCCTCTGCACTACATACCACACTTTCTCCACTACAGACCTCACCTTCACCACTACAGACCCCACCTTCTCCACTACAGACCCCACCTCCATCACTACAGACCGCACCTTCACCAGTACAGACCCCGCATTCACCACTACAGACCCCACCTCCATGAATACAGACCGCACCTCCACCACTACAGAACCCTCCTTCACCACTACAGACCCTACCCTCACCACTACAGACACCACATTCACAACTACAGACCCCACCTTCACAAATACAGACCCCAGCTTCACCACTGCAGTCCCCACCTTCACCTCTGCAGACCCCACCTCCACTTCAAAGACCCCACCTTATCCACTACAGACCCCACCTTCACCACTACAGACCCCGGCTTATCCACTACAGACCCCACCTCCACCTCTACAGACCCCACCTTCACCTCTACAGACCCCACCTTCACCTCTACAGACCCCACCTCCATCACTACAGACCCCACCTTCACCTCTACGGACCCCACCTTCTCCACTACGGACCCCACCTTCACCTCTACAGACCCCACCTTCTACACTACAGACCCCACCTTCACCACTACAGACCCCACCTTCACCTCTGCAGACCCCACCTTCACCTCTGCAGACCCCACCTTCTCCACTACAGAACCGACCTTCTCCACTACAGTCCCCACCTTCACCACTACAGACCCCTGCTTCACCACTACAGACCCCACCTTCTCCACTACAGACCCCACCTTCTCCACTACAGACCCCACCTTCTCCACTACAGACCCCACCTTCTCCACTACAGACCACACCTCCATCACTACAGACCGCACCTTCGCCACTACAGACCCCACATTCACCACTACAGACCCCACCTCCATGAATACAGACCGCACCTCCACCACTACAGACACCTCCTTCACCACTACAGACCCTACCCTCACCACTACAGACACCACCTTTACAACTACAGACCCCACCTTCACAACTACAGACCCCACATTCACCACTACAGACCCCGCCTTCACCACTACAGACCCCGCCTTCACCTCTGCAGACTCCACCTCCACTTCAAAGACCCCACCTTATCCACTACAGACCCCATCTTCTCCACTACAGACCCCGGCTTATCCACTACAGACCCCACCTTCTCCTCTACAGACCCCACCTCCATCACTACAGACCCCACCTTCACCTCTACAGACCCCACCTTCTCCTCTGAGACCCCACCTCCACCTCTACAGCCCCACCTTATCCACTACAGACCCCACCTTCTCCACTACAGACCCCACCTTCACCACTACAGACCCCACCTTCACCACTACAGACCCCACCTTCACCACTACAGACCCGACCCTCTGCACTACATACCACACTTTCTCCACTACAGACCCCACCTTCTCCACTATAGACCCCACCTCCATCACTACAGACCGCACCTTCACCACTACAGACCCCACATTCACCACTACAGACCCCACCTGCATGAATACCCAGACCGCACCTCCACCACTACAGACCCCTCTTTCACCACTACAGACCCTACCATCACCACTACAGACACCACATTCACAACTACAGATCCCACATTCACAACTACAGACCCCACCTTCACCACTGCAGACCCCACCTTCACCACTACAGACCCCACCTTCACCTCTGCAGACCCCACCTTCACCTCTACAGACCCCACCTTCTCCACTACAGACCCCACCTTCTCCACTACAGACCCCACCTCCATCACTACGGACCGCACCTTCGCCACTACAGACCCCACATTCACCACTACAGACCCCACCTCCATGAATACAGACCGCACCTCCACCACTACAGACCCCTCCTTCTCCACTACAGACCCTACTATCACCACTACAGACACCACCTTCACAACTACAGACCCCACCTTCACAACTACAGACCCCACCTTCACCACTACAGACCCCGCCTTCACCACTACAGACCCCGCCTTCACCTCTGCAGACTCCACCTCCACTTCAAAGACCCCACCTTATCCACTACAGACCGCACCTTCACCAATACAGACCCCGGCTTATCCACTACAGACCCCACCTCCACCTCTACAGACCCCATCTTCACCTCAACAGACCCCACCTCCATCACTACAGACCCCACCTTCACCTCTGAGACCCCACATCCACCTCTACAGCCCCACCTTATCCACTACAGACCCCACCTTCTCCACTACAGACCCCACCTTCTCCACTACAGACCCCAGCTTCACCACTACAGACCCGACCCTCTGCACTACATACCACACTTTCTCCACTACAGACCTCACCTTCACCACTACAGACCCCACCTTCTCCACTACAGACCCCACCTCCATCACTACAGACCGCACCTTCACCACTACAGACCCCACCTCCATGAATACAGACCGCACCTCCACCACTACAGACCCCTCCTTCACCACTACAGACCCTACCCTCACCACTACAGACACCACATTCACAACTACAGACCCCACCTTCACAAATACAGACACCACCTTCACCACTGCAGACCCCACCTTCACCTCTGCAGACCCCACCTCCACTTCAAAGACCCCACCTTATCCACTACAGACCCCACCTTCACCACTACAGACCCCGGCTTATCCACTACAGACCCCACCTCCACCTCTACAGACCCCACCTTCACCTCTACAGACCCCACCTCCATCACTACAGACCCCACCTTCACCTCTACAGACCCCACCTTCACCTCTACAGACCCCACCTTCTCCACTACAGACCCCACCTTCTCCACTACAGACCCCACCTCCATCACTACAGATCCCACTTTCACCACTACAGACTCCACCTTCTCCACTACGTACCCCACCTTCTCCACTACGGACCCCACCTTCTCCACTACGGACCCCACCTTCACCACCACAGACCCCACCTTCACCACTACAGACCCCACCTTCACCTCTACAGACCCCACCTTCTGCAGTTCAGAGCCCTCCTTCACCTCTACAGACCCCACCTTCACAAATACAGACCCCACCTTCACCACTGCAGACCCCACCTTCACCTCTGCAGACCCCACCTCCACTTCAAAGACCCCACCTTCACCACTGCAGACCCCACCTTCACCTCTGCAGACCGCACCTCCACTTCAAAGACCCCACCTTATCCACTACAGACCCCACCTTCACCACTACAGACCCCGACTTATCCACTACAAACACCTCCTCCACCTCTACAGACCCCACCTTCACCTCTACAGACCCCACCTCCATCACTACAGACCCCACCTCCATCACTACAGACCCCACCTTCACCTCTACAGACCCCACCTTCACCACTACGGACCCCACCTTCTCCACTACGGACCCCACCTTCTCCACTACGGACCCCACCTTCTCCACTACAGACCCCACCTTTTCCACTACAGACCCCACCTTTTCCACTACAGACCCCACCTCCATCACTACAGACCCCACTTTCACCACTACAGACTCCACCTTCTCCACTACGTACCCCACCTTCTCCACTACGGACCTCACCTTCTCCACTACGGACCCCACCTTCTCCACTACGGACACCACCTTCTCCACTACGGACCCCACCTTCTCCACTACGGACCCCACCTTCACCACTACAGAACCCGCCTTCACCACTACAGAACCAGCCTTCACCACTACAGACCCCATCTTCACCACTACAGACCCCACCTTCACCTCTAAAGACCCCACCTTCTCCACTTCAGACCCCTCCTTCACCTCTACAGACCCCACCTTCACCACTACAGACACCACCTCCATCAATACAAACCGGACCTTCACCACTACAGAACCAACCTTCTCCACTACAGTCCCCACCTTCACCTCTACAGACCCCACCTTCTCCACTGCAGACCCCA
Organism: Hemitrygon akajei; assembly: GCF_048418815.1. Classification (NCBI taxonomy): domain Eukaryota; kingdom Metazoa; phylum Chordata; class Chondrichthyes; order Myliobatiformes; family Dasyatidae; genus Hemitrygon; species Hemitrygon akajei. Next base: position 8,702,287 of record NC_133154.1, read on the forward strand.
CCTTCTCCACTACAGACCCCACCTCCATCACTACGGACCGCACCTTCGCCACTACAGACCCCACATTCACCACTACAGACCCCACCTCCATGAATACAGACCGCACCTCCACCACTACAGACCCCTCCTTCTCCACTACAGACCCTACCCTCACCACTACAGACACCACCTTCACAACTACAGACCCCACCTTCACAACTACAGACCCCACCTTCACCACTACAGACCCCGCCTTCACCACTACAGACCCCGCCTTCACCTCTGCAGACTCCACCTCCACTTCAAAGACCCCACCTTATCCACTACAGACCCCACCTTCACCACTACAGACCCCGGCTTATCCACTACAGAGACCACCTCCACCTCTACAGACCCCACCTTCACCTCTACAGACCCCACCTCCATCACTACAGACCCCACCTTCACCTCTACAGACCCCACCTTCTCCTCTGAGACCCCACCTCCACCTCTACAGCCCCACCTTCTCCACTACAGACCTCACCTTCTCCACTACAGACCCCACCTTCTCCACTACAGACCCCAGCTTCACCACTACAGACCCGACCCTCTGCACTACATACCACACTTTCTCCACTACAGACCTCACCTTCACCACTACAGACCCCACCTTCTCCATTACAGACCCCACCTCCATCACTACAGACCGCACCTTCACCACTACAGACCCCACATTCACCACTACAGACCCCACCTCCATGAATACAGACCGCACCTCCACCACTACAGACCCCTCCTTCACCACTACAGACCCTACCCTCACCACTACAGACACCACATTCACAACTACAGACCACACATTCACAAATACAGACCCCACTTTCACCACTGCAGACCCCACCTTCACCTCTGCAGACCCCACCTCCACTTCAAAGACCCCACCTTATCCACTACAGACCCCACCTTCACCACTACAGACCCCGGCTTATCCACTACAGACCCCACCTCCACCTCTACAGAACCCACCTTCACCTCTACAGACCCCACCTCCATCACTACAGACCCCACCTTCACCTCTACAGACCCCACCTTCTCCACTACGGACCCCACCTTCTCCACTACAGACCCCACCTTCTCCACTACAGACCCCACCTCCATCACTACAGACACCACTTTCACCACTACAGACTCCACCTTCTCCACTCCGTACCCCACCTTCTCCACTACGGACCCCACCTTCTCCACTACGGACTCCACCTTCTCCACTACGGACCCCACTTTCACCACTACAGACCCCACCTTCACCACTACAGACCCCACCTTCACCTCTACAGACCCCACCTTCTCCAGTTCAGACCCCTCCTTCACCTCTACAGACCCCACCTTCACAAATACAGACCCCACCTTCACCACTGCAGACCCCACCTTCACCTCTGCAGACCCCACCTCCACTTCAAAGACCCTACCTTATCCACTACAGACCCCACCTTCACCACTACAGACCCCGGCTTATCCACTACAGACCCCTCCTCCACCTCTACAGGCCCCACCTTCACCTCTACAGACCCCACCTCCACCACTACAGACCCCACCTTCTCCACTACGGACCCCACCTTCTCCACTACAGACCCCACCTTCTCCACTACAGACCCCACCTCCATCACTACAGACCCCACTTTCACCACTACAGACTCCACCTTCTCCACTACGTACCCCACCTTCTCCACTACGGACCCCACCTTCTCCACTACGGACCCCACCTTCTCCACTACGGAACCCACCTTCACCACTACAGAACCCGCCTTCACCACTACAGAACCAGCCGTCACCACTACAGACCCCATCTTCACCACTACAGACCCCACCTTCACCACTACAGACACCACCTCCATCAATACAAACCGGACCTTCACCACTACAGAACCAACCTTCTCCACTACAGTCTCCACCTTCACATCTACAGACCCCACCTTCTCCACTGCAGACCCCACCTTCTCCACTACAGACCCCACCTCCATCACTACGGACCGCACCTTCGCCACTACAGACCCCACATTCACCACTACAGACCCCACCTCCATGAATACAGACCGCACCTCCACCACTACAGACCCCTCCTTCTCCACTACAGACCCTACCCTCACCACTACAGACACCACCTTCACAACTACAGACCCCACCTTCACAACTACAGACCCCACCTTCACAACTACAGACCCCACCTTCACCACTACAGACCCCGCCTTCACCACTACAGACCCCGCCTTCACCTCTGCAGACTCCACCTCCACTTCAAAGACCCCACCTTATCCACTACAGACCCCACCTTCACCACTACAGACCCCGGCTTATCCACTACAGAGACCACCTCCACCTCTACAGACCCCACCTTCACCTCTACAGACCCCACCTCCATCACTACAGACCCCACCTTCACCTCTACAGACCCCACCTTCTCCTCTGAGACCCCACCTTCACCTCTACAGACCCCACCTTCTCCACTACAGACCCCACCTTCTCCACTACAGACCCCACCTCCATCACTACAGATCCCACTTTCACCACTACAGACTCCACCTTCTCCACTACGTACCCCACCTTCTCCACTACGGACCCCACCTTCTCCACTACGGACCCCACCTTCACCACCACAGACCCCACCTTCACCACTACAGACCCCACCTTCACCTCTACAGACCCCACCTTCTGCAGTTCAGAGCCCTCCTTCACCTCTACAGACCCCACCTTCACAAATACAGACCCCACCTTCACCACTGCAGACCCCACCTTCACCTCTGCAGACCCCACCTCCACTTCAAAGACCCCACCTTCACCACTGCAGACCCCACCTTCACCTCTGCAGACCCCACCTCCACTTCAAAGACCCCACCTTATCCACTACAGACCCCACCTTCACCACTACAGACCCCGACTTATCCACTACAAACACCTCCTCCACCTCTACAGACCCCACCTTCACCTCTACAGACCCCACCTCCATCACTACAGACCCCACCTTCACCTCTACAGACCTCACCTTCACCACTACGGACCCCACCTTCTCCACTACGGACCCCACCTTCTCCACTACAGACCCCACCTTTTCCACTACAGACCCCACCTCCATCACTACAGACCCCACTTTCACCACTACAGACTCCACCTTCTCCACTACGTACCCCACCTTCTCCACTACGGACCTCACCTTCTCCACTACGGACCCCACCTTCTCCACTACGGACACCACCTTCTCCACTACGGACCCCACCTTCTCCACTACGGACCCCACCTTCACCACTACAGAACCCGCCTTCACCACTACAGAACCAGCCTTCACCACTACAGACCCCATCTTCACCACTACAGACCCCACCTTCACCTCTAAAGACCCCACCTTCTCCACTTCAGACCCCTCCTTCACCACTACAGACACCACCTTCACCACTACAGACACCACCTCCATCAATACAAACCGGACCTTCACCACTACAGAACCAACCTTCTCCACTACAGTCCCCACCTTCACCTCTACAGACCCCACCTTCTCCACTGCAGACCCCACCTTCTCCACTACAGACCCCACCTCCATCACTACGGACCGCACCTTCGCCACTACAGACCCCACATTCACCACTACAGACCCCACCTCCATGAATACAGACCGCACCTCCACCACTACAGACCCCTCCTTCTCCACTACAGACCCTACCCTCACCACTACAGACACCACCTTCACAACTACAGACCCCACCTTCACAACTACAGACCCCACCTTCACCACTACAGACCCCGCCTTCACCACTACAGACCCCGCCTTCACCTCTGCAGACTCCACCTCCACTTCAAAGACCCCACCTTATCCACTACAGACCCCACCTTCACCACTACAGACCCCGGCTTATCCACTACAGAGACCACCTCCACCTCTACAGACCCCACCTTCACCTCTACAGACCCCACCTCCATCACTACAGACCCCACCTTCACCTCTACAGACCCCACCTTCTCCTCTGAGACCCCAGCTTCACCACTACAGACCCCACCTCCATCACTACAGACCCCACCTCCATCACTACAGACCCCACCTTCTCCACTACAGACCCCAGCTTCACCACTACAGACCCGACCCTCTGCACTACATACCACACTTTCTCCACTACAGACCTCACCTTCACCACTACAGACCCCACCTTCTCCACTACAGACCCCACCTCCATCACTACAGACCGCACCTTCACCACTACAGACCCCACATTCACCACTACAGACCCCACCTCCATGAATACAGACCGCACCTCCACCACTACAGACCCCTCCTTCACCACTACAGACCCTACCCTCACCACTACAGACACCACATTCACAACTACAGACCACACATTCACAAATACAGACCCCACTTTCACCACTGCAGACCCCACCTTCACCTCTGCAGACCCCACCTCCACTTCAAAGACCCCACCTTATCCACTACAGACCCCACCTTCACCACTACAGACCCCGGCTTATCCACTACAGACCCCACCTCCACCTCTACAGAACCCACCTTCACCTCTACAGACCCCACCTCCATCACTACAGACCCCACCTTCACCTCTACAGACCCCACCTTCTCCACTACGGACCCCACCTTCTCCACTACAGACCCCACCTTCTCCACTACAGACCCCACCTCCATCACTACAGACACCACTTTCACCACTACAGACTCCACCTTCTCCACTCCGTACCCCACCTTCTCCACTACGGACCCCACCTTCTCCACTACGGACTCCACCTTCTCCACTACGGACCCCACTTTCACCACTACAGACCCCACCTTCACCACTACAGACCCCACCTTCACCTCTACAGACCCCACCTTCTCCAGTTCAGACCCCTCCTTCACCTCTACAGACCCCACCTTCACAAATACAGACCCCACCTTCACCACTGCAGACCCCACCTTCACCTCTGCAGACCCCACCTCCACTTCAAAGACCCTACCTTATCCACTACAGACCCCACCTTCACCACTACAGACCCCGGCTTATCCACTACAGACCCCTCCTCCACCTCTACAGGTCCCACCTTCACCTCTACAGACCCCACCTCCACCACTACAGACCCCACCTTCACCTCTACAGACCCCACCTTCTCCACTACGGACCCCACCTTCTCCACTACAGACCCCACCTTCTCCACTACAGACCCCACCTCCATCACTACAGACCCCACTTTCACCACTACAGACTCCACCTTCTCCACTACGTACCCCACCTTCTCCACTACGGACCCCACCTTCTCCACTACGGACCCCACCTTCTCCACTACGGACCCCACCTTCTCCACTACGGAACCCACCTTCACCACTACAGAACCCGCCTTCACCACTACAGAACCAGCCGTCACCACTACAGACCCCATCTTCACCACTACAGACCCCACCTTCACCACTACAGACACCACCTCCATCAATACAAACCGGACCTTCACCACTACAGAACCAACCTTCTCCACTACAGTCCCCACCTTCACCTCTACAGACCCCACCTTCTCCACTGCAGACCCCACCTTCTCCACTACAGACCCCACCTCCATCGCTACGGACCGCACCTTCGCCACTACAGACCCCACATTCACCACTACAGACCCCACCTCCATGAATACAGACCGCACCTCCACCACTACAGACCCCTCCTTCTCCACTACAGACCCTACCCTCACCACTACAGACACCACCTTCACAACTACAGACCCCACCTTCACAACTACAGACCCCGCCTTCACAACTACAGACCCCGCCTTCACCACTACAGACCCCGCCTTCACCACTACAGACCCCGCCTTCACCTCTGCAGACTCCACCTCCACTTCAAAGACCCCACCTTATCCACTACAGACCCCACCTTCACCACTACAGACCCCGGCTTATCCACTACAGAGACCACCTCCACCTCTACAGACCTCACCTTCACCTCTACAGACCCCACCTCCATCACTACAGACCCCACCTTCACCTCTACAGACCCCACCTTCTCCTCTGAGACCCCACCTCCACCTCTACAGCCCCACCTTCTCCACTACAGACCTCACCTTCTCCACTACAGACCCCACCTTCTCCACTACAGACCCCAGCTTCACCACTACAGACCCGACCCTCTGCACTACATACCACACTTTCTCCACTACAGACCTCACCTTCACCACTACAGACCCCACCTTCTCCACTACAGACCCCACCTCCATCACTACAGACCGCACCTTCACCACTACAGACCCCACATTCACCACTACAGACCCCACCTCCATGAATACAGACCGCACCTCCACCACTACAGACCCCTCCTTCACCACTACAGACCCTACCCTCACCACTACAGACACCACATTCACAACTACAGACCACACATTCACAAATACAGACCCCACTTTCACCACTGCAGACCCCACCTTCACCTCTGCAGACCCCACCTCCACTTCAAAGACCCCACCTTATCCACTACAGACCCCACCTTCACCACTACAGACCCCGGCTTATCCACTACAGACCCCACCTCCACCTCTACAGAACCCACCTTCACCTCTACAGACCCCACCTCCATCACTACAGACCCCACCTTCACCTCTACAGACCCCACCTTCTCCACTACGGACCCCACCTTCTCCACTACAGACCCCACCTTCTCCACTACAGACCCCACCTCCATCACTACAGACACCACTTTCACCACTACAGACTCCACCTTCTCCACTCCGTACCCCACCTTCTCCACTACGGACCCCACCTTCTCCACTACGGACTCCACCTTCTCCACTACGGACCCCACTTTCACCACTACAGACCCCACCTTCACCACTACAGACCCCACCTTCACCTCTACAGACCCCACCTTCTCCAGTTCAGACCCCTCCTTCACCTCTACAGACCCCACCTTCACAAATACAGACCCCACCTTCACCACTGCAGACCCCACCTTCACCTCTGCAGACCCCACCTCCACTTCAAAGACCCTACCTTATCCACTACAGACCCCACCTTCACCACTACAGACCCCGGCTTATCCACTACAGACCCCTCCTCCACTTCTACAGGCCCCACCTTCACCTCTACAGACCCCACCTCCACCACTACAGATCCCACCTTCACCTCTACAGACCCCACCTTCTCCACTACGGACCCCACCTTCTCCACTACAGACCCCACCTTCTCCACTACAGACCCCACCTCCATCACTACAGACCCCACTTTCACCACTACAGACTCCACCTTCTCCACTACGTACCCCACCTTCTCCACTACGGACCCCACCTTCTCCACTACGGACCCCACCTTCTCCACTACGGAACCCACCTTCACCACTACAGAACCCGCCTTCACCACTACAGAACCAGCCGTCACCACTACAGACCCCATCTTCACCACTACAGACCCCATCTTGACCACTACAGACCCCACCTTCACCACTACAGACCCCACCTTCACCTCTACAGACCCCACCTTCTCCAGTTCAGATCCCTCCTTCACCTCTACAGACCCCACCTTCACCTCTACAGTCCCCACCTTCTACACTACAGACCCCACCTTCACCACTACAGACCCCACCTTCACCTCTGCAGACCCCACCTTCACCTCTGCAGACCACACCTTCACCTCTGCAGACCCCACCTTCTCCTCTGCAGACCCCACCTTCTCCACTACAGAACCGACCTTCTCCACTACAGTCCCCACCTTCACCACTACAGACCCCAGCTTCACCACTACAGACCCCACCTTCTCCACTACATACCACACTTTCTCCACTACAGACCTCACCTTCACCTCTACAGATCCCACCTTCTCCTCTACAGACCCCACCTTCTCCACTACAGACCCCACCTCCATCACTACAGACCCCACCTCCATGAATACAGACCGCATCTCCACCACCACAGACCCCTCCTTCACCACTGCAGACCCTACCCTCACCACTACAGACACCACCTTCTCAACTACAGACCCCACCTTCACAACTACAGACCCCACCTTCACCACTACGGACCCCACCTTCACCACTACAGACCCCGCCTTCACCTCTGCAGACCCCGCCTTCACCTCTGCAGACTCCACCTCCACTTCAAAGACACCACCTCCATCACTACAGACTCCACCTTCAACTCTACAGACCCCACCTTTTCCTCTGAGACCCCACCTCCAACTCTACAGCCCCACATTCACCACTACAGACCCCAGCTCCATGAATACAGACCGCACCTCCACCACTACAGACCCCTCCTTCACCACTACAGACCCTACCTTCACCACTACAGACACCACCTTCACAACTACAGACCCCACCTTCACAACTACAGACCCCGCCTTCACCAATACAGACCCCGCCTTCACCAATACAGACCCCGCCTTCACCACTACAGACCCCACTTTCACCTCTACAGACCCCACCTTCTCCTCTGAGACCCCACCTCCACCTCTACAGCCCCACCTTATCCACTACAGACACCACCTTCTCCACTGCAGACCCCACTTTCTCCACTACAGACCCCACCTTCTCCACTACAGACCCCACCTCCATCACTACAGACCGCACCTTCACCACTACAGACCCCACATTCACCACTACAGTCCCCACCTCCATGAATACAGACCGCACCTCCACCACTTCAGACCCCTCTTTCACCACTACAGAACCTACCCTCACCACTACAGACACCACATTCCCAACTACAGACCCCACCTTCACCACTACAGACCCCACCTTCACCTCTGCAGACCCCACCTTCACCTCTGCAGACCCCACCTTCACCTCTGCAGACCCCACCTTCTCCACTACAGTCCCCACCTTCACCTCTACAGACCCCACCTCCATCACTACAGACCCCACCTTCACCTCTACAGACCCCACCTTCTCCTCTGAGACCCCACCTTCACCTCTACAGACCCCACCTTCTCCACTACAGACCCCACCTCCATCACTACAGATCCCACTTTCACCACTACAGACTCCACCTTCTCCACTACGTACCCCACCTTCTCCACTACGGACCCCACCTTCTCCACTACGGACCCCACCTTCACCACCACAGACCCCACCTTCACCACTACAGACCCCACCTTCACCTCTACAGACCCCACCTTCTGCAGTTCAGAGCCCTCCTTCACCTCTACAGACCCCACCTTCACAAATACAGACCCCACCTTCACCACTGCAGACCCCACCTTCACCTCTGCAGACCCCACCTCCACTTCAAAGACCCCACCTTCACCACTGCAGACCCCACCTTCACCTCTGCAGACCCCACCTCCACTTCAAAGACCCCACCTTATCCACTACAGACCCCACCTTCACCACTACAGACCCCGACTTATCCACTACAAACACCTCCTCCACCTCTACAGACCCCACCTTCACCTCTACAGACCCCACCTCCATCACTACAGACCCCACCTTCACCTCTACAGACCCCACCTTCACCACTACGGACCCCACCTTCTCCACTACGGACCCCACCTTCTCCACTACAGACCCCACCTTTTCCACTACAGACCCCACCTCCATCACTACAGACCCCACTTTCACCACTACAGACTCCACCTTCTCCACTACGTACCCCACCTTCTCCACTACGGACCTCACCTTCTCCACTACGGACCCCACCTTCTCCACTACGGACACCACCTTCTCCACTACGGACCCCACCTTCTCCACTACGGACCCCACCTTCACCACTACAGAACCCGCCTTCACCACTACAGAACCAGCCTTCACCACTACAGACCCCATCTTCACCACTACAGACCCCACCTTCACCTCTAAAGACCCCACCTTCTCCACTTCAGACCCCTCCTTCACCACTACAGACACCACCTTCACCACTACAGACACCACCTCCATCAATACAAACCGGACCTTCACCACTACAGAACCAACCTTCTCCACTACAGTCCCCACCTTCACCTCTACAGACCCCACCTTCTCCACTGCAGACCCCACCTTCTCCACTACAGACCCCACCTCCATCACTACGGACCGCACCTTCGCCACTACAGACCCCACATTCACCACTACAGACCCCACCTCCATGAATACAGACCGCACCTCCACCACTACAGACCCCTCCTTCTCCACTACAGACCCTACCCTCACCACTACAGACACCACCTTCACAACTACAGACCCCACCTTCACAACTACAGACCCCACCTTCACCACTACAGACCCCGCCTTCACCACTACAGACCCCGCCTTCACCTCTGCAGACTCCACCTCCACTTCAAAGACCCCACCTTATCCACTACAGACCCCACCTTCACCACTACAGACCCCGGCTTATCCACTACAGAGACCACCTCCACCTCTACAGACCCCACCTTCTCCACTTCAGACCCCTCCTTCACCACTACAGACACCACCTTCACCACTACAGACACCACCTCCATCAATACAAACCGGACCTTCACCACTACAGAACCAACCTTCTCCACTACAGTCCCCACCTTCACCTCTACAGACCCCACCTTCTCCACTGCAGACCCCACCTTCTCCACTACAGACCCCACCTCCATCACTACGGACCGCACCTTCGCCACTACAGACCCCACATTCACCACTACAGACCCCACCTCCATGAATACAGACCGCACCTCCACCACTACAGACCCCTCCTTCTCCACTACAGACCCTACCCTCACCACTACAGACACCACCTTCACAACTACAGACCCCACCTTCACAACTACAGACCCCACCTTCACCACTACAGACCCCGCCTTCACCACTACAGACCCCGCCTTCACCTCTGCAGACTCCACCTCCACTTCAAAGACCCCACCTTATCCACTACAGACCCCACCTTCACCACTACAGACCCCGGCTTATCCACTACAGAGACCACCTCCACCTCTACAGACCCCACCTTCACCTCTACAGACCCCACCTCCATCACTACAGACCCCACCTTCACCTCTACAGACCCCACCTTCTCCTCTGAGACCCCAGCTTCACCACTACAGACCCCACCTCCATCACTACAGACCCCACCTCCATCACTACAGACCCCACCTTCTCCACTACAGACCCCAGCTTCACCACTACAGACCCGACCCTCTGCACTACATACCACACTTTCTCCACTACAGACCTCACCTTCACCACTACAGACCCCACCTTCTCCACTACAGACCCCACCTCCATCACTACAGACCGCACCTTCACCACTACAGACCCCACATTCACCACTACAGACCCCACCTCCATGAATACAGACCGCACCTCCACCACTACAGACCCCTCCTTCACCACTACAGACCCTACCCTCACCACTACAGACACCACATTCACAACTACAGACCACACATTCACAAATACAGACCCCACTTTCACCACTGCAGACCCCACCTTCACCTCTGCAGACCCCACCTCCACTTCAAAGACCCCACCTTATCCACTACAGACCCCACCTTCACCACTACAGACCCCGGCTTATCCACTACAGACCCCACCTCCACCTCTACAGAACCCACCTTCACCTCTACAGACCCCACCTCCATCACTACAGACCCCACCTTCACCTCTACAGACCCCACCTTCTCCACTACGGACCCCACCTTCTCCACTACAGACCCCACCTTCTCCACTACAGACCCCACCTCCATCACTACAGACACCACTTTCACCACTACAGACTCCACCTTCTCCACTCCGTACCCCACCTTCTCCACTACGGACCCCACCTTCTCCACTACGGACTCCACCTTCTCCACTACGGACCCCACTTTCACCACTACAGACCCCACCTTCACCACTACAGACCCCACCTTCACCTCTACAGACCCCACCTTCTCCAGTTCAGACCCCTCCTTCACCTCTACAGACCCCACCTTCACAAATACAGACCCCACCTTCACCACTGCAGACCCCACCTTCACCTCTGCAGACCCCACCTCCACTTCAAAGACCCTACCTTATCCACTACAGACCCCACCTTCACCACTACAGACCCCGGCTTATCCACTACAGACCCCTCCTCCACCTCTACAGGCCCCACCTTCACCTCTACAGACCCCACCTCCACCACTACAGACCCCACCTTCACCTCTACAGACCCCACCTTCTCCACTACGGACCCCACCTTCTCCACTACAGACCCCACCTTCTCCACTACAGACCCCACCTCCATCACTACAGACCCCACTTTCACCACTACAGACTCCACCTTCTCCACTACGTACCCCACCTTCTCCACTACGGACCCCACCTTCTCCACTACGGACCCCACCTTCTCCACTACGGAACCCACCTTCACCACTACAGAACCCGCCTTCACCACTACAGAACCAGCCGTCACCACTACAGACCACATCTTCACCACTACAGACCCCACCTTCACCACTACAGACACCACCTCCATCAATACAAACCGGACCTTCACCACTACAGAACCAACCTTCTCCACTACAGTCCCCACCTTCACCTCTACAGACCCCACCTTCTCCACTGCAGACCCCACCTTCTCCACTACAGACCCCACCTCCATCGCTACGGACCGCACCTTCGCCACTACAGACCCCACATTCACCACTACAGACCCCACCTCCATGAATACAGACCGCACCTCCACCACTACAGACCCCTCCTTCTCCACTACAGACCCTACCCTCACCACTACAGACACCACCTTCACAACTACAGACCCCACCTTCACAACTACAGACCCCACCTTCACCACTACAGACCCCGCCTTCACCACTACAGACCCCGCCTTCACCTCTGCAGACTCCACCTCCACTTCAAAGACCCCACCTTATCCACTACAGACCCCACCTTCACCACTACAGACCCCGGCTTATCCACTACAGAGACCACCTCCACCTCTACAGACCCCACCTTCACCTCTACAGACCCCACCTCCATCACTACAGACCCCACCTTCACCTCTACAGACCCCACCTTCTCCTCTGAGACCCCACCTCCACCTCTACAGCCCCACCTTCTCCACTACAGACCTCACCTTCTCCACTACAGACCCCACCTTCTCCACTACAGACCCCAGCTTCACCACTACAGACCCGACCCTCTGCACTACATACCACACTTTCTCCACTACAGACCTCACCTTCACCACTACAGACCCCACCTTCTCCACTACAGACCCCACCTCCATCACTACAGACCGCACCTTCACCACTACAGACCCCACATTCACCACTACAGACCCCACCTCCATGAATACAGACCGCACCTCCACCACTACAGACCCCTCCTTCACCACTACAGACCCTACCCTCACCACTACAGACACCACATTCACAACTACAGACCACACATTCACAAATACAGACCCCACTTTCACCACTGCAGACCCCACCTTCACCTCTGCAGACCCCACCTCCACTTCAAAGACCCCACCTTATCCACTACAGACCCCACCTTCACCACTACAGACCCCGGCTTATCCACTACAGACCCCACCTCCACCTCTACAGAACCCACCTTCACCTCTACAGACCCCACCTCCATCACTACAGACCCCACCTTCACCTCTACAGACCCCACCTTCTCCACTACGGACCCCACCTTCTCCACTACAGACCCCACCTTCTCCACTACAGACCCCACCTCCATCACTACAGACACCACTTTCACCACTACAGACTCCACCTTCTCCACTCCGTACCCCACCTTCTCCACTACGGACCTAACCTTCTCCACTACGGACTCCACCTTCTCCACTACGGACCCCACTTTCACCACTACAGACCCCACCTTCACCACTACAGACCCCACCTTCACCTCTACAGACCCCACCTTCTCCAGTTCAGACCCCTCCTTCACCTCTACAGACCCCACCTTCACAAATACAGACCCCACCTTCACCACTGCAGACCCCACCTTCACCTCTGCAGACCCCACCTCCACTTCAAAGACCCTACCTTATCCACTACAGACCCCACCTTCACCACTACAGACCCCGGCTTATCCACTACAGACCCCTCCTCCACCTCTACAGGCCCCACCTTCACCTCTACAGACCCCACCTCCACCACTACAGACCCCACCTTCCCCTCTACAGACCCCACCTTCTCCACTACGGACCCCACCTTCTCCACTACAGACCCCACCTTCTCCACTACAGACCCCACCTCCATCACTACAGACCCCACTTTCACCACTACAGACTCCACCTTCTCCACTACGTACCCCACCTTCTCCACTACGGACCCCACCTTCTCCACTACGGACCCCACCTTCTCCACTACGGAACCCACCTTCACCACTACAGAACCCGCCTTCACCACTACAGAACCAGCCGTCACCACTACAGACCCCATCTTCACCACTACAGACCCCATCTTGACCACTACAGACCCCACCTTCACCACTACAGACCCCACCTTCACCTCTACAGACCCCACCTTCTCCAGTTCAGATCCCTCCTTCACCTCTACAGACCCCACCTTCACCTCTACAGTCCCCACCTTCTACACTACAGACCCCACCTTCACCACTACAGACCCCACCTTCACCTCTGCAGACCCCACCTTCACCTCTGCAGACCACACCTTCACCTCTGCAGACCCCACCTTCTCCTCTGCAGACCCCACCTTCTCCACTACAGAACCGACCTTCTCCACTACAGTCCCCACCTTCACCACTACAGACCCCAGCTTCACCACTACAGACCCCACCTTCTCCACTACATACCACACTTTCTCCACTACAGACCTCACCTTCACCTCTACAGATCCCACCTTCTCCTCTACAGACCCCACCTTCTCCACTACAGACCCCACCTCCATCACTACAGACCCCACCTCCATGAATACAGACCGCATCTCCACCACCACAGACCCCTCCTTCACCACTGCAGACCCTACCCTCACCACTACAGACACCACCTTCTCAACTACAGACCCCACCTTCACAACTACAGACCCCACCTTCACCACTACGGACCCCACCTTCACCACTACAGACCCCGCCTTCACCTCTGCAGACCCCGCCTTCACCTCTGCAGACTCCACCTCCACTTCAAAGACACCACCTCCATCACTACAGACTCCACCTTCAACTCTACAGACCCCACCTTTTCCTCTGAGACCCCACCTCCAACTCTACAGCCCCACATTCACCACTACAGACCCCACCTCCATGAATACAGACCGCACCTCCACCACTACAGACCCCTCCTTCACCACTACAGACCCTACCTTCACCACTACAGACACCACCTTCACAACTACAGACCCCACCTTCACAACTACAGACCCCGCCTTCACCAATACAGACCCCGCCTTCACCAATACAGACCCCGCCTTCACCACTACAGACCCCACTTTCACCTCTACAGACCCCACCTTCTCCTCTGAGACCCCACCTCCACCTCTACAGCCCCACCTTATCCACTACAGACACCACCTTCTCCACTGCAGACCCCACTTTCTCCACTACAGACCCCACCTTCTCCACTACAGACCCCACCTCCATCACTACAGACCGCACCTTCACCACTACAGACCCCACATTCACCACTACAGAACCTACCCTCACCACTACAGACACCACATTCCCAACTACAGACCCCACCTTCACCACTACAGACCCCACCTTCACCTCTGCAGACCCCACCTTCACCTCTGCAGACCCCACCTTCACCTCTGCAGACCCCACCTTCTCCACTACAGTCCCCACCTTCACCTCTACAGACCCCACCTTCTCCACTACAGACCCCACCTTCTCCACTACAGACCCCACCTCCATCACTACAGACCGCACCTTCGCCACTACAGACCCCACATTCACCACTACAGACCCCACCTCCATGAATACAGACCGCACCTCCACCACTACAGACCCCTCCTTCTCCACTACAGACCCTACCCTCACCACTACAGACACCACCTTCACCTACAGACCCCACCTTCACAACTACAGACCCCGCCTTCACCACTACAGACCCCGCCTTCACCACTACAGACCCCGCCTTCACCTCTGCAGACTCCACCTCCACTTCAAAGACCCCACCTTATCCACTACAGACCCCACCTTCACCACTGCAGACCCCGGCTTATACACTACAGACCCCACCTCCACCTCTACAGACCCCACCTTCACCTCTACAGACCCCACCTCCATCACTACAGACACCACCTTCACCTCTACAGACCCCACCTTCTCCTCTGAGACCCCACCTCCACCTCTACAGCCCCACCTTATCCACTACAGACCCCACCTTCTCCACTACAGACCTCACCTTCTCCACTACAGACCCCAGCTTCACCACTACAGACCCGACCCTCTGCACTACATACCAAACTTTCTCCACTACAGACCTCACCTTCACCACTACAGACCCCACCTTCTCCACTACAGACCTCACCTCCATCACTACAGACCCCACTTTCACCACTACAGACCCCACATTCACCACTACAGACCCCACCTCCATGAATACAGACCGCACCTCCACCACTACAGACCCCTCCTTCACCACTACAGACCCTACCCTCACCACTACAGACACCACATTCACAACTACAGACCCCACCTTCACAAATACAGACCCCACCTTCACCACTGCAGACCCCACCTTCACCTCTGCAGACCCCACCTCCACTTCAAAGACCCCACCTTATCCACTACAGACCCCACCTTCACCACTACAGACCCCGGCTTATCCACTACAGACCCCACCTCCGCCTCTACAGACCCCACCTTCACCTCTACAGACCCCACCTCCATCACTACAGACCCCACCTTCACCTCTACGGACCCCACCTTCTCCACTACGGACCCCACCTTCTCCACTACGGACCCCACCTTCTCCACTACAGACCCCACCTTCTCCACTACAGACCCCACCTCCATCACTACAGACCCCACTTTCACCACTACAGACTCCACCTTCTCCACTACGTACCCCACCTTCTCCACTACAGACCCCACCTCCACCACTACAGACCCCTCCTTCACCACTACAGACCCTACCCTCACCACTACAGACACCACCTTCACAACTACAGACCCCACCTTCACAAATACAGACCCCTCCTTCACCACTGCAGACCCCACCTTCACCTCTGCAGACCCCACCTTCACCTCTGCAGACCCCACCTCCACTTCAAAGACCCCACCTTATCCACTACAGACCCCACCTTATCCACTACAGACCCCACCTTCACCACTACAGACCCCGGCTTATCCACTACAGACCCCACCTCCACCTCTACAGACCCCACCTCCACCTCTACAGACCCCACCTTCACCTCTACAGACCCCACCTCCATCACTACAGACCCCACCTTCACCTCTACAGACCCCACCTTCTCCACTACGGACCCCACCTTCTCCACTACAGACCCCACCTTCTCCACTACAGACCCCACCTTCTCCACTACAGACCCCACCTCCATCACTACAGACCCCACTTTCACCACTACAGACTCCACCTTCTCCACTACGTACCCCACCTTCTCCACTACGGACCCCACCTTCTCCACTACGGACCCCACCTTCACCACTACAGAACCCGCCTTCACCACTACAGAACCAGCCTTCACCACTACAGACCCATCTTCACCACTACAGACCCCACCTTCACCACTATAGACCCCACCTTCACCTCTACAGACCCCACCTACACAACTACATACACCCCTTCACAACTACAGACCCCACCACCACCTGTGGAGACCCCACCTTCACCACTACAGAACCCACCTTCTCCACTACAGACCCCACCTTCATCTCTACAGACCCCACCTTCATCTCTACAGAACCCACCTTCTCCACTACAGACCCCACCTTCACCTCTGCAGACCCCACCTCCACTTCAAAGACCCCACCTTATCCACTACAGACCCCACCTTCACCACTACAGACCCCGGCTTATCCACTACAGACCCCACCTCCACCTCTAAATACCCCACCTTCACCTCTACAGACCCCACCTCCATCACTACAGACCCCACCTTCACCTCTACAGACACCACCTTCTCCTCTGAGACCCCACCTCCACCTCTACAGCCCCACCTTATCCACTACTGACCCCCCCCTCCATCACTACAGACCCCACCTTCACCTCTGCAGACCCCACCTTCACAACTACAGACCCCACCTTCACCACTACAGACCCCACCTTCACCACTACAGACCCCACCTTCACCTCTACAGACCCCACCTTCTGCACTTCAGTCCCCTCCTTCACCTCTACAAACCGCACCTTCACCACTACAGACTCCACCTCCATCAATACAAACCGGACCTTCACCACTACAGACCCCTCCTTCACCACTACAGACCCCACCTTCACCTCTACAGACCCCACCTTCTCCACTTCAGACCCCTCCTTCTCCACTTCAGACCCCTCCTTCACCTCTACAGACCCCACCTTCACCTCTACAGACCCCACCTACACTACAGACCCCACCTTCACCACTACAGACCCCACCTTCACCACTGCAGACCCCACCTTCACCTCTGCAGACCCCACCTTCACCTCGGCAGACCCCACCTTCACCTCTGCAGACCCCACCTTCTCCACTACAGACCCCAGCTTCACCACTACAGACCCCATCTTCACCACTACAGACCCGACCCTCTGCACTACATACCACACTTTCTCCACTACAGACCTCACCTTCACCACTACAGACCCCACCTTCTCCACTACAGACCCCACCTCCATCACTACAGACCACACCTCCGTCACTACAGACCACACCTCCGTCACTACAGACCGCACCTTCACCACTACAGACCCCACATTCACCACTACAGACTCCACCTCCATCAATACAAACCGGACCTTCACCACTACAGACCCCTCCTTCACCACTACAGACCCCACCTTCACCTCTACAGACCCCACCATCACCACTACAGACCCCACATTCTCCACTGGAGACCTCACCTTCTCCACTACAGACCCCACCTTCACAACAACAGATCCCACCTTCACCACTACAGACACCACCTTCACCAGTATAGACCCCACTTTCACCTCAACAGACCCCACCTTCTCCACTACAGACCCCACCTTCACCACTACAGACCCCGGTTTCCCCACTACTGACCCCACCTTCACCACTACAGACACCACCTTCACCATTATAGACCCCACTTTCACCTCAACAGACCCCACCTTCTCCACTACAGACCCCACCTTCACCACTACAGACCCCGGTTTCCCCACTACTGACCCCACCTGCACCACTACAGACACCCCTTTACCTCCACAGACCCCATCTTCACCACTACAGACCTCACCTTCACCACTACAGACCCCACCTTCACAACTACAGACCCCACCTTCAACACTACAGAACCCACCTTCACCTCTACAGACCCCACATCCATCACTTCAGACCTCACCTTCACCACTACAGATAGATAGATAGATAGATAGATACTTTATTCATCCCCATGGGGAAATTCAACTTTTTTCCAATGTCCCATACACTTGTTGTAGCAAAACTAATTACATACAATACTTAACTCAGTAATAAATATGATATGCATCTAAATCACTATCTCAAAAAGCATTAATAATAGCTTTTAAAAAGTTCTTAAGTCCTGGCGGTAGAATTGTAAAGCCTAATGGCATTGGGGAGTATTGACCTCTTCATCCTGTCTGAGGAGCATTGCATCGATAGTAACCTGTCGCTGAATATGCTTCTCTGTCTCTGGATGGTGCTATGTAGAAGATGTACAGAGTTATCCATAATTGACCGTAGCCTACTCAGCGCCCTTCGCTCAGCTACCGATGTTAAACTCTCCAGTACTTTGCCCACGACAGAGCCCGCCTTCCTTACCAGCTTATTAAGACGTGAGGCGTCCCTCTTCTTAATGCTTCCTCCCCAACACGCCACCACAAAGAAGAGGGCGCTCCCCACAACTGACCTATAGAACATCTTCAGCATCTCACTACAGACATTGAATGACGCCAACCTTCTTAGGAAGTACAGTCGACTCTGTGCCTTCCTGCACAAGGCATCTGTGTTGGCAGTCCAGTCTAGCTTCTCGTCTAACCATCACCACTACAGACCCCACATTCTCCACTGGAGACCTCACCTTCTCCACTACAGACCCCTCCTTCACCAATACAGACCCCACCTTCACCTCTGCAGACCCCACCATCACCACTACTGACCCCACCTTCTTCACTACAGACCCCACCATCACCACTACAGACACCACATTCTCCACTGGAGACCTCACCTTCTCCACTACAGACCCCACATTCACAACAACAGACCCCACCTTCACCACTACAGACACCACCTTCACCAGTATAGACCCCACTTTCACCTCAACAGACCCCACCTTCTCCACTACAGACCCCACCTTCACCACTACAGACCCCGGCTTCCCCGCTACAGACCCCAACTTCACCTGTACAGACCTAACCTTCACTACTACAGACCCCACCTTCTACAGTACAGACCCCACCTTCACCACTACAGACCCCACGTTCACCTCAACAGACCCCACCTTTTCCAATACAGACCCCACCTTCACCACTACAGCCCCCGGCTTCCCCTCTACAGACCCCACCTTCACCTCTACAGACCTCACATTCACCACTACAGACCCTACCTTCTCCACTACAGACCCCACCATCACCACTACAGACCCCACCTTTTCCACTACAGACCCCACCTTCACCACTACATCCCCCGGCTTCCCCTCTACAGACCCCACCTCCATCACTACAGACCCCACCTTCACCTCTACAGACACCACCTTCTCCTCTGAGACCCCACCTCCACCTCTACAGCCCCACCTTATCCACTACAGACCCCCCCTCCATCACTACAGACCGCACCTTCACCTCTGCAGACCCCACCTTCTCCACTACAGACCCCACCTTCTCCACTACAGACCCCACCTCCATCAATACAGCCCGCACCTTCACCACTACAGACCCCACCTTCACCACTACAGACCCCACCTTCACCTCTACATACCCCACCTTCTGCACTTCAGTCCCCTCCTTCACCTCTACAAACCGCACCTTCACCACTACAGACTCCACCTCCATCAATACAAACCGGACCTTCACCACTACAGACCCCTCCTTCACCTCTACAGACCCCACCTTCTCCACTTCAGACCCCTCCTTCACCTCTACAGACCCCACCTTCACCTCTACAGACCCCACCTACACTACAGACCCCACCTTCACCACTGCAGACCCCACCTTCACCACTGCAGACTCCACCTTCACCTCTGCAGACCCCACCTTCACCTCGGCAGACCCCACCTTCTCCACTACACACCCCACCTTCTCCACTACAGACCGCACCTTCACCACTACAGACCCCACATTCACCACTACAGACTCCACCTCCATCAATACAAACCGGACCTTCACCACTACAGACCCCTCCTTCACCACTACAGACCCCACCTTCACCTCTACAGACCCCACCTTCTCCACTTCAGACCCCTCCTTCACCTCTACAGACCCCACCTTCTCCACTACAGACCCCACCTTCTCCACTACAGACCCCACCTTCTCCACTACAGACCCCACCTCCATCACTACAGACCACACCTCCGTCACTACAGACCGCACCTTCACCACTACAGACCCCACGTTCACCACTACAGACTCCACCTCCATCAATACAAACCGGACCTTCACCACTACAGACCCCTCCTTCACCACTACAGACCCCACCTTCACCTCTACAGACCCCACCTTCTCCACTTCAGACCCCTCCTTCACCTCTACAGACCCCACCTTCAACTCTACAGACCCCACCTACACTACAGACACCACCTTCACCACTACTGACCCCACCTTCTTCACTACAGACCCCACCATCACCACTACAGACCCCACATTCTCCACTGGAGACCTCACCTTCTCCACTACAGACCCCACCTTCACAACAACAGACCCCACCTTCACCACTACAGACACCACCTTCACCAGTATAGACCCCACTTTCACCTCAACAGACCCCACCTTCTCCACTACAGACCCCACCTTCACCACTACAGACCCCGGTTTCCCCACTACTGACCCCACCTTCACCACTACAGACACCACCTTCACCATTATAGACCCCACTTTCACCTCAACAGACCCCACCTTCTCCACTACAGACCCCACCTTCACCACTACAGACCCCGGTTTCCCCACTACTGACCCCACCTGCACCACTACAGACCCCACATTCACCACTACAGACACCACATTCACCACTACAGACACCCCTTTACCTCCACAGACCCCATCTTCACCACTACAGACCTCACCTTCACCACTACAGACCCCACCTTCACAACTACAGACCCCACCTTCAACACTACAGAACCCACCTTCACCTCTATAGACCCCACATCCATCACTTCAGACCTCACCTTCACCACTACAGATAGATAGATAGATAGATAGATAGATACTTTATTCATCCCCATGGGGAAATTCAACTTTTTTCCAATGTCCCATACACTTGTTGTAGCAAAACTAATTACATACAATACTTAACTCAGTAATAAATATGATATGCATCTAAATCACTATCTCAAAAAGCATTAATAATAGCTTTTAAAAAGTTCTTAAGTCCTGGCGGTAGAATTGTAAAGCCTAATGGCATTGGGGAGTATTGACCTCTTCATCCTGTCTGAGGAGCATTGCATCGATAGTAACCTGTCGCTGAATATGCTTCTCTGTCTCTGGATGGTGCTATGTAGAAGATGTACAGAGTTATCCATAATTGACCGTAGCCTACTCAGCGCCCTTCGCTCAGCTACCGATGTTAAACTCTCCAGTACTTTGCCCACGACAGAGCCCGCCTTTCTTACCAGCTTATTAAGACGTGAGGCGTCCCTCTTCTTAATGCTTCCTCCCCAACACGCCACCACAAAGAAGAGGGCGCTCCCCACAACTGACCTATAGAACATCTTCAGCATCTCACTACAGACATTGAATGACGCCAACCTTCTTAGGAAGTACAGTCGACTCTGTGCCTTCCTGCACAAGGCATCTGTGTTGGCAGTCCAGTCTAGCTTCTCGTCTAACCATCACCACTACAGACCCCACATTCTCCACTGGAGACCTCACCTTCTCCACTACAGACCCCTCCTTCACCAATACAGACCCCACCTTCACCTCTGCAGACCCCACCATCACCACTACTGACCCCACCTTCTTCACTACAGACCCCACCATCACCACTACAGACACCACATTCTCCACTGGAGACCTCACCTTCTCCACTACAGACCCCACATTCACAACAACAGACCCCACCTTCACCACTACAGACACCACCTTCACCAGTATAGACCCCACTTTCACCTCAACAGACCCCACCTTCTCCACTACAGACCCCACCTTCACCACTACAGACCCCGGCTTCCCCTCTACAGACCCCGGCTTCCCCTCTACAGACCCCAACTTCACCTGTACAGACCTAACCTTCACTACTACAGACCCCACCTTCTACAGTACAGACCCCACCTTCACCACTACAGACCCCACGTTCACCTCAACAGACCCCACCTTTTCCACTACAGACCCCACCTTCACCACTACAGCCCCCGGCTTCCCCTCTACAGACCCCACCTTCACCTCTACAGACCTCACATTCACCACTACAGACCCTACCTTCTCCACTACACACCCCACCATCACCACTACAGACCCCACCTTTTCCACTACAGACCCCACCTTCACCACTACATCCCCCGGCTTCCCCTCTACAGACCCCACCTTCACCTCTACAGACCTCACATTCACCACTACAGACACCACCTTCTCCACTACAGACCCCATTTTCTCCACTACAGACCCCACCTTCACCTCTACAGACCCCACCTACACAACTACATACACCCCTTCACAACTACAGACCCCACCTCCACCTGTGGAGACCCCACCTTCACCACTACAGAATCCATCTTTTCCACTACAGACCCCACCTTCACAACTACAGACCCCAACTTCACCTCTGCAGACCCCACCTTCACCTCTACAGACCCCACCTTCACCTCTACAGACCCCACCTTCTCCAGTTCAGACCCCACCTTCACCTCTACAGACCCCACCTTCAACACTACAGACCCCACATTCAACACTACAGACCCCACCTTCACCTCTATAGACCCCACATCCATCACTTCAGACCTCACCTTCACCACTACAGATAGATAGATAGATAGATAGATACTTTATTCATCCCCATGGGGAAATTCAACTTTTTTCCAATGTCCCATACACTTGTTGTAGCAAAACTAATTACATACAATACTTAACTCAGTAATAAATATGATATGCATCTAAATCACTATCTCAAAAAGCATTAATAATAGCTTTTAAAAAGTTCTTAAGTCCTGGCGGTAGAATTGTAAAGCCTAATGGCATTGGGGAGTATTGACCTCTTCATCCTGTCTGAGGAGCATTGCATCGATAGTAACCTGTCGCTGAATATGCTTCTCTGTCTCTGGATGGTGCTATGTAGAAGATGTACAGAGTTATCCATAATTGACCGTAGCCTACTCAGCGCCCTTCGCTCAGCTACCGATGTTAAACTCTCCAGTACTTTGCCCACGACAGAGCCCGCCTTTCTTACCAGCTTATTAAGACGTGAGGCGTCCCTCTTCTTAATGCTTCCTCCCCAACACGCCACCACAAAGAAGAGGGCGCTCTCCACAACTGACCGAGAGAACATCTTCAGCATCTCACTACAGACATTGAATGACGCCAACCTTCTTAGGAAGTACAGTCGACTCTGTGCCTTCCTGCACAAGGCATCTGTGTTGGCAGTCCAGTCTAGCTTCTCGTCTAACCATCACCACTACAGACCCCACATTCTCCACTGGAGACCTCACCTTCTCCACTACAGACCCCTCCTTCACCAATACAGACCCCACCTTCACCTCTGCAGACCCCACCATCACCACTACTGACCCCACCTTCTTCACTACAGACCCCACCATCACCACTACAGACACCACATTCTCCACTGGAGACCTCACCTTCTCCACTACAGACCCCACATTCACAACAACAGACCCCACCTTCACCACTACAGACACCACCTTCACCAGTATAGACCCCACTTTCACCTCAACAGACCCCACCTTCTCCACTACAGACCCCACCTTCACCACTACAGACCCCGGCTTCCCCTCTACAGACCCCAACTTCACCTGTACAGACCTAACCTTCACTACTACAGACCCCACCTTCTACAGTACAGACCCCACCTTCACCACTACAGACCCCACGTTCACCTCAACAGACCCCACCTTTTCCACTACAGACCCCACCTTCACCACTACAGCCCCCGGCTTCCCCTCTACAGACCCCACCTTCACCTCTACAGACCTCACATTCACCACTACAGACCCTACCTTCTCCACTACACACCCCACCATCACCACTACA
Source organism: Hemitrygon akajei (assembly GCF_048418815.1). Lineage (NCBI taxonomy): Eukaryota > Metazoa > Chordata > Chondrichthyes > Myliobatiformes > Dasyatidae > Hemitrygon > Hemitrygon akajei. Next base: position 8,727,625 of record NC_133154.1, read on the forward strand.
GACCCCACCTTTTCCACTACAGACCCCACCTTCACCACTACATCCCCCGGCTTCCCCTCTACAGACCCCACCTTCACCTCTACAGACCTCACATTCACCACTACAGACACCACCTTCTCCACTACAGACCCCATTTTCTCCACTACAGACCCCACCTTCACCTCTACAGACCCCACCTACGAAACTACATACACCCCTTCACAACTACAGACCCCACCTCCACCTGTGGAGACCCCACCTTCACCACTACAGAATCCATCTTCTCCACTACAGACCCCACCTTCACAACTACAGACCCCAACTTCACCTCTGCAGACCCCACCTTCACCTCTACAGACCCCACCTTCACCTCTACAGACCCCACCTTCTCCAGTTCAGACCCCACCTTCAACTCTACAGACCCCACCTTCAACACTACAGACCCCACCTTCAACACTACAGACCCCACCTTCACCTCTATAGACCCCACATCCATCACTTCAGACCTCACCTTCACCACTACAGATAGATAGATAGATAGATAGATAGATAGATAGACAGATAGATACTTTATTCATCCCCATGGGGAAATTCAACTTTTTTCCAATGTCCCATACACTTGTTGTAGCAAAACTAATTACATACAATACTTAACTCAGTAATAAATATGATATGCATCTAAATCACTATCTCAAAAAGCATTAATAATAGCTTTTAAAAAGTTCTTAAGTCCTGGCGGTAGAATTGTAAAGCCTAATGGCATTGGGGAGTATTGACCTCTTCATCCTGTCTGAGGAGCATTGCATCGATAGTAACCTGTCGCTGAATATGCTTCTCTGTCTCTGGATGGTGCTATGTAGAAGATGTACAGAGTTATCCATAATTGACCGTAGCCTACTCAGCGCCCTTCGCTCAGCTACCGATGTTAAACTCTCCAGTACTTTGCCCACGACAGAGCCCGCCTTTCTTACCAGCTTATTAAGACGTGAGGCGTCCCTCTTCTTAATGCTTCCTCCCCAACACGCCACCACAAAGAAGAGGGCGCTCCCCACAACTGACCTATAGAACATCTTCAGCATCTCACTACAGACATTGAATGACGCCAACCTTCTTAGGAAGTACAGTCGACTCTGTGCCTTCCTGCACAAGGCATCTGTGTTGGCAGTCCAGTCTAGCTTCTCGTCTAACCATCACCACTACAGACCCCACATTCTCCACTGGAGACCTCACCTTCTCCACTACAGACCCCTCCTTCACCAATACAGACCCCACCTTCACCTCTGCAGACCCCACCATCACCACTACTGACCCCACCTTCTTCACTACAGACCCCACCATCACCACTACAGACACCACATTCTCCACTGGAGACCTCACCTTCTCCACTACAGACCCCACATTCACAACAACAGACCCCACCTTCACCACTACAGACACCACCTTCACCAGTATAGACCCCACTTTCACCTCAACAGACCCCACCTTCTCCACTACAGACCCCACCTTCACCACTACAGACCCCGGCTTCCCCTCTACAGACCCCGGCTTCCCCTCTACAGACCCCAACTTCACCTGTACAGACCTAACCTTCACTACTACAGACCCCACCTTCACAACTACAGACCCCACCTTCAACACTACAGAACCCACCTTCACCTCTATAGACCCCACATCCATCACTTCAGACCTCACCTTCACCACTACAGATAGATAGATAGATAGATAGATACTTTATTCATCCCCATGGGGAAATTCAACTTTTTTCCAATGTCCCATACACTTGTTGTAGCAAAACTAATTACATACAATACTTAACTCAGTAATAAATATGATATGCATCTAAATCACTATCTCAAAAAGCATTAATAATAGCTTTTAAAAAGTTCTTAAGTCCTGGCGGTAGAATTGTAAAGCCTAATGGCATTGGGGAGTATTGACCTCTTCATCCTGTCTGAGGAGCATTGCATCGATAGTAACCTGTCGCTGAATATGCTTCTCTGTCTCTGGATGGTGCTATGTAGAAGATGTACAGAGTTATCCATAATTGACCGTAGCCTACTCAGCGCCCTTCGCTCAGCTACCGATGTTAAACTCTCCAGTACTTTGCCCACGACAGAGCCCGCCTTTCTTACCAGCTTATTAAGACGTGAGGCGTCCCTCTTCTTAATGCTTCCTCCCCAACACGCCACCACAAAGAAGAGGGCGCTCCCCACAACTGACCTATAGAACATCTTCAGCATCTCACTACAGACATTGAATGACGCCAACCTTCTTAGGAAGTACAGTCGACTCTGTGCCTTCCTGCACAAGGCATCTGTGTTGGCAGTCCAGTCTAGCTTCTCGTCTAACCATCACCACTACAGACCCCACATTCTCCACTGGAGACCTCACCTTCTCCACTACAGACCCCTCCTTCACCAATACAGACCCCACCTTCACCTCTGCAGACCCCACCATCACCACTACTGACCCCACCTTCTTCACTACAGACCCCACCATCACCACTACAGACACCACATTCTCCACTGGAGACCTCACCTTCTCCACTACAGACCCCACATTCACAACAACAGACCCCACCTTCACCACTACAGACACCACCTTCACCAGTATAGACCCCACTTTCACCTCAACAGACCCCACCTTCTCCACTACAGACCCCACCTTCACCACTACAGACCCCGGCTTCCCCTCTACAGACCCCGGCTTCCCCTCTACAGACCCCAACTTCACCTGTACAGACCTAACCTTCACTACTACAGACCCCACCTTCTACAGTACAGACCCCACCTTCACCACTACAGACCCCACGTTCACCTCAACAGACCCCACCTTTTCCACTACAGACCCCACCTTCACCACTACAGCCCCCGGCTTCCCCTCTACAGACCCCACCTTCACCTCTACAGACCTCACATTCACCACTACAGACCCTACCTTCTCCACTACAGACCCCACCATCACCACTACAGACCCCACCTTTTCCACTACAGACCCCACCTTCACCACTACATCCCCCGGCTTCCCCTCTACAGACCCCACCTTCACCTCTACAGACCTCACATTCACCACTACAGACACCACCTTCTCCACTACAGACCCCATTTTCTCCACTACAGACCCCACCTTCACCTCTACAGACCCCACCTACACAACTACATACACCCCTTCACAACTACAGACCCCACCTCCACCTGTGGAGACCCCACCTTCACCACTACAGAATCCATCTTTTCCACTACAGACCCCACCTTCACAACTACAGACCCCAACTTCACCTCTGCAGACCCCACCTTCACCTCTACAGACCCCACCTTCACCTCTACAGACCCCACCTTCTCCAGTTCAGACCCCACCTTCACCTCTACAGACCCCACCTTCAACACTACAGACCCCACATTCAACACTACAGACCCCACCTTCACCTCTATAGACCCCACATCCATCACTTCAGACCTCACCTTCACCACTACAGATAGATAGATAGATAGATAGATACTTTATTCATCCCCATGGGGAAATTCAACTTTTTTCCAATGTCCCATACACTTGTTGTAGCAAAACTAATTACATACAATACTTAACTCAGTAATAAATATGATATGCATCTAAATCACTATCTCAAAAAGCATTAATAATAGCTTTTAAAAAGTTCTTAAGTCCTGGCGGTAGAATTGTAAAGCCTAATGGCATTGGGGAGTATTGACCTCTTCATCCTGTCTGAGGAGCATTGCATCGATAGTAACCTGTCGCTGAATATGCTTCTCTGTCTCTGGATGGTGCTATGTAGAAGATGTACAGAGTTATCCATAATTGACCGTAGCCTACTCAGCGCCCTTCGCTCAGCTACCGATGTTAAACTCTCCAGTACTTTGCCCACGACAGAGCCCGCCTTTCTTACCAGCTTATTAAGACGTGAGGCGTCCCTCTTCTTAATGCTTCCTCCCCAACACGCCACCACAAAGAAGAGGGCGCTCTCCACAACTGACCGAGAGAACATCTTCAGCATCTCACTACAGACATTGAATGACGCCAACCTTCTTAGGAAGTACAGTCGACTCTGTGCCTTCCTGCACAAGGCATCTGTGTTGGCAGTCCAGTCTAGCTTCTCGTCTAACCATCACCACTACAGACCCCACATTCTCCACTGGAGACCTCACCTTCTCCACTACAGACCCCTCCTTCACCAATACAGACCCCACCTTCACCTCTGCAGACCCCACCATCACCACTACTGACCCCACCTTCTTCACTACAGACCCCACCATCACCACTACAGACACCACATTCTCCACTGGAGACCTCACCTTCTCCACTACAGACCCCACATTCACAACAACAGACCCCACCTTCACCACTACAGACACCACCTTCACCAGTATAGACCCCACTTTCACCTCAACAGACCCCACCTTCTCCACTACAGACCCCACCTTCACCACTACAGACCCCGGCTTCCCCTCTACAGACCCCAACTTCACCTGTACAGACCTAACCTTCACTACTACAGACCCCACCTTCTACAGTACAGACCCCACCTTCACCACTACAGACCCCACGTTCACCTCAACAGACCCCACCTTTTCCACTACAGACCCCACCTTCACCACTACAGCCCCCGGCTTCCCCTCTACAGACCCCACCTTCACCTCTACAGACCTCACATTCACCACTACAGACCCTACCTTCTCCACTACACACCCCACCATCACCACTACAGACCCCACCTTTTCCACTACAGACCCCACCTTCACCACTACATCCCCCGGCTTCCCCTCTACAGACCCCACATTCACCACTACAGACACCACCTTCTCCACTACAGACCCCATTTTCTCCACTACAGACCCCACCTTCACCTCTACAGACCCCACCTACGAAACTACATACACCCCTTCACAACTACAGACCCCACCTCCACCTGTGGAGACCCCACCTTCACCACTACAGAATCCATCTTCTCCACTACAGACCCCACCTTCACAACTACAGACCCCAACTTCACCTCTGCAGACCCCACCTTCACCTCTACAGACCCCACCTTCACCTCTACAGACCCCACCTTCTCCAGTTCAGACCCCACCTTCAACTCTACAGACCCCACCTTCAACACTACAGACCCCACCTTCAACACTACAGACCCCACCTTCACCTCTATAGACCCCACATCCATCACTTCAGACCTCACCTTCACCACTACAGATAGATAGATAGATAGATAGATAGATAGATAGACAGATAGATACTTTATTCATCCCCATGGGGAAATTCAACTTTTTTCCAATGTCCCATACACTTGTTGTAGCAAAACTAATTACATACAATACTTAACTCAGTAATAAATATGATATGCATCTAAATCACTATCTCAAAAAGCATTAATAATAGCTTTTAAAAAGTTCTTAAGTCCTGGCGGTAGAATTGTAAAGCCTAATGGCATTGGGGAGTATTGACCTCTTCATCCTGTCTGAGGAGCATTGCATCGATAGTAACCTGTCGCTGAATATGCTTCTCTGTCTCTGGATGGTGCTATGTAGAAGATGTACAGAGTTATCCATAATTGACCGTAGCCTACTCAGCGCCCTTCGCTCAGCTACCGATGTTAAACTCTCCAGTACTTTGCCCACGACAGAGCCCGCCTTTCTTACCAGCTTATTAAGACGTGAGGCGTCCCTCTTCTTAATGCTTCCTCCCCAACACGCCACCACAAAGAAGAGGGCGCTCCCCACAACTGACCTATAGAACATCTTCAGCATCTCACTACAGACATTGAATGACGCCAACCTTCTTAGGAAGTACAGTCGACTCTGTGCCTTCCTGCACAAGGCATCTGTGTTGGCAGTCCAGTCTAGCTTCTCGTCTAACCATCACCACTACAGACCCCACATTCTCCACTGGAGACCTCACCTTCTCCACTACAGACCCCTCCTTCACCAATACAGACCCCACCTTCACCTCTGCAGACCCCACCATCACCACTACTGACCCCACCTTCTTCACTACAGACCCCACCATCACCACTACAGACACCACATTCTCCACTGGAGACCTCACCTTCTCCACTACAGACCCCACATTCACAACAACAGACCCCACCTTCACCACTACAGACACCACCTTCACCAGTATAGACCCCACTTTCACCTCAACAGACCCCACCTTCTCCACTACAGACCCCACCTTCACCACTACAGACCCCGGCTTCCCCTCTACAGACCCCAACTTCACCTGTACAGACCTAACCTTCACTACTACAGACCCCACCTTCTACAGTACAGACCCCACCTTCACCACTACAGACCCCACGTTCACCTCAACAGACCCCACCTTTTCCACTACAGACCCCACCTTCACCACTACAGCCCCCGGCTTCCCCTCTACAGACCCCACCTTCACCTCTACAGACCTCACATTCACCACTACAGACCCTACCTTCTCCACTACACACCCCACCATCACCACTACAGACCCCACCTTTTCCACTACAGACCCCACCTTCACCACTACATCCCCCGGCTTCCCCTCTACAGACCCCACCTTCACCTCTACAGACCTCACATTCACCACTACAGACACCACCTTCTCCACTACAGACCCCATTTTCTCCACTACAGACCCCACCTTCACCTCTACAGACCCCACCTACACAACTACATACACCCCTTCACAACTACAGACCCCACCTCCACCTGTGGAGACCCCACCTTCACCACTACAGAATCCATCTTCTCCACTACAGACCCCACCTTCACAACTACAGACCCCAACTTCACCTCTGCAGACCCCACCTTCACCTCTACAGACCCCACCTTCACCTCTACAGACCCCACCTTCTCCAGTTCAGACCCCACCTTCACCTCTACAGACCCCACCTTCAACACTACAGACCCCACATTCAACACTACAGACCCCACCTTCACCTCTATAGACCCCACATCCATCACTTCAGACCTCACCTTCACCACTACAGATAGATAGATAGATAGATAGATACTTTATTCATCCCCATGGGGAAATTCAACTTTTTTCCAATGTCCCATACACTTGTTGTAGCAAAACTAATTACATACAATACTTAACTCAGTAATAAATATGATATGCATCTAAATCACTATCTCAAAAAGCATTAATAATAGCTTTTAAAAAGTTCTTAAGTCCTGGCGGTAGAATTGTAAAGCCTAATGGCATTGGGGAGTATTGACCTCTTCATCCTGTCTGAGGAGCATTGCATCGATAGTAACCTGTCGCTGAATATGCTTCTCTGTCTCTGGATGGTGCTATGTAGAAGATGTACAGAGTTATCCATAATTGACCGTAGCCTACTCAGCGCCCTTCGCTCAGCTACCGATGTTAAACTCTCCAGTACTTTGCCCACGACAGAGCCCGCCTTCCTTACCAGCTTATTAAGACGTGAGGCGTCCCTCTTCTTAATGCTTCCTCCCCAACACGCCACCACAAAGAAGAGGGCGCTCCCCACAACTGACCTATAGAACATCTTCAGCATCTCACTACAGACATTGAATGACGCCAACCTTCTTAGGAAGTACAGTCGACTCTGTGCCTTCCTGCACAAGGCATCTGTGTTGGCAGTCCAGTCTAGCTTCTCGTCTAACCATCACCACTACAGACCCCACATTCTCCACTGGAGACCTCACCTTCTCCACTACAGACCCCTCCTTCACCAATACAGACCCCACCTTCACCTCTGCAGACCCCACCATCACCACTACTGACCCCACCTTCTTCACTACAGACCCCACCATCACCACTACAGACACCACATTCTCCACTGGAGACCTCACCTTCTCCACTACAGACCCCACATTCACAACAACAGACCCCACCTTCACCACTACAGACACCACCTTCACCAGTATAGACCCCACTTTCACCTCAACAGACCCCACCTTCTCCACTACAGACCCCACCTTCACCACTACAGACCCCGGCTTCCCCTCTACAGACCCCAACTTCACCTGTACAGACCTAACCTTCACTACTACAGACCCCACCTTCTACAGTACAGACCCCACCTTCACCACTACAGACCCCACGTTCACCTCAACAGACCCCACCTTTTCCACTACAGACCCCACCTTCACCACTACAGCCCCCGGCTTCCCCTCTACAGACCCCACCTTCACCTCTACAGACCTCACATTCACCACTACAGACCCTACCTTCTCCACTACACACCCCACCATCACCACTACAGACCCCACCTTTTCCACTACAGACCCCACCTTCACCACTACATCCCCCGGCTTCCCCTCTACAGACCTCACCTTCACCTCTACAGACCTCACATTCACCACTACAGACACCACCTTCTCCACTACAGACCCCATTTTCTCCACTACAGACCCCACCTTCACCTCTACAGACCCCACCTACGAAACTACATACACCCCTTCACAACTACAGACCCCACCTCCACCTGTGGAGACCCCACCTTCACCACTACAGAATCCATCTTCTCCACTACAGACCCCACCTTCACAACTACAGACCCCAACTTCACCTCTGCAGACCCCACCTTCACCTCTACAGACCCCACCTTCACCTCTACAGACCCCACCTTCTCCAGTTCAGACCCCACCTTCACCTCTACAGACCCCACCTTCAACACTACAGACCCCACCTTCAACACTGCAGACCCCACCTTCACCTCTATAGACCCCACATCCATCACTTCAGACCTCACCTTCACCACTACAGATAGATAGATAGATAGATAGATAGATAGATAGATAGATAGACAGATAGATACTTTATTCATCCCCATGGGGAAATTCAACTTTTTTCCAATGTCCCATACACTTGTTTTAGCAAAACTAATTACATACAATACTTAACTCAGTAAAAAATATGATATGCATCTAAATCACTATCTCAAAAAGCATTAATAATAGCTTTTAAAAAATTCTTAAGTCCTGGCGGTAGAATTGTAAAGCCTAATGGCATTGGGGAGTCTTGACCTCTTCATCCTGTCTGAGGAGCATTGCATCGATAGTAACCTGTCGCTGAAAATGCTTCTCTGTCTCTGGATGGTGCTATGTAGAAGATGTTCAGAGTTATCCATAATTGACCGTAGCCTACTCAGCGCCCTTCGCTCAGCTACTGATGTTAAACTCTCCAGTACTTTGCCCACGACAGAGCCCGCCTTCCTTACCAGCTTATTAAGACGTGAGGCGTCCCTCTTCTTAATGCTTCCTCCCCAACACGCCACCACAAAGAAGAGGGCGCTCCCCACAACTGACCTATAGAACATCTTCAGCATCTCACTACAGACATTGAATGACGCCAACCTTCTTAGGAAGTACAGTCGACTCTGTGCCTTCCTGCACAAGGCATCTGTGTTGTCAGTCCAGTCTAGCTTCTCGTCTAACCATCACCACTACAGACCCCACATTCTCCACTGGAGACCTCACCTTCTCCACTACAGACCCCTCCTTCACCAATACAGACCCCACCTTCACCTCTGCAGACCCCACCATCACCACTACTGACCCCACCTTCTTCACTACAGACCCTACCATCACCACTACAGACCCCACATTCTCCACTGGAGACCTCACCTTCTCCACTACAGACCCCACCTTCACAACAACAGACCCCACCTTCTCCACTACAGACCCCAAATTCACCTGTACAGACCTAACCTTCACTACTACAGACCCCACCTTTTCCACTACAGACCCCACCTTCACCACTACAGCCCCCGGCTTCCCCTCTACAGACCCCACCTTCACCTCTACAGACCTCACATTCACCACTACAGACCCCACTTTCACCACTACTGACCCCACCTTCTCCACTTCAGACCCCACCTTCACCTCTACAGACCTCACCTTCACCACTACAGACCCCACTTTCACCACTACTGACCCCACCTTCCCCACTACAGACCCCAGCTTCACCACTACTGACCCCACCTTCTCCACTACAGACCCCACCTTCACAACTACAGACCCCACCTTCCCCACTACAGACCCCACCTTCACCACTACAGATCCCACCTTCTGCACTACAGACCTCTCCTTCACCAATACAGACCCCAGCTTCACCACTACAGATCCCACCTTCTGCACTACAGACCTCTCCTTCACCAATACAGACCCCAGCTTCACCACTACAGACCCCACCTTCTTCACTACAGATCCCACCATCACCACTACAGACCCCACCTTCACCACTACAGACACCACCTTCACCACTACAGACCCCGGCTTCCCCTCTACAGACCCCAACTTCACCTGTACAGACCTAACCTTCACTACTACAGACCCCACCTTCTACAATACAGACCCCACCATTTCCACTACAGACCCCACCTTCACCACTACAGCCCCCGGCTTCCCCTCTACAGACCCCACCTTCACCTCTACAGACCTCACATTCACGACTACAGACCCCACCTTCTCCACTTCAGACCCCACCTTCTCCACTACAGACCCCACCATCACCTCTACAGACCCCACCATCACCACTACAGTCCCCACCTTCACCACTACAGTCCCCACCTTCTACACTACAGACCCCACCTTCACCTCTACAGACCCATCTTCTCCTCTACAGTCCCCATCTTCGCAACTACAGACCCCAACTTCACCTCTACAGACCACACCTTCACCTCTACAGACCCCACCTTCACCTCTACAGACCCCACCTACACCACTACAGACCCCACCTACACCACTACAGACCCCACCTTCACAACTACAGACCCCACCTTCCCCACTACAGACCCCACCTTCACCACTACAGATCCCACCTTCTGCACTACAGACCCCACCTTCATCTCTACAGACCCCACCTTCTCCACTACAGAACCCACCTTCTCCACTACAGACCCCACCTTCATCTCTACAGACCCCACCTTCACCACTACAGAACCCACCTTCTCCACTACAGACCCCACCTCCATCATTACAGACTTCACCTTCACAACTACAGACCCCTCCTTCACCACTACAGACCCCACCTTCACCAGTACATATCCCACCTTCTCCACTACAGACCTCACCTTCACCACGACAGACCCCACCTTCTCCACTACAGACCCCACCTCCATCATTACAGATTTCACCTTCTCCACTACAGACCCCACCTCCATCACTACAGACTTCACCTTCACCACTACAGACCCCACCTTCACCACTACAGACCCCACCTTCTCCACTACAGACCCCACCTTCACCACTACAGACCCCGACTTCACCTCTACAGACCCCACCTTCACCTCTACACACCTCACCTTCACCACTACAGACCCTACCTTCTCCAATACAGACCCCACCTTCACCAATACAGACCCCACCTCCACAACTACAGTCCCATCCTTCACCTCTGCAGAGCCCACCTTCACCTCTACAGACCCCACCTTCTCCACTACAGACCCCACCTTCACCACTACAGACCCCACCTTCTCCACTACAGACCCCAGCTTCACCTCTGCAGAGCCCACCTTCACCTCTACAGACCCCACCTTCTCCACTACAGACCCCAGCTTCACCTCTGCAGAGCCCACCTTCACCTCTACAGACCCCAGCTTCACCACTACAGACCGCACCTTCACCTCTACAGACCCCATCTTCACCACTACAGACCCCACTTTTTCCACTACAGACCCCACCTTCACCTCTACATAACCCACCTTCTCCACTACAGACCCCACCTTCACCACTACAGACCCCACCTTCACCACTACAGACCTCACCATCACCTCTACAGACCCCACCTTCACCTCTACAGACCTCACCTTCACCTCTACAGACCCCACCTTCACCTCTACAGACCCTACCTTCACCAGTACAGACCCCACCTTCACCACTACAGACCTCACCATCACATCTACAGACCCCACCTTCACCTCTACAGACCTCACCTTCACCTCTACAGACCCCACCTTCACCACTACAGACCCCACCTTCTCCACTACAGACCCCACCTTCACCACTACAGACCCCACCTTCACCTCTACTGACCCCACCTTCACAACTACAGAACACACCTTCACCACTACAGACCCCACCTTCACCACTACAGACCCCTCCTTCACCTCTACAGACCCCACCTTCTCCACTACAGACCCCTCCTTCACCTCTACAGACCCCACCTTCACGTCTGCAGACCCCACCTTCACCTCTACAGCCCCCACTTTCTCCACTACAGACCCCACCTTCACCACTACATACCCCACCTTCTCCACTACAGACCCCACCTCCATCACTACAGACCCCACCTTCACCACTACAAACCCCACCTTCACCTCTACAGACCCCACCTTCTCCACTACCAACCGCACCTTCACCACTACAGACCCCACCTTCTCCACTAGAGACCCCACCATCACATCTACAGACCCCACCTTCACCTCTACAGACCTCACCTTCACCTCTACAGACCCCACCTTCACCACTACAGACCCCACCTTCTCCACTACAGACCCCACCTTCACCACTACAGACCCCACCTTCACCTCTACTGACCCCACCTTCACAACTACAGAACACACCTTCACCACTACAGACCCCACCTTCACCACTACAGACCCCTCCTTCACCTCTACAGACCCCACCTTCTCCACTACAGACCCCTCCTTCACCTCTACAGACCCCACCTTCACGTCGGCAGACCCCACCTTCACATCTACAGCCCCCACTTTCTCCACTACAGAACCCACCTTCACCACTACAGACCCCACCTTCACCTCTACTGACCCCACCTTCACAACTACAGAACACACCTTCACCACTACAGACCCCACCTTCACCACTACAGACCCCTCCTTCACCTCTACAGACCCCACCTTCTCCACTACAGACCCCTCCTTCACCTCTACAGACCCCACCTCCATCACTACAGACCCCACCTTCACCACTACAAACCCCACCTTCACCTCTACAGACCCCACCTTCTCCACTACCAACCGCACCTTCTCCACTACAGACCCCACCTCCATCACTACAGACCCCACCTTCACCACTACAAACCCCACCTTCACCTCTACAGACCCCACCTTCTCCACTACCAACCGCACCTTCACCACTACAGACCCCACCTTCTCCACTAGAGACCCCACCTTCTCGACTACAGACCCCACCTCGATCACTACCGACCCCACCTTCACCACTACAAACCCCACTTTCACCTCTACAGACCCCACCTTCTCCACTACTAACCGCACCTTCACCACTACAGACCCCACCTTCTCCACTAGATACCCCACCTTCTCGACTACAGACCCCACCTCCATCACTACCGAACCCACCTTCACCACTACAAACCCCACCTTCCCCTCTACAGACCCCACCTTCTCCACTACCAACCGCACCTTCACCACTACAGACCCCACCTTCTCCACTACAGACCCCACTTTCACCACGACAGACCCCACCTTCTCCACTACAGACCCCACCTTCACCACTACATAACCCACCTTCACCACTACAGACCCCACCTTCTCCACTACAGACCCCACCTTCACCACGACAGACCCCATCTCCATCATTACAGACTTCACCTTCACCACTACAGACCCCTCCTTCACCACTACAGACCCCACCTTCTCCACTACAGACCTCACCTTCACCACGACAGACCCCACCTTCTCCACTACAGACCCCACCTCCATCACTACAGATTTCACCTCCACTACAGACCCCAGCTCCATCACTACAGACTTCACCTTCACCACTACAGACCCCACCTTCACCACTACAGACTCCACCTTCTCCACTACAGACCCCACCTTCACCTCTACAGACCCCACCTTCTCCACTACAGACCCCACCTTCACCACTACAGACCCCACCTTCTCCACTACAGACCCCACCTTCACCTCTACAGACCCCACCTTCACCACTACAGACCCCACCTTCTCCACTACAGACCCCACCTTCTCCACTACAGACCCCACCTTCACCAGTACATACCCCACCTTCTGCACTACAGATCCCACCTTCACGACTACAGACCCCACCTTCACCTCTACAGCCCCCACTTTGTCCACTACAGACCCCACCTTCACCACTACATACCCCACCTTCTCCACTACAGTCCCCACCTCCATCACTACAGACCCCACCTTCACCACTACAAACCCCACCTTCACCTCTACAGACCCCACCTTCTCCACTACCAACCGCACCTTCACCACTACAGACCCCACCTTCTCCACTAGATACCCCACCTTCTCCACTACAGACCCCACCTTCACCACGACAGACCCCACCTTCTCCACTACAGACCCCACCTTCACCACTACAGACCCCACCTTCTCCAATACAGACCCCACCTTCTCCACTACAGACCCCACCTTCACCAGTACATACCCCACCTTCTGCACTACAGATCCCACCTTCACGACTACAGACCCCACCTTCACCTCTACAGACCCCACCTTCACCACTACAGACCCCACCTTCACCACTACAGACCCCTCCTTCACCACTACAGACCCCTCCTTCACCTCTACAGACCCCACCTTCTCCACTACAGACCCCTCCTTCACCTCTACAGACCCCACCTTCACGTCTGCAGACCCCACCTTCACCTCTACAGCCCCCACTTTGTCCACTACAGACCCCACCTTCACCACTACATACCCCACCTTCTCCACTACAGTCCCCACCTCCATCACTACAGACCCCACCTTCACCACTACAAACCCCACCTTCACCTCTACAGACCCCACCTTCTCCACTACCAACCGCACCTTCACCACTACAGACCCCACCTTCTCCACTAGATACCCCACCTTCTCCACTACAGACCCCACCTTCACCACGACAGACCCCAACTTCTCCACTACAGACCCCACCTTCACCACTACATACCACACCTTCACCACTACAGACCCCACCTTCTCCACTACAGACCCCACCTTTACCACGACAGACCCCACCTTCTCCACTACAGACCCCACCTCCATCATTACAGACTTCACCTTCACCACTACAGACCCCTCCTTCACCACTACAGACCCCACCTTCACCACTACATACCCCACCTTCTCCACTACAGACCCCACCTTCACCACTACAGACCCCACCTTCTCCACTACAGACCCCACCTTCTCCACTACAGACCCCACCTTCTCCACTACAGACCCCACCTCCATCACTACAGACTTCACCTTCACCACTACAGACCCCACCTTCACAACTACAGACCCCACCTTCTCCACTACAGACCTCACCTTCACCACGACAGACCCCACCTTCTCCACTACAGACCCCACCTCCATCACTACAGATTTCACCTTCTCCACTACAGACCCCACCTCCATCACTACAGACTTCACCTTCACCACTACAGACCCCACCTTCTCCACTACAGACCCCACCTTCACCTCTACAGACCCCACCTTCTCCACTACAGACCCCACCTTCACCACTACAGACCCCACCTTCTCCACTACAGACCCCACCTTCACCTCTACAGACCCCACCTTCTCCACTACAGATCCCACCTTCTCCGCTACATACCCCACTTTCTCCACTACAGACCCCACCTTCACCTCTACAGACCCCACCTTCACCTCTACAGACCCCACCTTCACCACTACAGACCCCACCTTCTCCACTACAGACCCCACCTTCACCACTACAGACCCCACCTTCACCTCTACTGACCCCACCTTCACAACTACAGAACACACCTTCACCACTACAGACCCCACCTTCACCACTACAGACCCCTCCTTCACCTCTACAGACCCCACCTTCTCCACTACAGACCCCTCCTTCACCTCTACAGACCCCACCTTCACGTCGGCAGACCCCACCTTCACATCTACAGCCCCCACTTTCTCCACTACAGACCCCACCTTCTCCACTACAGACCCCACCTTCTCCACTACAGACCCCACCTTCACCAGTACATACCCCACCTTCTGCACTACAGATCCCACCTTCACGACTACAGACCCCACCTTCACCTCTACAGACCCCACCTTCACCACTACAGACCCCTCCTTCACCACTACAGACCCCTCCTTCACCTCTACAGACCCCACCTTCTCCACTACAGACCCCTCCTTCACCTCTACAGACCCCACCTTCACGTCTGCAGACCCCACCTTCACCTCTACAGCCCCCACTTTGTCCACTACAGACCCCACCTTCACCACTACATACCCCACCTTCTCCACTACAGTCCCCACCTCCATCACTACAGACCCCACCTTCACCACTACAAACCCCACCTTCACCTCTACAGACCCCACCTTCTCCACTACCAACCGCACCTTCACCACTACAGACCCCACCTTCTCCACTAGATACCCCACCTTCTCCACTACAGACCCCACCTTCACCACGACAGACCCCACCTTCTCCACTACAGACCCCACCTTCACCACTACAGACCCCACCTTCTCCACTACAGACCCCACCTTCTCCACTACAGACCCCACCTTCTCCACTACAGACCCCACCTTCACCAGTACATACCCCACCTTCACCAGTACATACCCCACCTTCTGCACTACAGATCCCACCTTCACGACTACAGACCCCACCTTCACCTCTACAGACCCCACCTTCACCACTACAGACCCCACCTTCACCACTACAGACCCCTCCTTCACCACTACAGACCCCTCCTTCACCTCTACAGACCCCACCTTCTCCACTACAGACCCCTCCTTCACCTCTACAGACCCCACCTTCACGTCTGCAGACCCCACCTTCACCTCTACAGCCCCCACTTTGTCCACTACAGACCCCACCTTCACCACTACATACCCCACCTTCTCCACTACAGTCCCCACCTCCATCACTACAGACCCCACCTTCACCACTACAAACCCCACCTTCACCTCTACAGACCCCACCTTCTCCACTACCAACCGCACCTTCACCACTACAGACCCCACCTTCTCCACTAGATACCCCACCTTCTCCACTACAGACCCCACCTTCACCACGACAGACCCCAACTTCTCCACTACAGACCCCACCTTCACCACTACATACCACACCTTCACCACTACAGACCCCACCTTCTCCACTACAGACCCCACCTTTACCACGACAGACCCCACCTTCTCCACTACAGACCCCACCTCCATCATTACAGACTTCACCTTCACCACTACAGACCCCTCCTTCACCACTACAGACCCCACCTTCACCACTACATACCCCACCTTCTCCACTACAGACCCCACCTTCACCACTACAGACCCCACCTTCTCCACTACAGACCCCACCTTCTCCACTACAGACCCCACCTTCTCCACTACAGACCCCACCTCCATCACTACAGACTTCACCTTCACCACTACAGACCCCACCTTCACAACTACAGACCCCACCTTCTCCACTACAGACCTCACCTTCACCACGACAGACCCCACCTTCTCCACTACAGACCCCACCTCCATCACTACAGATTTCACCTTCTCCACTACAGACCCCACCTCCATCACTACAGACTTCACCTTCACCACTACAGACCCCACCTTCTCCACTACAGACCCCACCTTCACCTCTACAGACCCCACCTTCTCCACTACAGACCCCACCTTCACCACTACAGACCCCACCTTCTCCACTACAGACCCCACCTTCACCTCTACAGACCCCACCTTCTCCACTACAGATCCCACCTTCTCCGCTACATACCCCACTTTCTCCACTACAGACCCCACCTTCACCTCTACAGACCCCACCTTCACCTCTACAGACCCCACCTTCACCACTACAGACCCCACCTTCTCCACTACAGACCCCACCTTCACCACTACAGACCCCACCTTCACCTCTACTGACCCCACCTTCACAACTACAGAACACACCTTCACCACTACAGACCCCACCTTCACCACTACAGACCCCTCCTTCACCTCTACAGACCCCACCTTCTCCACTACAGACCCCTCCTTCACCTCTACAGACCCCACCTTCACGTCGGCAGACCCCACCTTCACATCTACAGCCCCCACTTTCTCCACTACAGAACCCACCTTCACCACTACAGACCCCACCTTCACCTCTACTGACCCAACCTTCACAACTACAGAACACACCTTCACCACTACAGACCCCACCTTCACCACTACAGACCCCTCCTTCACCTCTACAGACCCCACCTTCTCCACTACAGACCCCTCCTTCACCTCTACAGACCCCACCTCCATCACTACAGACCCCACCTTCACCACTACAAACCCCACCTTCACCTCTACAGACCCCACCTTCTCCACTACCAACCGCACCTTCTCCACTACAGACCCCACCTCCATCACTACAGACCCCACCTTCACCACTACAAACCCCACCTTCACCTCTACAGACCCCTCCTTCTCCACTACCAACCGCACCTTCACCACTACAGACCCCACCTTCTCCACTAGAGACCCCACCTTCTCGACTACAGACCCCACCTCGATCACTACCGACCCCACCTTCACCACTACAAACCCCACTTTCACCTCTACAGACCCCACCTTCTCCACTACCAACCGCACCTTCACCACTACAGACCCCACCTTCTCCACTAGATACCCCACCTTCTCGACTACAGACCCCACCTCCATCACTACCGAACCCACCTTCACCACTACAAACCCCACCTTACCCTCTACAGACCCCACCTTCTCCACTACCAACCGCACCTTCACCACTACAGACCCCACCTTCTCCACTACAGACCCCACCTTCACCACGACAGACCCCACCTTCTCCACTACAGACCCCACCTTCACCACTACATAACCCACCTTCACCACTACAGACCCCACCTTCTCCACTACAGACCCCACCTTCACCACGACAGACCCCATCTCCATCATTACAGACTTCACCTTCACCACTACAGACCCCTCCTTCACCACTACAGAGCCCACCTTCTCCACTACAGACCTCACCTTCACCACGACAGACCCCACCTTCTCCACTACAGACCCCACCTCCATCACTACAGATTTCACCTCCACTACAGACCCCAGCTCCATCACTACAGACTTCACCTTCACCACTACAGACCCCACCTTCACCACTACAGACTCCACCTTCTCCACTACAGACCCCACCTTCACCTCTACAGACCCCACCTTCTCCACTACAGACCCCACCTTCACCACTACAGACCCCACCTTCTCCACTACAGACCCCACCTTCACCTCTACAGACCCCACCTTCACCACTACAGACCCCACCTTCTCCACTACAGACCCCACCTTCTCCACTACAGACCCCACCTTCACCAGTACATACCCCACCTTCTGCACTACAGATCCCACCTTCACGACTACAGACCCCACCTTCACCTCTACAGACCCCACCTTCACCTCTACAGACCCCACCTTCACCACTACAGACCCCTCCTTCACCACTACAGACCCCTCCTTCACCTCTACAGACCCCACCTTCTCCACTACAGACCCCTCCTTCACCTCTACAGACCCCACCTTCACGTCTGCAGACCCCACCTTCACCTCTACAGCCCCCACTTTGTCCACTACAGACCCCACCTTCACCACTACATACCCCACCTTCTCCACTACAGTCCCCACCTCCATCACTACAGACCCCACCTTCACCACTACAAACCCCACCTTCACCTCTACAGACCCCACCTTCTCCACTACCAACCGCACCTTCACCACTACAGACCCCACCTTCTCCACTAGATACCCCACCTTCTCCACTACAGACCCCACCTTCACCACGACAGACCCCACCTTCTCCACTACAGACCCCACCTTCACCACTACAGACCCCACCTTCTCCACTACAGACCCCACCTTCTCCACTACAGACCCCACCTTCTCCTCTACAGACCCCACCTTCTCCACTACAGATCCCACCTTCTCCGCTACATACCCCACGTTCTCCACTACGGACCCCAGCTTCACCACTACAGACCCCACCTTCACCTCTACAGACCCCACCTTCACCACTACAGACCCCACCTTCTCCACTACAGACCCCACCTTCTCCACTACAGACCCCACCTTCACCAGTACATACCCCACCTTCTGCACAACAGATCCCACCTTCACGACTACAGACCCCACCTTCACCTCTACAGACCCCACCTTCACCACTACAGACCCCTCCTTCACCACTACAGACCCCTCCTTCACCTCTACAGACCCCACCTTCTCCACTACAGACCCCTCCTTCACCTCTACAGACCCCACCTTCACGTCTGCAGACCCCACCTTCACCTCTACAGCCCCCACTTTGTCCACTACAGACCCCACCTTCACCACTACATACCCCACCTTCTCCACTACAGTCCCCACCTCCATCACTACAGACCCCACCTTCACCACTACAAACCCCACCTTCACCTCTACAGACCCCACCTTCTCCACTACCAACCGCACCTTCACCACTACAGACCCCACCTTCTCCACTAGATACCCCACCTTCTCCACTACAGACCCCACCTTCACCACGACAGACCCCACCTTCTCCACTACAGACCCCACCTTCACCACTACATACCCCACCTTCACCACTACAGACCCCACCTTCTCCACTACAGACCCCACCTTTACCACGACAGACCCCACCTTCTCCACTACAGACCCCACCTCCATCATTACAGACTTCACCTTCACCACTACAGACCCCTCCTTCACCACTACAGACCCCACCTTCACCACTACATACCCCACCTTCTCCACTACAGACCCCACCTTCACCACTACAGACCCCACCTTCTCCACTACAGACCCCACCTTCTCCACTACAGAACCCACCTTCTCCACTACAGACCCCACCTCCATCACTACAGACTTCACCTTCACCACTACAGACCCCACCTTCACAACTACAGACCCCACCTTCTCCACTACAGACCTCACCTTCACCACGACAGACCCCACCTTCTCCACTACAGACCCCACCTCCATCACTACAGATTTCACCTTCTCCACTACAGACCCCACCTCCATCACTACAGACTTCACCTTCACCACTACAGACCCCACCTTCTCCACTACAGACCCCACCTTCACCTCTACAGACCCCACCTTCTCCACTACAGACCCCACCTTCACCACTACAGACCCCACCTTCTCCACTACAGACCCCACCTTCACCTCTACAGACCCCACCTTCTCCACTACAGATCCCACCTTCTCCGCTACATACCCCACTTTCTCCACTACGGACCCCAGCTTCACCACTACAGACCCCACCTTCACCTCTACAGACCCCACCTTCACCACTACAGACCCCACCTTCTCCACTACCAACCGCACCTTCACCACTACAGACCCCACCTTCTCCACTAGATACCCCACCTTCTCGACTACAGACCCCACCTCCATCACTACCGAACCCACCTTCACCACTACAAACCCCACCTTACCCTCTACAGACCCCACCTTCTCCACTACCAACCGCACCTTCACCACTACAGACCCCACCTTCTCCACTACAGACCCCACCTTCACCACGACAGACCCCACCTTCTCCACTACAGACCCCACCTTCACCACTACATAACCCACCTTCACCACTACAGACCCCACCTTCTCCACTACAGACCCCACCTTCACCACGACAGACCCCATCTCCATCATTACAGACTTCACCTTCACCACTACAGACCCCTCCTTCACCACTACAGACCCCACCTTCTCCACTACAGACCTCACCTTCACCACGACAGACCCCACCTTCTCCACTACAGACCCCATCTCCATCACTACAGATTTCACCTCCACTACAGACCCCAGCTCCATCACTACAGACTTCACCTTCACCACTACAGACCCCACCTTCACCACTACAGACTCCACCTTCTCCACTACAGACCCCACCTTCACCTCTACAGACCCCACCTTCTCCACTACAGACCCCACCTTCACCACTACAGACCCCACCTTCTCCACTACAGACCCCACCTTCACCTCTACAGACCCCACCTTCACCACTACAGACCCCACCTTCTCCACTACAGACCCCACCTTCTCCACTACAGACCCCACCTTCACCAGTACATACCCCACCTTCTGCACTACAGATCCCACCTTCACGACTACAGACCCCACCTTCACCTCTACAGACCCCACCTTCACCACTACAGACCCCTCCTTCACCACTACAGACCCCTCCTTCACCTCTACAGACCCCACCTTCTCCACTACAGACCCCTCCTTCACCTCTACAGACCCCACCTTCACGTCTGCAGACCCCACCTTCACCTCTACAGCCCCCACTTTGTCCACTACAGACCCCACCTTCACCACTACATACCCCACCTTCTCCACTACAGTCCCCACCTCCATCACTACAGACCCCACCTTCACCACTACAAACCCCACCTTCACCTCTACAGACCCCACCTTCTCCACTACCAACCGCACCTTCACCACTACAGACCCCACCTTCTCCACTAGATACCCCACCTTCTCCACTACAGACCCCACCTTCACCACGACAGACCCCACCTTCTCCACTACAGACCCCACCTTCACCACTACAGACCCCACCTTCTCCACTACAGACCCCACCTTCTCCACTACAGACCCCACCTTCTCCTCTACAGACCCCACCTTCTCCACTACAGATCCCACCTTCTCCGCTACATACCCCACGTTCTCCACTACGGACCCCAGCTTCACCACTACAGACCCCACCTTCACCTCTACAGACCCCACCTTCACCACTACAGACCCCACCTTCTCCACTACAGACCCCACCTTCTCCACTACAGACCCCACCTTCACCAGTACATACCCCACCTTCTGCACAACAGATCCCACCTTCACGACTACAGACCCCACCTTCACCTCTACAGACCCCACCTTCACCACTACAGACCCCTCCTTCACCACTACAGACCCCTCCTTCACCTCTACAGACCCCACCTTCTCCACTACAGACCCCTCCTTCACCTCTACAGACCCCACCTTCACGTCTGCAGACCCCACCTTCACCTCTACAGCCCCCACTTTGTCCACTACAGACCCCACCTTCACCACTACATACCCCACCTTCTCCACTACAGTCCCCACCTCCATCACTACAGACCCCACCTTCACCACTACAAACCCCACCTTCACCTCTACAGACCCCACCTTCTCCACTACCAACCGCACCTTCACCACTACAGACCCCACCTTCTCCACTAGATACCCCACCTTCTCCACTACAGACCCCACCTTCACCACGACAGACCCCACCTTCTCCACTACAGACCCCACCTTCACCACTACATACCCCACCTTCACCACTACAGACCCCACCTTCTCCACTACAGACCCCACCTTTACCACGACAGACCCCACCTTCTCCACTACAGACCCCACCTCCATCATTACAGACTTCACCTTCACCACTACAGACCCCTCCTTCACCACTACAGACCCCACCTTCACCACTACATACCCCACCTTCTCCACTACAGACCCCACCTTCACCACTACAGACCCCACCTTCTACACTACAGACCCCACCTTCTCCACTACAGAACCCACCTTCTCCACTACAGACCCCACCTCCATCACTACAGACTTCACCTTCACCACTACAGACCCCACCTTCACAACTACAGACCCCACCTTCTCCACTACAGACCTCACCTTCACCACGACAGACCCCACCTTCTCCACTACAGACCCCACCTCCATCACTACAGATTTCACCTTCTCCACTACAGACCCCACCTCCATCACTACAGACTTCACCTTCACCACTACAGACCCCACCTTCTCCACTACAGACCCCACCTTCACCTCTACAGACCCCACCTTCTCCACTACAGACCCCACCTTCACCACTACAGACCCCACCTTCTCCACTACAGACCCCACCTTCACCTCTACAGACCCCACCTTCTCCACTACAGATCCCACCTTCTCCGCTACATACCCCACTTTCTCCACTACGGACCCCAGCTTCACCACTACAGACCCCACCTTCACCTCTACAGACCCCACCTTCACCACTACAGACCCCACCTTCTCCACTACAGACCCCACCTTCACCAGTACATACCCCACCTTCTGCACTACAGATCCCACCTTCACGACTACAGACCCCACCTTCACCTCTATAGACACCCCTTTACCTCCACAGACCCCATCTTCACCACTACAGACCTCACCTTCACCACTACAGACCCCACCTTCACCACTACAGACCCCACCTTCACCTCTATAGACCCCACATCCATCACTTCAGACCTCACCTTCACCACTACAGATAGATAGATAGATAGATAGATAGATAGATAGATAGATAGATACTTTATTCATCCCCATGGGGAAATTCAACTTTTTTCCAAAGTCCCATACACTTGTTGTAGCAAAACTAATTACATACAATACTTAACTCAGTAATAAATATGATATGCATCTAAATCACTATCTCAAAAAGCATTAATAATAGCTTTTAAAAAGTTCTTAAGTCCTGGCGGTAGAATTGTAAAGCCTAATGGCATTGGGGAGTATTGACCTCTTCATCCTGTCTGAGGAGCATTGCATCGATAGTAACCTGTCGCTGAATATGCTTCTCTGTCTCTGGATGGTGCTATGTAGAAGATGTTCAGAGTTATCCATAATTGACCGTAGCCTACTCAGCGCCCTTCGCTCAGCTACCGATGTTAAACTCTCCAGTACTTTGCCCACGACAGAGCCCGCCTTCCTTACCAGCTTATTAAGACGTGAGGCGTCCCTCTTCTTAATGCTTCCTCCCCAACACGCCACCACAAAGAAGAGGGCGCTCCCCACAACTGACCTATAGAACATCTTCAGCATCTCACTACAGACATTGAATGACGCCAACCTTCTTAGGAAGTACAGTCGACTCTGTGCCTTCCTGCACAAGGCATCTGTGTTGGCAGTCCAGTCTAGCTTCTCGTCTAACCATCACCACTACAGACCCCACATTCTCCACTGGAGACCTCACCTTCTCCACTACAGACCCCTCCTTCACCAATACAGACCCCACCTTCACCTCTGCAGACCCCACCATCACCACTACTGACCCCACCTTCTTCACTACAGACCCCACCATCACCACTACAGACACCACATTCTCCACTGGAGACCTCACCTTCTCCACTACAGACCCCACATTCACAACAACAGACCCCACCTTCACCACTACAGACACCACCTTCACCAGTATAGACCCCACTTTCACCTCAACAGACCCCACCTTCTCCACTACAGACCCCACCTTCACCACTACAGACCCCGGCTTCCCCTCTACAGACCCCAACTTCACCTGTACAGACCTAACCTTCACTACTACAGACCCCACCTTCTACAGTACAGACCCCACCTTCACCACTACAGACCCCACGTTCACCTCAACAGACCCCACCTTTTCCACTACAGACCCCACCTTCACCACTACAGCCCCCGGCTTCCCCTCTACAGACCCCACCTTCACCTCTACAGACCTCACATTCACCACTACAGACCCTACCTTCTCCACTACAGACCCCACCATCACCACTACAGACCCCACCTTTTCCACTACAGACCCCACCTTCACCACTACATCCCCCGGCTTCCCCTCTACAGACCCCACCTTCAACACTACAGACCCCACCTTCAACACTACAGACCCCACCTTCACCTCTATAGACCCCACATCCATCACTTCAGACCTCACCTTCACCACTACAGATAGATAGATAGATAGATAGATAGATAGATAGATAGATAGATAGATAGATAGATAGATAGATACTTTATTCATCCCCATGGGGAAATTCAACTTTTTTCCAATGTCCCATACACTTGTTTTAGCAAAACTAATTACATACAATACTTAACTCAGTAAAAAATATGATATGCATCTAAATCACTATCTCAAAAAGCATTAATAATAGCTTTTAAAAAGTTCTTAAGTCCTGGCGGTAGAATTGTAAAGCCTAATGGCATTGGGGAGTCTTGACCTCTTCATCCTGTCTGAGGAGCATTGCATCGATAGTAACCTGTCGCTGAAAATGCTTCTCTGTCTCTGGATGGTGCTATGTAGAAGATGTTCAGAGTTATCCATAATTGACCGTAGCCTACTCAGCGCCCTTCGCTCAGCTACCGATGTTAAACTCTCCAGTACTTTGCCCACGACAGAGCCCGCCTTCCTTACCAGCTTAATAAGACGTGAGGCGTCCCTCTTCTTAATGCTTCCTCCCCAACACGCCACCACAAAGAAGAGGGCGCTCCCCACAACTGACCTATAGAACATCTTCAGCATCTCACTACAGACATTGAATGACGCCAACCTTCTTAGGAAGTACAGTCGACTCTGTGCCTTCCTGCACAAGGCATCTGTGTTGGCAGTCCAGTCTAGCTTCTCGTCTAACCATCACCACTACAGACCCCACATTCTCCACTGGAGACCTCACCTTCTCCACTACAGACCCCTCCTTCACCAATACAGACCCCACCTTCACCTCTGCAGACCCCACCATCACCACTACTGACCCCACCTTCTACAATACAGACCCCACCTTCATCACTACAGACCCCACCTTCACCACTACAGACCCCACGTTCACCTCAACAGACCCTACCTTTTCCACTACAGACCCCACCTTCACCACTACAGCCCCCGGCTTCCCCTCTACAGACCCCACCTTCACCTCTACAGACATCACATTCACCACTACATACACCCCTTCACAACTACAGACCCCACCTCCACCTGTGGAGACCCCACCTTCACCACTACAGAACCCACCTTCTCCACTACAGACCCCACCTACACCACTACAGACCCCACCTACACCAGTACAGACCCCACCTTCACCTCTACAGACCCCACATTCACCACTACAGACCCCACCTTCACCACTACAGACCCCACATTCACCACTACAGACCCTACCTTCACCTCTACAGACCCCACATTCACCACTACAGACCCCACCTTCACCTCTACAGACCCCACATTCAACACTACAGACCCCACATTCACCACTACAGACCCCACCTTCTCCACTACAGACCCCACCTTCACCACTACAGCCCCCGGCTTCCCCTCTACAGACCCCACCTTCACCTCTACAGACCTCACATTCACCACTACATACACCCCTTCACAACTACAGACCCCACCTCCACCTGTGGAGACCCCACCTTCACCACTACAGAACCCACCTTCTCCACTACAGACCCCACCTACACCACTACAGACCCCACCTACACCAGTACAGACCCCACCTTCACCTCTACAGACCCCACATTCACCACTACAGACCCCACCTTCACCACTACAGACCCCACATTCACCACTACAGACCCTACCTTCTCCACTACAGTCCCCACCTCCATCACTACAGACCCCACCTTCACCACTACAAACCCCACCTTCACCTCTACAGACCCCACCTTCTCCACTACCAACCGCACCTTCACCACTACAGACCCCACCTTCTCCACTAGATACCCCACCTTCTCCACTACAGACCCCACCTTCACCACGACAGACCCCACCTTCTCCACTACAGACCCCACCTTCACCACTACAGACCCCACCTTCTCCACTACAGACCCCACCTTCTCCACTACAGACCCCACCTTCTCCTCTACAGACCCCACCTTCTCCACTACAGATCCCACCTTCTCCGCTACATACCCCACGTTCTCCACTACGGACCCCAGCTTCACCACTACAGACCCCACCTTCACCTCTACAGACCCCACCTTCACCACTACAGACCCCACCTTCTCCACTACAGACCCCACCTTCTCCACTACAGACCCCACCTTCACCAGTACATACCCCACCTTCTGCACAACAGATCCCACCTTCACGACTACAGACCCCACCTTCACCTCTACAGACCCCACCTTCACCACTACAGACCCCTCCTTCACCACTACAGACCCCTCCTTCACCTCTACAGACCCCACCTTCTCCACTACAGACCCCTCCTTCACCTCTACAGACCCCACCTTCACGTCTGCAGACCCCACCTTCACCTCTACAGCCCCCACTTTGTCCACTACAGACCCCACCTTCACCACTACATACCCCACCTTCTCCACTACAGTCCCCACCTCCATCACTACAGACCCCACCTTCACCACTACAAACCCCACCTTCACCTCTACAGACCCCACCTTCTCCACTACCAACCGCACCTTCACCACTACAGACCCCACCTTCTCCACTAGATACCCCACCTTCTCCACTACAGACCCCACCTTCACCACGACAGACCCCACCTTCTCCACTACAGACCCCACCTTCACCACTACATACCCCACCTTCACCACTACAGACCCCACCTTCTCCACTACAGACCCCACCTTTACCACGACAGACCCCACCTTCTCCACTACAGACCCCACCTCCATCATTACAGACTTCACCTTCACCACTACAGACCCCTCCTTCACCACTACAGACCCCACCTTCACCACTACATACCCCACCTTCTCCACTACAGACCCCACCTTCACCACTACAGACCCCACCTTCTCCACTACAGACCCCACCTTCTCCACTACAGAACCCACCTTCTCCACTACAGACCCCACCTCCATCACTACAGACTTCACCTTCACCACTACAGACCCCACCTTCACAACTACAGACCCCACCTTCTCCACTACAGACCTCACCTTCACCACGACAGACCCCACCTTCTCCACTACAGACCCCACCTCCATCACTACAGATTTCACCTTCTCCACTACAGACCCCACCTCCATCACTACAGACTTCACCTTCACCACTACAGACCCCACCTTCTCCACTACAGACCCCACCTTCACCTCTACAGACCCCACCTTCTCCACTACAGACCCCACCTTCACCACTACAGACCCCACCTTCTCCACTACAGACCCCACCTTCACCTCTACAGACCCCACCTTCTCCACTACAGATCCCACCTTCTCCGCTACATACCCCACTTTCTCCACTACGGACCCCAGCTTCACCACTACAGACCCCACCTTCACCTCTACAGACCCCACCTTCACCACTACAGACCCCACCTTCTCCACTACAGACCCCACCTTCACCAGTACATACCCCACCTTCTGCACTACAGATCCCACCTTCACGACTACAGACCCCACCTTCACCTCTATAGACACCCCTTTACCTCCACAGACCCCATCTTCACCACTACAGACCTCACCTTCACCACTACAGACCCCACCTTCACCACTACAGACCCCACCTTCACCTCTATAGACCCCACATCCATCACTTCAGACCTCACCTTCACCACTACAGATAGATAGATAGATAGATAGATAGATAGATAGATAGATAGATAGATACTTTATTCATCCCCATGGGGAAATTCAACTTTTTTCCAAAGTCCCATACACTTGTTGTAGCAAAACTAATTACATACAATACTTAACTCAGTAATAAATATGATATGCATCTAAATCACTATCTCAAAAAGCATTAATAATAGCTTTTAAAAAGTTCTTAAGTCCTGGCGGTAGAATTGTACAGCCTAATGGCATTGGGGAGTATTGACCTCTTCATCCTGTCTGAGGAGCATTGCATCGATAGTAACCTGTCGCTGAATATGCTTCTCTGTCTCTGGATGGTGCTATGTAGAAGATGTTCAGAGTTATCCATAATTGACCGTAGCCTACTCAGCGCCCTTCGCTCAGCTACCGATGTTAAACTCTCCAGTACTTTGCCCACGACAGAGCCCGCCTTCCTTACCAGCTTATTAAGACGTGAGGCGTCCCTCTTCTTAATGCTTCCTCCCCAACACGCCACCACAAAGAAGAGGGCGCTCCCCACAACTGACCTATAGAACATCTTCAGCATCTCACTACAGACATTGAATGACGCCAACCTTCTTAGGAAGTACAGTCGACTCTGTGCCTTCCTGCACAAGGCATCTGTGTTGGCAGTCCAGTCTAGCTTCTCGTCTAACCATCACCACTACAGACCCCACATTCTCCACTGGAGACCTCACCTTCTCCACTACAGACCCCTCCTTCACCAATACAGACCCCACCTTCACCTCTGCAGACCCCACCATCACCACTACTGACCCCACCTTCTTCACTACAGACCCCTCCTTCACCTCTACAGACCCCACCTTCTCCACTACAGACCCCTCCTTCACCTCTACAGACCCCACCTTCACGTCTGCAGACCCCACCTTCACCTCTACAGCCCCCACTTTGTCCACTACAGACCCCACCTTCACCACTACATACCCCACCTTCTCCACTACAGTCCCCACCTCCATCACTACAGACCCCACCTTCACCACTACAAACCCCACCTTCACCTCTACAGACCCCACCTTCTCCACTACCAACCGCACCTTCACCACTACAGACCCCACCTTCTCCACTAGATACCCCACCTTCTCCACTACAGACCCCACCTTCACCACGACAGACCCCACCTTCTCCACTACAGACCCCACCTTCACCACTACAGACCCCACCTTCTCCACTACAGACCCCACCTTCTCCTCTACAGACCCCACCTTCTCCACTACAGATCCCACCTTCTCCGCTACATACCCCACGTTCTCCACTACGGACCCCAGCTTCACCACTACAGACCCCACCTTCACCTCTACAGACCCCACCTTCACCACTACAGACCCCACCTTCTCCACTACAGACCCCACCTTCTCCACTACAGACCCCACCTTCACCAGTACATACCCCACCTTCTGCACAACAGATCCCACCTTCACGACTACAGACCCCACCTTCACCTCTACAGACCCCACCTTCACCACTACAGACCCCTCCTTCACCACTACAGACCCCTCCTTCACCTCTACAGACCCCACCTTCTCCACTACAGACCCCTCCTTCACCTCTACAGACCCCACCTTCACGTCTGCAGACCCCACCTTCACCTCTACAGCCCCCACTTTGTCCACTACAGACCCCACCTTCACCACTACATACCCCACCTTCTCCACTACAGTCCCCACCTCCATCACTACAGACCCCACCTTCACCACTACAAACCCCACCTTCACCTCTACAGACCCCACCTTCTCCACTACCAACCGCACCTTCACCACTACAGACCCCACCTTCTCCACTAGATACCCCACCTTCTCCACTACAGACCCCACCTTCACCACGACAGACCCCACCTTCTCCACTACAGACCCCACCTTCACCACTACATACCCCACCTTCACCACTACAGACCCCACCTTCTCCACTACAGACCCCACCTTTACCACGACAGACCCCACCTTCTCCACTACAGACCCCACCTCCATCATTACAGACTTCACCTTCACCACTACAGACCCCTCCTTCACCACTACAGACCCCACCTTCACCACTACATACCCCACCTTCTCCACTACAGACCCCACCTTCACCACTACAGACCCCACCTTCTCCACTACAGACCCCACCTTCTCCACTACAGAACCCACCTTCTCCACTACAGACCCCACCTCCATCACTACAGACTTCACCTTCACCACTACAGACCCCACCTTCACAACTACAGACCCCACCTTCTCCACTACAGACCTCACCTTCACCACGACAGACCCCACCTTCTCCACTACAGACCCCACCTCCATCACTACAGATTTCACCTTCTCCACTACAGACCCCACCTCCATCACTACAGACTTCACCTTCACCACTACAGACCCCACCTTCTCCACTACAGACCCCACCTTCACCTCTACAGACCCCACCTTCTCCACTACAGACCCCACCTTCACCACTACAGACCCCACCTTCTCCACTACAGACCCCACCTTCACCTCTACAGACCCCACCTTCTCCACTACAGATCCCACCTTCTCCGCTACATACCCCACTTTCTCCACTACGGACCCCAGCTTCACCACTACAGACCCCACCTTCACCTCTACAGACCCCACCTTCACCACTACAGACCCCACCTTCTCCACTACAGACCCCACCTTCACCAGTACATACCCCACCTTCTGCACTACAGATCCCACCTTCACGACTACAGACCCCACCTTCACCTCTATAGACACCCCTTTACCTCCACAGACCCCATCTTCACCACTACAGACCTCACCTTCACCACTACAGACCCCACCTTCACCACTACAGACCCCACCTTCACCTCTATAGACCCCACATCCATCACTTCAGACCTCACCTTCACCACTACAGATAGATAGATAGATAGATAGATAGATAGATAGATAGATAGATACTTTATTCATCCCCATGGGGAAATTCAACTTTTTTCCAAAGTCCCATACACTTGTTGTAGCAAAACTAATTACATACAATACTTAACTCAGTAATAAATATGATATGCATCTAAATCACTATCTCAAAAAGCATTAATAATAGCTTTTAAAAAGTTCTTAAGTCCTGGCGGTAGAATTGTAAAGCCTAATGGCATTGGGGAGTATTGACCTCTTCATCCTGTCTGAGGAGCATTGCATCGATAGTAACCTGTCGCTGAATATGCTTCTCTGTCTCTGGATGGTGCTATGTAGAAGATGTTCAGAGTTATCCATAATTGACCGTAGCCTACTCAGCGCCCTTCGCTCAGCTACCGATGTTAAACTCTCCAGTACTTTGCCCACGACAGAGCCCGCCTTCCTTACCAGCTTATTAAGACGTGAGGCGTCCCTCTTCTTAATGCTTCCTCCCCAACACGCCACCACAAAGAAGAGGGCGCTCCCCACAACTGACCTATAGAACATCTTCAGCATCTCACTACAGACATTGAATGACGCCAACCTTCTTAGGAAGTACAGTCGACTCTGTGCCTTCCTGCACAAGGCATCTGTGTTGGCAGTCCAGTCTAGCTTCTCGTCTAACCATCACCACTACAGACCCCACATTCTCCACTGGAGACCTCACCTTCTCCACTACAGACCCCTCCTTCACCAATACAGACCCCACCTTCACCTCTGCAGACCCCACCATCACCACTACTGACCCCACCTTCTCCACTACAGACCCCACCTCCATCACTACAGACTTCACCTTCACCACTACAGACCCCACCTTCACAACTACAGACCCCACCTTCTCCACTACAGACCTCACCTTCACCACGACAGACCCCACCTTCTCCACTACAGACCCCACCTCCATCACTACAGATTTCACCTTCTCCACTACAGACCCCACCTCCATCACTACAGACTTCACCTTCACCACTACAGACCCCACCTTCTCCACTACAGACCCCACCTTCACCTCTACAGACCCCACCTTCTCCACTACAGACCCCACCTTCACCACTACAGACCCCACCTTCTCCACTACAGACCCCACCTTCACCTCTACAGACCCCACCTTCTCCACTACAGATCCCACCTTCTCCGCTACATACCCCACTTTCTCCACTACGGACCCCAGCTTCACCACTACAGACCCCACCTTCACCTCTACAGACCCCACCTTCACCACTACAGACCCCACCTTCTCCACTACAGACCCCACCTTCACCAGTACATACCCCACCTTCTGCACTACAGATCCCACCTTCACGACTACAGACCCCACCTTCACCTCTATAGACACCCCTTTACCTCCACAGACCCCATCTTCACCACTACAGACCTCACCTTCACCACTACAGACCCCACCTTCACCACTACAGACCCCACCTTCACCTCTATAGACCCCACATCCATCACTTCAGACCTCACCTTCACCACTACAGATAGATAGATAGATAGATAGATAGATAGATAGATAGATAGATACTTTATTCATCCCCATGGGGAAATTCAACTTTTTTCCAAAGTCCCATACACTTGTTGTAGCAAAACTAATTACATACAATACTTAACTCAGTAATAAATATGATATGCATCTAAATCACTATCTCAAAAAGCATTAATAATAGCTTTTAAAAAGTTCTTAAGTCCTGGCGGTAGAATTGTAAAGCCTAATGGCATTGGGGAGTATTGACCTCTTCATCCTGTCTGAGGAGCATTGCATCGATAGTAACCTGTCGCTGAATATGCTTCTCTGTCTCTGGATGGTGCTATGTAGAAGATGTTCAGAGTTATCCATAATTGACCGTAGCCTACTCAGCGCCCTTCGCTCAGCTACCGATGTTAAACTCTCCAGTACTTTGCCCACGACAGAGCCCGCCTTCCTTACCAGCTTATTAAGACGTGAGGCGTCCCTCTTCTTAATGCTTCCTCCCCAACACGCCACCACAAAGAAGAGGGCGCTCCCCACAACTGACCTATAGAACATCTTCAGCATCTCACTACAGACATTGAATGACGCCAACCTTCTTAGGAAGTACAGTCGACTCTGTGCCTTCCTGCACAAGGCATCTGTGTTGGCAGTCCAGTCTAGCTTCTCGTCTAACCATCACCACTACAGACCCCACATTCTCCACTGGAGACCTCACCTTCTCCACTACAGACCCCTCCTTCACCAATACAGACCCCACCTTCACCTCTGCAGACCCCACCATCACCACTACTGACCCCACCTTCTTCACTACAGACCCCACCATCACCACTACAGACACCACATTCTCCACTGGAGACCTCACCTTCTCCACTACAGACCCCACATTCACAACAACAGACCCCACCTTCACCACTACAGACACCACCTTCACCAGTATAGACCCCACTTTCACCTCAACAGACCCCACCTTCTCCACTACAGACCCCACCTTCACCACTACAGACCCCGGCTTCCCCTCTACAGACCCCAACTTCACCTGTACAGACCTAACCTTCACTACTACAGACCCCACCTTCTACAGTACAGACCCCACCTTCACCACTACAGACCCCACGTTCACCTCAACAGACCCCACCTTTTCCACTACAGACCCCACCTTCACCACTACAGCCCCCGGCTTCCCCTCTACAGACCCCACCTTCACCTCTACAGACCTCACATTCACCACTACAGACCCTACCTTCTCCACTACAGACCCCACCATCACCACTACAGACCCCACCTTTTCCACTACAGACCCCACCTTCACCACTACATCCCCCGGCTTCCCCTCTACAGACCCCACCTTCAACACTACAGACCCCACCTTCAACACTACAGACCCCACCTTCACCTCTATAGACCCCACATCCATCACTTCAGACCTCACCTTCACCACTACAGATAGATAGATAGATAGATAGATAGATAGATAGATAGATAGATAGATAGATAGATAGATAGATACTTTATTCATCCCCATGGGGAAATTCAACTTTTTTCCAATGTCCCATACACTTGTTTTAGCAAAACTAATTACATACAATACTTAACTCAGTAAAAAATATGATATGCATCTAAATCACTATCTCAAAAAGCATTAATAATAGCTTTTAAAAAGTTCTTAAGTCCTGGCGGTAGAATTGTAAAGCCTAATGGCATTGGGGAGT
The DNA here is from genome assembly GCF_048418815.1 of Hemitrygon akajei. NCBI lineage: Eukaryota > Metazoa > Chordata > Chondrichthyes > Myliobatiformes > Dasyatidae > Hemitrygon > Hemitrygon akajei. The sequence goes on from NC_133154.1 coordinate 8,762,884, forward strand.
CTTGACCTCTTCATCCTGTCTGAGGAGCATTGCATCGATAGTAACCTGTCGCTGAAAATGCTTCTCTGTCTCTGGATGGTGCTATGTAGAAGATGTTCAGAGTTATCCATAATTGACCGTAGCCTACTCAGCGCCCTTCGCTCAGCTACCGATGTTAAACTCTCCAGTACTTTGCCCACGACAGAGCCCGCCTTCCTTACCAGCTTAATAAGACGTGAGGCGTCCCTCTTCTTAATGCTTCCTCCCCAACACGCCACCACAAAGAAGAGGGCGCTCCCCACAACTGACCTATAGAACATCTTCAGCATCTCACTACAGACATTGAATGACGCCAACCTTCTTAGGAAGTACAGTCGACTCTGTGCCTTCCTGCACAAGGCATCTGTGTTGGCAGTCCAGTCTAGCTTCTCGTCTAACCATCACCACTACAGACCCCACATTCTCCACTGGAGACCTCACCTTCTCCACTACAGACCCCTCCTTCACCAATACAGACCCCACCTTCACCTCTGCAGACCCCACCATCACCACTACTGACCCCACCTTCTACAATACAGACCCCACCTTCATCACTACAGACCCCACCTTCACCACTACAGACCCCACGTTCACCTCAACAGACCCTACCTTTTCCACTACAGACCCCACCTTCACCACTACAGCCCCCGGCTTCCCCTCTACAGACCCCACCTTCACCTCTACAGACATCACATTCACCACTACATACACCCCTTCACAACTACAGACCCCACCTCCACCTGTGGAGACCCCACCTTCACCACTACAGAACCCACCTTCTCCACTACAGACCCCACCTACACCACTACAGACCCCACCTACACCAGTACAGACCCCACCTTCACCTCTACAGACCCCACATTCACCACTACAGACCCCACCTTCACCACTACAGACCCCACATTCACCACTACAGACCCTACCTTCACCTCTACAGACCCCACATTCACCACTACAGACCCCACCTTCACCTCTACAGACCCCACATTCAACACTACAGACCCCACATTCACCACTACAGACCCCACCTTCTCCACTACAGACCCCACCTTCACCACTACAGCCCCCGGCTTCCCCTCTACAGACCCCACCTTCACCTCTACAGACCTCACATTCACCACTACATACACCCCTTCACAACTACAGACCCCACCTCCACCTGTGGAGACCCCACCTTCACCACTACAGAACCCACCTTCTCCACTACAGACCCCACCTACACCACTACAGACCCCACCTACACCAGTACAGACCCCACCTTCACCTCTACAGACCCCACATTCACCACTACAGACCCCACCTTCACCACTACAGACCCCACATTCACCACTACAGACCCTACCTTCTCCACTACAGTCCCCACCTCCATCACTACAGACCCCACCTTCACCACTACAAACCCCACCTTCACCTCTACAGACCCCACCTTCTCCACTACCAACCGCACCTTCACCACTACAGACCCCACCTTCTCCACTAGATACCCCACCTTCTCCACTACAGACCCCACCTTCACCACGACAGACCCCACCTTCTCCACTACAGACCCCACCTTCACCACTACAGACCCCACCTTCTCCACTACAGACCCCACCTTCTCCACTACAGACCCCACCTTCTCCTCTACAGACCCCACCTTCTCCACTACAGATCCCACCTTCTCCGCTACATACCCCACGTTCTCCACTACGGACCCCAGCTTCACCACTACAGACCCCACCTTCACCTCTACAGACCCCACCTTCACCACTACAGACCCCACCTTCTCCACTACAGACCCCACCTTCTCCACTACAGACCCCACCTTCACCAGTACATACCCCACCTTCTGCACAACAGATCCCACCTTCACGACTACAGACCCCACCTTCACCTCTACAGACCCCACCTTCACCACTACAGACCCCTCCTTCACCACTACAGACCCCTCCTTCACCTCTACAGACCCCACCTTCTCCACTACAGACCCCTCCTTCACCTCTACAGACCCCACCTTCACGTCTGCAGACCCCACCTTCACGTCTGCAGACCCCACCTTCACCTCTACAGCCCCCACTTTGTCCACTACAGACCCCACCTTCACCACTACATACCCCACCTTCTCCACTACAGTCCCCACCTCCATCACTACAGACCCCACCTTCACCACTACAAACCCCACCTTCACCTCTACAGACCCCACCTTCTCCACTACCAACCGCACCTTCACCACTACAGACCCCACCTTCTCCACTAGATACCCCACCTTCTCCACTACAGACCCCACCTTCACCACGACAGACCCCACCTTCTCCACTACAGACCCCACCTTCACCACTACATACCCCACCTTCACCACTACAGACCCCACCTTCTCCACTACAGACCCCACCTTTACCACGACAGACCCCACCTTCTCCACTACAGACCCCACCTCCATCATTACAGACTTCACCTTCACCACTACAGACCCCTCCTTCACCACTACAGACCCCACCTTCACCACTACATACCCCACCTTCTCCACTACAGACCCCACCTTCACCACTACAGACCCCACCTTCTCCACTACAGACCCCACCTTCTCCACTACAGAACCCACCTTCTCCACTACAGACCCCACCTCCATCACTACAGACTTCACCTTCACCACTACAGACCCCACCTTCACAACTACAGACCCCACCTTCTCCACTACAGACCTCACCTTCACCACGACAGACCCCACCTTCTCCACTACAGACCCCACCTCCATCACTACAGATTTCACCTTCTCCACTACAGACCCCACCTCCATCACTACAGACTTCACCTTCACCACTACAGACCCCACCTTCTCCACTACAGACCCCACCTTCACCTCTACAGACCCCACCTTCTCCACTACAGACCCCACCTTCACCACTACAGACCCCACCTTCTCCACTACAGACCCCACCTTCACCTCTACAGACCCCACCTTCTCCACTACAGATCCCACCTTCTCCGCTACATACCCCACTTTCTCCACTACGGACCCCAGCTTCACCACTACAGACCCCACCTTCACCTCTACAGACCCCACCTTCACCACTACAGACCCCACCTTCTCCACTACAGACCCCACCTTCACCAGTACATACCCCACCTTCTGCACTACAGATCCCACCTTCACGACTACAGACCCCACCTTCACCTCTATAGACACCCCTTTACCTCCACAGACCCCATCTTCACCACTACAGACCTCACCTTCACCACTACAGACCCCACCTTCACCACTACAGACCCCACCTTCACCTCTATAGACCCCACATCCATCACTTCAGACCTCACCTTCACCACTACAGATAGATAGATAGATAGATAGATAGATAGATAGATAGATAGATACTTTATTCATCCCCATGGGGAAATTCAACTTTTTTCCAAAGTCCCATACACTTGTTGTAGCAAAACTAATTACATACAATACTTAACTCAGTAATAAATATGATATGCATCTAAATCACTATCTCAAAAAGCATTAATAATAGCTTTTAAAAAGTTCTTAAGTCCTGGCGGTAGAATTGTAAAGCCTAATGGCATTGGGGAGTATTGACCTCTTCATCCTGTCTGAGGAGCATTGCATCGATAGTAACCTGTCGCTGAATATGCTTCTCTGTCTCTGGATGGTGCTATGTAGAAGATGTTCAGAGTTATCCATAATTGACCGTAGCCTACTCAGCGCCCTTCGCTCAGCTACCGATGTTAAACTCTCCAGTACTTTGCCCACGACAGAGCCCGCCTTCCTTACCAGCTTATTAAGACGTGAGGCGTCCCTCTTCTTAATGCTTCCTCCCCAACACGCCACCACAAAGAAGAGGGCGCTCCCCACAACTGACCTATAGAACATCTTCAGCATCTCACTACAGACATTGAATGACGCCAACCTTCTTAGGAAGTACAGTCGACTCTGTGCCTTCCTGCACAAGGCATCTGTGTTGGCAGTCCAGTCTAGCTTCTCGTCTAACCATCACCACTACAGACCCCACATTCTCCACTGGAGACCTCACCTTCTCCACTACAGACCCCTCCTTCACCAATACAGACCCCACCTTCACCTCTGCAGACCCCACCATCACCACTACTGACCCCACCTTCTTCACTACAGACCCCACCATCACCACTACAGACACCACATTCTCCACTGGAGACCTCACCTTCTCCACTACAGACCCCACATTCACAACAACAGACCCCACCTTCACCACTACAGACACCACCTTCACCAGTATAGACCCCACTTTCACCTCAACAGACCCCACCTTCTCCACTACAGACCCCACCTTCACCACTACAGACCCCGGCTTCCCCTCTACAGACCCCAACTTCACCTGTACAGACCTAACCTTCACTACTACAGACCCCACCTTCTACAGTACAGACCCCACCTTCACCACTACAGACCCCACGTTCACCTCAACAGACCCCACCTTTTCCACTACAGACCCCACCTTCACCACTACAGCCCCCGGCTTCCCCTCTACAGACCCCACCTTCACCTCTACAGACCTCACATTCACCACTACAGACCCTACCTTCTCCACTACAGACCCCACCATCACCACTACAGACCCCACCTTTTCCACTACAGACCCCACCTTCACCACTACATCCCCCGGCTTCCCCTCTACAGACCCCACCTTCAACACTACAGACCCCACCTTCAACACTACAGACCCCACCTTCACCTCTATAGACCCCACATCCATCACTTCAGACCTCACCTTCACCACTACAGATAGATAGATAGATAGATAGATAGATAGATAGATAGATAGATAGAAAGATAGATACTTTATTCATCCCCATGGGGAAATTCAACTTTTTTCCAATGTCCCATACACTTGTTTTAGCAAAACTAATTACATACAATACTTAACTCAGTAAAAAATATGATATGCATCTAAATCACTATCTCAAAAAGCATTAATAATAGCTTTTAAAAAGTTCTTAAGTCCTGGCGGTAGAATTGTAAAGCCTAATGGCATTGGGGAGTCTTGACCTCTTCATCCTGTCTGAGGAGCATTGCATCGATAGTAACCTGTCGCTGAATATGCTTCTCTGTCTCTGGATGGTGCTATGTAGAAGATGTTCAGAGTTATCCATAATTGACCGTAGCCTACTCAGCGCCCTTCGCTCAGCTACCGATGTTAAACTCTCCAGTACTTTGCCCACGACAGAGCCCGCCTTCCTTACCAGCTTATTAAGACGTGAGGCGTCCCTCTTCTTAATGCTTCCTCCCCAACACGCCACCACAAAGAAGAGGGCGCTCCCCACAACTGACCTATAGAACATCTTCAGCATCTCACTACAGACATTGAATGACGCCAACCTTCTTAGGAAGTACAGTCGACTCTGTGCCTTCCTGCACAAGGCATCTGTGTTGGCAGTCCAGTCTAGCTTCTCGTCTAACCATCACCACTACAGACCCCACATTCTCCACTGGAGACCTCACCTTCTCCACTACAGACCCCTCCTTCACCAATACAGACCCCACCTTCACCTCTGCAGACCCCACCATCACCACTACTGACCCCACCTTCTTCACTACAGACCCCACCATCACCACTACAGACACCACATTCTCCACTGGAGACCTCACCTTCTCCACTACAGACCCCACATTCACAACAACAGACCCCACCTTCACCACTACAGACACCACCTTCACCAGTATAGACCCCACTTTCACCTCAACAGACCCCACCTTCTCCACTACAGACCCCACCTTCACCACTACAGACCCCGGCTTCCCCTCTACAGACCCCAACTTCACCTGTACAGACCTAACCTTCACTACTACAGACCCCACCTTCTACAGTACAGACCCCACCTTCACCACTACAGACCCCACGTTCACCTCAACAGACCCCACCTTTTCCACTACAGACCCCACCTTCACCACTACAGCCCCCGGCTTCCCCTCTACAGACCCCACCTTCACCTCTACAGACCTCACATTCACCACTACAGACCCTACCTTCTCCACTACAGACCCCACCATCACCACTACAGACCCCACCTTTTCCACTACAGACCCCACCTTCACCACTACATCCCCCGGCTTCCCCTCTACAGACCCCACCTTCAACACTACAGACCCCACCTTCAACACTACAGACCCCACCTTCACCTCTATAGACCCCACATCCATCACTTCAGACCTCACCTTCACCACTACAGATAGATAGATAGATAGATAGATAGATAGATAGATAGATAGATAGATAGATAGATAGATAGATACTTTATTCATCCCCATGGGGAAATTCAACTTTTTTCCAATGTCCCATACACTTGTTTTAGCAAAACTAATTACATACAATACTTAACTCAGTAAAAAATATGATATGCATCTAAATCACTATCTCAAAAAGCATTAATAATAGCTTTTAAAAAGTTCTTAAGTCCTGGCGGTAGAATTGTAAAGCCTAATGGCATTGGGGAGTCTTGACCTCTTCATCCTGTCTGAGGAGCATTGCATCGATAGTAACCTGTCGCTGAAAATGCTTCTCTGTCTCTGGATGGTGCTATGTAGAAGATGTTCAGAGTTATCCATAATTGACCGTAGCCTACTCAGCGCCCTTCGCTCAGCTACCGATGTTAAACTCTCCAGTACTTTGCCCACGACAGAGCCCGCCTTCCTTACCAGCTTAATAAGACGTGAGGCGTCCCTCTTCTTAATGCTTCCTCCCCAACACGCCACCACAAAGAAGAGGGCGCTCCCCACAACTGACCTATAGAACATCTTCAGCATCTCACTACAGACATTGAATGACGCCAACCTTCTTAGGAAGTACAGTCGACTCTGTGCCTTCCTGCACAAGGCATCTGTGTTGGCAGTCCAGTCTAGCTTCTCGTCTAACCATCACCACTACAGACCCCACATTCTCCACTGGAGACCTCACCTTCTCCACTACAGACCCCTCCTTCACCAATACAGACCCCACCTTCACCTCTGCAGACCCCACCATCACCACTACTGACCCCACCTTCTACAATACAGACCCCACCTTCATCACTACAGACCCCACCTTCACCACTACAGACCCCACGTTCACCTCAACAGACCCTACCTTTTCCACTACAGACCCCACCTTCACCACTACAGCCCCCGGCTTCCCCTCTACAGACCCCACCTTCACCTCTACAGACATCACATTCACCACTACATACACCCCTTCACAACTACAGACCCCACCTCCACCTGTGGAGACCCCACCTTCACCACTACAGAACCCACCTTCTCCACTACAGACCCCACCTACACCACTACAGACCCCACCTACACCAGTACAGACCCCACCTTCACCTCTACAGACCCCACATTCACCACTACAGACCCCACCTTCACCACTACAGACCCCACATTCACCACTACAGACCCTACCTTCACCTCTACAGACCCCACATTCACCACTACAGACCCCACCTTCACCTCTACAGACCCCACATTCAACACTACAGACCCCACATTCACCACTACAGACCCCACCTTCTCCACTACAGACCCCACCTTCACCACTACAGCCCCCGGCTTCCCCTCTACAGACCCCACCTTCACCTCTACAGACCTCACATTCACCACTACATACACCCCTTCACAACTACAGACCCCACCTCCACCTGTGGAGACCCCACCTTCACCACTACAGAACCCACCTTCTCCACTACAGACCCCACCTACACCACTACAGACCCCACCTACACCAGTACAGACCCCACCTTCACCTCTACAGACCCCACATTCACCACTACAGACCCCACCTTCACCACTACAGACCCCACATTCACCACTACAGACCCTACCTTCTCCACTACAGACCCCACCTTCACCTCTACAGACCCCACATTCACCACTACAGACCCTACCTTCTCCACTACAGACCCCACCTTCACCTCTACAGACCCCACCTACACAACTACATACACCCCTTCACAACTACAGACCCCACCTCCACCTGTGGAGACCCCACCTTCACCACTACAGAATCCATCTTCTCCACTACAGACCCCACCTTCACCTCTACAGACCCCACCTTCATCACTACGGACCCCACCTTCACCACTACTGACCCCACCTTCACCACTACAGAACCCACCTTCACCACTACAGACCCCACCTTCACCACTACAGACCCCACCTTTACCACTACAGACCCCACCTTCAGCTCTACAGACCCCACCTTCACCTCTACAGACCTCTACTTCACCTCTACAGACCACACCTTCACCACTACAGACCCCACATTCCCCACTACAGACCCCACATTCTCCACTACAGACCCCACCTTCACCACTACAGACCCCACATTCTCCACTACAGATCCCACCTTCACCACTACAGACGCCACCTACACCACTACAGACCCCGACTTCTCCACGATAGAACCCACCTTCTCAACTACAGACACCACTTTCACCACTACAGACACCCCTTTACATCCACAGACCCCATCTTCACCACTACAGACCTCACCTTCACCACTACAGACCCCACCTTCAACAATACAGACCCCACCTTCTCCACGACAGACCCCACCTTCACAACTACAGACCCCACCTTCAGCTCTACAGACCCCACCTCCACCACTACAGACCCCACATTCTCCACTACAGACCCCACCTTCTCCACTACAGACCCCACCTTCACCACTACAGACCCCGGCTTCACCTCTACAGACCGCACCTTCACCTCTACAGACCTCAACTTCACCACGACATACACCACCTTCACAACTACGGACCCCACCTTCACAACTACAGACCCCACCTTCAACACTACAGACCCCACCTTCAACACTACAGACCCCACCTTCACCTCTATAGACTCCACATCCATCACTACAGACCTCACCTTCACCACTACAGACCCCACCTTCACCAATGCCGACCCACCTTCTCCACTACAGACCCCACCTTCTCAACTACAGACCCCACCTTTTCCACTACAGACCCCACCTTTTCCACTACAGACCCCACCTTCAGCTCTACAGACCCCACACTCTCCACTACAGACCCCACCTTCACCACTACAGACCCCACATTCTCCACTACAGACCCCACCTTCACCACTACAGACCCCACCTTCACCACTACAGACCCCACATTCTCCACTACAGACCCCATCTTCACAACTACAGACCCCACCTTCAGCTCTACAGACCCCACCTCCACCACTACAGACCCCACCTTCACAACTATAGACCCAACCTTCACAACTACAGGCCCCTCCTTCACCACTGCAGACCCCACCTACACCACTACAGACCCCACCTACACCACTACAGACCCCACCTTCTCCACTACAGACCCCACCTCCATCACTACAGACCCCACCTCCAATTCTGCAGACCCCACCTCCAACTCTGCAGACCCCACCTGCACCTGTGCAGACCCCACCTTCACCACTACAGACCCCACCTTCATCACTACAGGCCCCACTTTCACCACTACAGACCCCACATTCTCCACTACAGATCCCACCTTCACCACTACAGACACCCCTTTACCTCCACAGACCCCATCTTCACCTCTACAGACCTCACCTTCACCACTACATACACCACCTTCACAACTACGGACTCCACCTTCACAACTACAGACCCCACCTTCAACACTACAGACCCCACCTTCACCTCTATAGACCCCACATCCATCACTACAGACCTCACCTTCACCACTACAGACCCCACCTTCACCACTACAGACCCCACCTTCACCAATGCAGACCCACCTTCTCCACTACAGACCCCACCTCCACCACTACAGACCCCACCTTCACAACTATAGACCCAACCTTCACAACTACAGGCCCCTCCTTCACCACTGCAGACCCCACCTACACCACTACAGACCCCACCTACACCACTACAGACCCCACCTTCTCCACTACAGACCCCACCTCCATCACTACAGACCCCACCTCCAACTCTGCTGACCCCACCTGCACCTGTGCAGACCCCACCTTCACCACTACAGACCCCACCTCCATCACTACAGACCCCACCTTCACCACTACAGACCCCACCTTCACCACTACAAACCCCACCTTCACCACTACAGGCCCCTCCTTCACCACTGCAGACCCCACCTACACCACTGCAGACCCCACCTTCACCACTACAGCCCCCGGCTTCCCCTCTACAGACCCCACCTTCACCTCTACAGACCTCACATTCACCACTACATACACCCCTTCACAACTACAGACCCCACCTCCACCTGTGGAGACCCCACCTTCACCACTACAGAACCCACCTTCTCCACTACAGACCCCACCTACACCACTACAGACCCCACCTACACCAGTACAGACCCCACCTTCACCTCTACAGACCCCACATTCACCACTACAGACCCCACCTTCACCACTACAGACCCCACATTCACCACTACAGACCCTACCTTCTCCACTACAGTCCCCACCTCCATCACTACAGACCCCACCTTCACCACTACAAACCCCACCTTCACCTCTACAGACCCCACCTTCTCCACTACCAACCGCACCTTCACCACTACAGACCCCACCTTCTCCACTAGATACCCCACCTTCTCCACTACAGACCCCACCTTCACCACGACAGACCCCACCTTCTCCACTACAGACCCCACCTTCACCACTACAGACCCCACCTTCTCCACTACAGACCCCACCTTCTCCACTACAGACCCCACCTTCTCCTCTACAGACCCCACCTTCTCCACTACAGATCCCACCTTCTCCGCTACATACCCCACGTTCTCCACTACGGACCCCAGCTTCACCACTACAGACCCCACCTTCACCTCTACAGACCCCACCTTCACCACTACAGACCCCACCTTCTCCACTACAGACCCCACCTTCTCCACTACAGACCCCACCTTCACCAGTACATACCCCACCTTCTGCACAACAGATCCCACCTTCACGACTACAGACCCCACCTTCACCTCTACAGACCCCACCTTCACCACTACAGACCCCTCCTTCACCACTACAGACCCCTCCTTCACCTCTACAGACCCCACCTTCTCCACTACAGACCCCTCCTTCACCTCTACAGACCCCACCTTCACGTCTGCAGACCCCACCTTCACCTCTACAGCCCCCACTTTGTCCACTACAGACCCCACCTTCACCACTACATACCCCACCTTCTCCACTACAGTCCCCACCTCCATCACTACAGACCCCACCTTCACCACTACAAACCCCACCTTCACCTCTACAGACCCCACCTTCTCCACTACCAACCGCACCTTCACCACTACAGACCCCACCTTCTCCACTAGATACCCCACCTTCTCCACTACAGACCCCACCTTCTCCACTACAGACCCCACCTTCACCACGACAGACCCCACCTTCTCCACTACAGACCCCACCTTCACCACTACATACCCCACCTTCACCACTACAGACCCCACCTTCTCCACTACAGACCCCACCTTTACCACGACAGACCCCACCTTCTCCACTACAGACCCCACCTCCATCATTACAGACTTCACCTTCACCACTACAGACCCCTCCTTCACCACTACAGACCCCACCTTCACCACTACATACCCCACCTTCTCCACTACAGACCCCACCTTCACCACTACAGACCCCACCTTCTCCACTACAGACCCCACCTTCTCCACTACAGAACCCACCTTCTCCACTACAGACCCCACCTCCATCACTACAGACTTCACCTTCACCACTACAGACCCCACCTTCACAACTACAGACCCCACCTTCTCCACTACAGACCTCACCTTCACCACGACAGACCCCACCTTCTCCACTACAGACCCCACCTCCATCACTACAGATTTCACCTTCTCCACTACAGACCCCACCTCCATCACTACAGACTTCACCTTCACCACTACAGACCCCACCTTCTCCACTACAGACCCCACCTTCACCTCTACAGACCCCACCTTCTCCACTACAGACCCCACCTTCACCACTACAGACCCCACCTTCTCCACTACAGACCCCACCTTCACCTCTACAGACCCCACCTTCTCCACTACAGATCCCACCTTCTCCGCTACATACCCCACTTTCTCCACTACGGACCCCAGCTTCACCACTACAGACCCCACCTTCACCTCTACAGACCCCACCTTCACCACTACAGACCCCACCTTCTCCACTACAGACCCCACCTTCACCAGTACATACCCCACCTTCTGCACTACAGATCCCACCTTCACGACTACAGACCCCACCTTCACCTCTATAGACACCCCTTTACCTCCACAGACCCCATCTTCACCACTACAGACCTCACCTTCACCACTACAGACCCCACCTTCACCACTACAGACCCCACCTTCACCTCTATAGACCCCACATCCATCACTTCAGACCTCACCTTCACCACTACAGATAGATAGATAGATAGATAGATAGATAGATAGATAGATAGATAGATACTTTATTCATCCCCATGGGGAAATTCAACTTTTTTCCAAAGTCCCATACACTTGTTGTAGCAAAACTAATTACATACAATACTTAACTCAGTAATAAATATGATATGCATCTAAATCACTATCTCAAAAAGCATTAATAATAGCTTTTAAAAAGTTCTTAAGTCCTGGCGGTAGAATTGTAAAGCCTAATGGCATTGGGGAGTATTGACCTCTTCATCCTGTCTGAGGAGCATTGCATCGATAGTAACCTGTCGCTGAATATGCTTCTCTGTCTCTGGATGGTGCTATGTAGAAGATGTTCAGAGTTATCCATAATTGACCGTAGCCTACTCAGCGCCCTTCGCTCAGCTACCGATGTTAAACTCTCCAGTACTTTGCCCACGACAGAGCCCGCCTTCCTTACCAGCTTATTAAGACGTGAGGCGTCCCTCTTCTTAATGCTTCCTCCCCAACACGCCACCACAAAGAAGAGGGCGCTCCCCACAACTGACCTATAGAACATCTTCAGCATCTCACTACAGACATTGAATGACGCCAACCTTCTTAGGAAGTACAGTCGACTCTGTGCCTTCCTGCACAAGGCATCTGTGTTGGCAGTCCAGTCTAGCTTCTCGTCTAACCATCACCACTACAGACCCCACATTCTCCACTGGAGACCTCACCTTCTCCACTACAGACCCCTCCTTCACCAATACAGACCCCACCTTCACCTCTGCAGACCCCACCATCACCACTACTGACCCCACCTTCTTCACTACAGACCCCACCATCACCACTACAGACACCACATTCTCCACTGGAGACCTCACCTTCTCCACTACAGACCCCACATTCACAACAACAGACCCCACCTTCACCACTACAGACACCACCTTCACCAGTATAGACCCCACTTTCACCTCAACAGACCCCACCTTCTCCACTACAGACCCCACCTTCACCACTACAGACCCCGGCTTCCCCTCTACAGACCCCAACTTCACCTGTACAGACCTAACCTTCACTACTACAGACCCCACCTTCTACAGTACAGACCCCACCTTCACCACTACAGACCCCACGTTCACCTCAACAGACCCCACCTTTTCCACTACAGACCCCACCTTCACCACTACAGCCCCCGGCTTCCCCTCTACAGACCCCACCTTCACCTCTACAGACCTCACATTCACCACTACAGACCCTACCTTCTCCACTACAGACCCCACCATCACCACTACAGACCCCACCTTTTCCACTACAGACCCCACCTTCACCACAACATCCCCCGGCTTCCCCTCTACAGACCCCACCTTCAACACTACAGACCCCACCTTCAACACTACAGACCCCACCTTCACCTCTATAGACCCCACATCCATCACTTCAGACCTCACCTTCACCACTACAGATAGATAGATAGATAGATAGATAGATAGATAGATAGATAGATAGATACTTTATTCATCCCCATGGGGAAATTCAACTTTTTTCCAATGTCCCATACACTTGTTTTAGCAAAACTAATTACATACAATACTTAACTCAGTAAAAAATATGATATGCATCTAAATCACTATCTCAAAAAGCATTAATAATAGCTTTTAAAAAGTTCTTAAGTCCTGGCGGTAGAATTGTAAAGCCTAATGGCATTGGGGAGTCTTGACCTCTTCATCCTGTCTGAGGAGCATTGCATCGATAGTAACCTGTCGCTGAATATGCTTCTCTGTCTCTGGATGGTGCTATGTAGAAGATGTTCAGAGTTATCCATAATTGACCGTAGCCTACTCAGCGCCCTTCGCTCAGCTACCGATGTTAAACTCTCCAGTACTTTGCCCACGACAGAGCCCGCCTTCCTTACCAGCTTATTAAGACGTGAGGCGTCCCTCTTCTTAATGCTTCCTCCCCAACACGCCACCACAAAGAAGAGGGCGCTCCCCACAACTGACCTATAGAACATCTTCAGCATCTCACTACAGACATTGAATGACGCCAACCTTCTTAGGAAGTACAGTCGACTCTGTGCCTTCCTGCACAAGGCATCTGTGTTGGCAGTCCAGTCTAGCTTCTCGTCTAACCATCACCACTACAGACCCCACATTCTCCACTGGAGACCTCACCTTCTCCACTACAGACCCCTCCTTCACCAATACAGACCCCACCTTCACCTCTGCAGACCCCACCATCACCACTACTGACCCCACCTTCTTCACTACAGACCCCACCATCACCACTACAGACACCACATTCTCCACTGGAGACCTCACCTTCTCCACTACAGACCCCACATTCACAACAACAGACCCCACCTTCACCACTACAGACACCACCTTCACCAGTATAGACCCCACTTTCACCTCAACAGACCCCACCTTCTCCACTACAGACCCCACCTTCACCACTACAGACCCCGGCTTCCCCTCTACAGACCCCAACTTCACCTGTACAGACCTAACCTTCACTACTACAGACCCCACCTTCTACAGTACAGACCCCACCTTCACCACTACAGACCCCACGTTCACCTCAACAGACCCCACCTTTTCCACTACAGACCCCACCTTCACCACTACAGCCCCCGGCTTCCCCTCTACAGACCCCACCTTCACCTCTACAGACCTCACATTCACCACTACAGACCCTACCTTCTCCACTACAGACCCCACCATCACCACTACAGACCCCACCTTTTCCACTACAGACCCCACCTTCACCACTACATCCCCCGGCTTCCCCTCTACAGACCCCACCTTCAACACTACAGACCCCACCTTCAACACTACAGACCCCACCTTCACCTCTATAGACCCCACATCCATCACTTCAGACCTCACCTTCACCACTACAGATAGATAGATAGATAGATAGATAGATAGATAGATAGATAGATAGATAGATAGATAGATACTTTATTCATCCCCATGGGGAAATTCAACTTTTTTCCAATGTCCCATACACTTGTTTTAGCAAAACTAATTACATACAATACTTAACTCAGTAAAAAATATGATATGCATCTAAATCACTATCTCAAAAAGCATTAATAATAGCTTTTAAAAAGTTCTTAAGTCCTGGCGGTAGAATTGTAAAGCCTAATGGCATTGGGGAGTCTTGACCTCTTCATCCTGTCTGAGGAGCATTGCATCGATAGTAACCTGTCGCTGAAAATGCTTCTCTGTCTCTGGATGGTGCTATGTAGAAGATGTTCAGAGTTATCCATAATTGACCGTAGCCTACTCAGCGCCCTTCGCTCAGCTACCGATGTTAAACTCTCCAGTACTTTGCCCACGACAGAGCCCGCCTTCCTTACCAGCTTAATAAGACGTGAGGCGTCCCTCTTCTTAATGCTTCCTCCCCAACACGCCACCACAAAGAAGAGGGCGCTCCCCACAACTGACCTATAGAACATCTTCAGCATCTCACTACAGACATTGAATGACGCCAACCTTCTTAGGAAGTACAGTCGACTCTGTGCCTTCCTGCACAAGGCATCTGTGTTGGCAGTCCAGTCTAGCTTCTCGTCTAACCATCACCACTACAGACCCCACATTCTCCACTGGAGACCTCACCTTCTCCACTACAGACCCCTCCTTCACCAATACAGACCCCACCTTCACCTCTGCAGACCCCACCATCACCACTACTGACCCCACCTTCTACAATACAGACCCCACCTTCATCACTACAGACCCCACCTTCACCACTACAGACCCCACGTTCACCTCAACAGACCCTACCTTTTCCACTACAGACCCCACCTTCACCACTACAGCCCCCGGCTTCCCCTCTACAGACCCCACCTTCACCTCTACAGACATCACATTCACCACTACATACACCCCTTCACAACTACAGACCCCACCTCCACCTGTGGAGACCCCACCTTCACCACTACAGAACCCACCTTCTCCACTACAGACCCCACCTACACCACTACAGACCCCACCTACACCAGTACAGACCCCACCTTCACCTCTACAGACCCCACATTCACCACTACAGACCCCACCTTCACCACTACAGACCCCACATTCACCACTACAGACCCTACCTTCACCTCTACAGACCCCACATTCACCACTACAGACCCCACCTTCACCTCTACAGACCCCACATTCAACACTACAGACCCCACATTCACCACTACAGACCCCACCTTCTCCACTACAGACCCCACCTTCACCACTACAGCCCCCGGCTTCCCCTCTACAGACCCCACCTTCACCTCTACAGACCTCACATTCACCACTACATACACCCCTTCACAACTACAGACCCCACCTCCACCTGTGGAGACCCCACCTTCACCACTACAGAACCCACCTTCTCCACTACAGACCCCACCTACACCACTACAGACCCCACCTACACCAGTACAGACCCCACCTTCACCTCTACAGACCCCACATTCACCACTACAGACCCCACCTTCACCACTACAGACCCCACATTCACCACTACAGACCCTACCTTCTCCACTACAGACCCCACCTTCACCTCTACAGACCCCACATTCACCACTACAGACCCTACCTTCTCCACTACAGACCCCACCTTCACCTCTACAGACCCCACCTACACAACTACATACACCCCTTCACAACTACAGACCCCACCTCCACCTGTGGAGACCCCACCTTCACCACTACAGAATCCATCTTCTCCACTACAGACCCCACCTTCACCTCTACAGACCCCACCTTCATCACTACGGACCCCACCTTCACCACTACTGACCCCACCTTCACCACTACAGAACCCACCTTCACCACTACAGACCCCACCTTCACCACTACAGACCCCACCTTTACCACTACAGACCCCACCTTCAGCTCTACAGACCCCACCTTCACCTCTACAGACCTCTACTTCACCTCTACAGACCACACCTTCACCACTACAGACCCCACATTCCCCACTACAGACCCCACATTCTCCACTACAGACCCCACCTTCACCACTACAGACCCCACATTCTCCACTACAGATCCCACCTTCACCACTACAGACGCCACCTACACCACTACAGACCCCGACTTCTCCACGATAGAACCCACCTTCTCAACTACAGACACCACTTTCACCACTACAGACACCCCTTTACATCCACAGACCCCATCTTCACCACTACAGACCTCACCTTCACCACTACAGACCCCACCTTCAACAATACAGACCCCACCTTCTCCACGACAGACCCCACCTTCACAACTACAGACCCCACCTTCAGCTCTACAGACCCCACCTCCACCACTACAGACCCCACATTCTCCACTACAGACCCCACCTTCTCCACTACAGACCCCACCTTCACCACTACAGACCCCGGCTTCACCTCTACAGACCGCACCTTCACCTCTACAGACCTCAACTTCACCACGACATACACCACCTTCACAACTACGGACCCCACCTTCACAACTACAGACCCCACCTTCAACACTACAGACCCCACCTTCAACACTACAGACCCCACCTTCACCTCTATAGACTCCACATCCATCACTACAGACCTCACCTTCACCACTACAGACCCCACCTTCACCAATGCCGACCCACCTTCTCCACTACAGACCCCACCTTCTCAACTACAGACCCCACCTTTTCCACTACAGACCCCACCTTTTCCACTACAGACCCCACCTTCAGCTCTACAGACCCCACACTCTCCACTACAGACCCCACCTTCACCACTACAGACCCCACATTCTCCACTACAGACCCCACCTTCACCACTACAGACCCCACCTTCACCACTACAGACCCCACATTCTCCACTACAGACCCCATCTTCACAACTACAGACCCCACCTTCAGCTCTACAGACCCCACCTCCACCACTACAGACCCCACCTTCACAACTATAGACCCAACCTTCACAACTACAGGCCCCTCCTTCACCACTGCAGACCCCACCTACACCACTACAGACCCCACCTACACCACTACAGACCCCACCTTCTCCACTACAGACCCCACCTCCATCACTACAGACCCCACCTCCAATTCTGCAGACCCCACCTCCAACTCTGCAGACCCCACCTGCACCTGTGCAGACCCCACCTTCACCACTACAGACCCCACCTTCATCACTACAGGCCCCACTTTCACCACTACAGACCCCACATTCTCCACTACAGATCCCACCTTCACCACTACAGACACCCCTTTACCTCCACAGACCCCATCTTCACCTCTACAGACCTCACCTTCACCACTACATACACCACCTTCACAACTACGGACTCCACCTTCACAACTACAGACCCCACCTTCAACACTACAGACCCCACCTTCACCTCTATAGACCCCACATCCATCACTACAGACCTCACCTTCACCACTACAGACCCCACCTTCACCACTACAGACCCCACCTTCACCAATGCAGACCCACCTTCTCCACTACAGACCCCACCTCCACCACTACAGACCCCACCTTCACAACTATAGACCCAACCTTCACAACTACAGGCCCCTCCTTCACCACTGCAGACCCCACCTACACCACTACAGACCCCACCTACACCACTACAGACCCCACCTTCTCCACTACAGACCCCACCTCCATCACTACAGACCCCACCTCCAACTCTGCTGACCCCACCTGCACCTGTGCAGACCCCACCTTCACCACTACAGACCCCACCTCCATCACTACAGACCCCACCTTCACCACTACAGACCCCACCTTCACCACTACAAACCCCACCTTCACCACTACAGGCCCCTCCTTCACCACTGCAGACCCCACCTACACCACTGCAGACCCCACCTACACCACTACAGACCCCACCTTCTCCACTACAGACCCCACCTCCATCACTACAGACCGCACCTCCAACTCTGCAGACCCCACCTGCACCTGTGCAGACCCCACCTTCTCCACTACAGACCCCACCTTCACCACTACAGACCCCACCTTCACCTCTACTGACCCCACCTTCACAACTACAGAACACACCTTCACCACTACAGACCCCACCTTCACCACTACAGACCCCTCCTTCACCTCTACAGACCCCACCTTCTCCACTACAGACCCCTCCTTCACCTCTACAGACCCCACCTTCACGTCTGCAGACCCCACCTTCACCTCTACAGCCCCCAATTTCTCCACTACAGACCCCACCTTCACCACTACATACCCCACCTTCTCCACTACAGACCCCACCTCCATCACTACAGACCCCACCTTCACCACTACAAACCCCACCTTCACCTCTACAGACCCCACCTTCTCCACTACCAACCACACCTTCACCTCTACAGACCTCACATTCACCACTACATACACCCCTTCACAACTACAGACCCCACCTCCACCTGTGGAGACCCCACCTTCACCACTACAGAACCCACCTTCTCCACTACAGACCCCACCTACACCACTACAGACCCCACCTACACCAGTACAGACCCCACCTTCACCTCTACAGACCCCACATTCACCACTACAGACCCCACCTTCACCACTACAGACCCCACATTCACCACTACAGACCCTACCTTCTCCACTACAGACCCCACCTTCACCTCTACAGACCCCACATTCACCACTACAGACCCTACCTTCTCCACTACAGACCCCACCTTCACCTCTACAGACCCCACCTACACAACTACATACACCCCTTCACAACTACAGACCCCACCTCCACCTGTGGAGACCCCACCTTCACCACTACAGAATCCATCTTCTCCACTACAGACCCCACCTTCACCTCTACAGACCCCACCTTCATCACTACGGACCCCACCTTCACCACTACTGACCCCACCTTCACCACTACAGAACCCACCTTCACCACTACAGACCCCACCTTCACCACTACAGACCCCACCTTTACCACTACAGACCCCACCTTCAGCTCTACAGACCCCACCTTCACCTCTACAGACCTCTACTTCACCTCTACAGACCACACCTTCACCACTACAGACCCCACATTCCCCACTACAGACCCCACATTCTCCACTACAGACCCCACCTTCACCACTACAGACCCCACATTCTCCACTACAGATCCCACCTTCACCACTACAGACGCCACCTACACCACTACAGACCCCGACTTCTCCACGATAGAACCCACCTTCTCAACTACAGACACCACTTTCACCACTACAGACACCCCTTTACATCCACAGACCCCATCTTCACCACTACAGACCTCACCTTCACCACTACAGACCCCACCTTCAACAATACAGACCCCACCTTCTCCACGACAGACCCCACCTTCACAACTACAGACCCCACCTTCAGCTCTACAGACCCCACCTCCACCACTACAGACCCCACATTCTCCACTACAGACCCCACCTTCTCCACTACAGACCCCACCTTCACCACTACAGACCCCGGCTTCACCTCTACAGACCGCACCTTCACCTCTACAGACCTCAACTTCACCACGACATACACCACCTTCACAACTACGGACCCCACCTTCACAACTACAGACCCCACCTTCAACACTACAGACCCCACCTTCAACACTACAGACCCCACCTTCACCTCTATAGACTCCACATCCATCACTACAGACCTCACCTTCACCACTACAGACCCCACCTTCACCAATGCCGACCCACCTTCTCCACTACAGACCCCACCTTCTCAACTACAGACCCCACCTTTTCCACTACAGACCCCACCTTTTCCACTACAGACCCCACCTTCAGCTCTACAGACCCCACACTCTCCACTACAGACCCCACCTTCACCACTACAGACCCCACATTCTCCACTACAGACCCCACCTTCACCACTACAGACCCCACCTTCACCACTACAGACCCCACATTCTCCACTACAGACCCCATCTTCACAACTACAGACCCCACCTTCAGCTCTACAGACCCCACCTCCACCACTACAGACCCCACCTTCACAACTATAGACCCAACCTTCACAACTACAGGCCCCTCCTTCACCACTGCAGACCCCACCTACACCACTACAGACCCCACCTACACCACTACAGACCCCACCTTCTCCACTACAGACCCCACCTCCATCACTACAGACCCCACCTCCAATTCTGCAGACCCCACCTCCAACTCTGCAGACCCCACCTGCACCTGTGCAGACCCCACCTTCACCACTACAGACCCCACCTTCATCACTACAGGCCCCACTTTCACCACTACAGACCCCACATTCTCCACTACAGATCCCACCTTCACCACTACAGACACCCCTTTACCTCCACAGACCCCATCTTCACCTCTACAGACCTCACCTTCACCACTACATACACCACCTTCACAACTACGGACTCCACCTTCACAACTACAGACCCCACCTTCAACACTACAGACCCCACCTTCACCTCTATAGACCCCACATCCATCACTACAGACCTCACCTTCACCACTACAGACCCCACCTTCACCACTACAGACCCCACCTTCACCAATGCAGACCCACCTTCTCCACTACAGACCCCACCTCCACCACTACAGACCCCACCTTCACAACTATAGACCCAACCTTCACAACTACAGGCCCCTCCTTCACCACTGCAGACCCCACCTACACCACTACAGACCCCACCTACACCACTACAGACCCCACCTTCTCCACTACAGACCCCACCTCCATCACTACAGACCCCACCTCCAACTCTGCTGACCCCACCTGCACCTGTGCAGACCCCACCTTCACCACTACAGACCCCACCTCCATCACTACAGACCCCACCTTCACCACTACAGACCCCACCTTCACCACTACAAACCCCACCTTCACCACTACAGGCCCCTCCTTCACCACTGCAGACCCCACCTACACCACTGCAGACCCCACCTACACCACTACAGACCCCACCTTCTCCACTACAGACCCCACCTCCATCACTACAGACCGCACCTCCAACTCTGCAGACCCCACCTGCACCTGTGCAGACCCCACCTTCTCCACTACAGACCCCACCTTCACCACTACAGACCCCACCTTCACCTCTACTGACCCCACCTTCACAACTACAGAACACACCTTCACCACTACAGACCCCACCTTCACCACTACAGACCCCTCCTTCACCTCTACAGACCCCACCTTCTCCACTACAGACCCCTCCTTCACCTCTACAGACCCCACCTTCACGTCTGCAGACCCCACCTTCACCTCTACAGCCCCCAATTTCTCCACTACAGACCCCACCTTCACCACTACATACCCCACCTTCTCCACTACAGACCCCACCTCCATCACTACAGACCCCACCTTCACCACTACAAACCCCACCTTCACCTCTACAGACCCCACCTTCTCCACTACCAACCACACCTTCACCACTACAGACCCCACCTTCTCCACTAGAGACCCCACCATCACATCTACAGACCCCACCTTCACCTCTACAGACCTCACCTTCACCTCTACAGACCCCACCTTCACCACTACAGACCCCACCTTCTCCACTACAGACCCCACCTTCACCACTACAGACCCCACCTTCACCTCTACTGACCCCACTTTCACAACTACAGAACACACCTTCACCACTACAGACCCCACCTTCACCACTACAGACCCCTCCTTCACCTCTACAGACCCCACCTTCTCCACTACAGACCCCTCCTTCACCTCTACAGACCCCACCTTCACGTCTGCAGACCCCACCTTCACCTCTACAGCCCCCACTTTCTCCACTACAGACCCCACCTTCACCACTACAGACCCCACCTTCACCTCTACTGACCCCACCTTCACAACTACAGAACACACCTTCACCACTACAGACCCCACCTTCACCACTACAGACCCCTCCTTCACCTCTACAGACCCCACCTTCTCCACTACAGACCCCTCCTTCACCTCTACAGACCCCACCTCCATCACTACAGACCCCACCTTCACCACTACAAACCCCACCTTCACCTCTACAGACCCCACCTTCTCCACTACCAACCGCACCTTCTCCACTACAGACCCCACCTCCATCACTACAGACCCCACCTTCACCACTACAAACCCCACCTTCACCTCTACAGACCCCACCTTCTCCACTACCAACCGCACCTTCACCACTACAGACCCCACCTTCTCCACTAGAGACCCCACCTTCTCGACTACAGACCCCACCTCGATCACTACCGACCCCACCTTCACCACTACAAACCCCACCTTCACCTCTACAGACCCCACCTTCTCCACTACCAACCGCACCTTCACCACTACAGACCCCACCTTCTCCACTAGATACCCCACCTTCTCGACTACAGACCCCACCTCCATCACTACCGAACCCACCTTCACCACTACAAACCCCACCTTCCCCTCTACAGACCCCACCTTCTCCACTACCAACCGCACCTTCACCACTACAGACCCCACCTTCTCCACTACAGACCCCACCTTCACCACGACAGACCCCACCTTCTCCACTACAGACCCCACCTTCACCACTACATAACCCACCTTCACCACTACAGACCCCACCTTCTCCACTACAGACCCCACCTTCACCACGACAGACCCCAGCTCCATCATTACAGACTTCACCTTCACCACTACAGACCCCACCTTCACCACTACATACCCCACCTTCTCCACTACAGACCTCACCTTCACCACGACAGACCCCACCTTCTCCACTACAGACCCCACCTCCATCACTACAGATTTCACCTCCACTACAGACCCCACCTCCATCACTACAGACTTCACCTTCACCACTACAGACCCCACCTTCACCACTACAGACTCCACCTTCTCCACTACAGACCCCACCTTCACCTCTACAGACCCCACCTTCTCCACTACAGACCCCACCTTCACCACTACAGACCCCACCTTCTCCACTACAGACCCCACCTTCACCTCTACAGACCCCACCTTCTCCACTACAGATCCCACCTTCTCCGCTACATACCCCACGTTCTCCACTACGGACCCCAGCTTCACCACTACAGACCCCACCTTCACCTCTACAGACCCCACCTTCACCACTACAGACCCCACCTTCTCCACTACAGACCCCACCTTCACCAGTACATACCCCACCTTCTGCACTACAGATCCCACCTTCACGACTACAGACCCCACCTTCACCTCTACATACCTCACCTTCACCACTACAGACCCCTCCTTCACCACTACAGACCCCTCCTTCACCACTACAGACCCCTCCTTCACCTCTACAGACCCCACCTTCTCCACTACAGACCCCTCCTTCACCTCTACAGACCCCACCTTCACGTCTGCAGACCCCACCTTCACCTCTACAGCCCCCACTTTCTCCACTACAGACCCCACCTTCACCACTACATACCCCACCTTCTCCACTACAGACCCCACCTCCATCACTACAGACCCCACCTTCACCACTACAAACCCCACCTTCACCTCTACAGACCCCACCTTCTCCACTACCAACCGCACCTTCACCACTACAGACCCCACCTTCTCCACTAGATACCCCACCTTCTCCACTACAGACCCCACCTTCACCACGACAGACCCCACCTTCTCCACTACAGACCCCACCTTCACCACTACATACCCCACCTTCTCCACTACAGACCCCACCTTCTCCACTACAGACCCCACCTTTACCACGACAGACCCCACCTTCTCCACTACAGACCCCACCTCCATCATTACAGACTTCACCTTCACCACTACAGACCCCTCCTTCACCACTACAGACCCCACCTTCACCACTACATACCCCACCTTCTCCACTACAGACCCCACCTTCACCACTACAGACCCCACCTTCTCCACTACAGACCCCACCTTCACCACTACATCCCCCGGCTTCCCCTCTACAGACCCCACCTTCAACACTACAGACCCCACCTTCAACACTACAGACCCCACCTTCACCTCTATAGACCCCACATCCATCACTTCAGACCTCACCTTCACCACTACAGATAGATAGATAGATAGATAGATAGATAGATAGATAGATAGATAGATAGATACTTTATTCATCCCCATGGGGAAATTCAACTTTTTTCCAATGTCCCATACACTTGTTTTAGCAAAACTAATTACATACAATACTTAACTCAGTAAAAAATATGATATGCATCTAAATCACTATCTCAAAAAGCATTAATAATAGCTTTTAAAAAGTTCTTAAGTCCTGGCGGTAGAATTGTAAAGCCTAATGGCATTGGGGAGTCTTGACCTCTTCATCCTGTCTGAGGAGCATTGCATCGATAGTAACCTGTCGCTGAAAATGCTTCTCTGTCTCTGGATGGTGCTATGTAGAAGATGTTCAGAGTTATCCATAATTGACCGTAGCCTACTCAGCGCCCTTCGCTCAGCTACCGATGTTAAACTCTCCAGTACTTTGCCCACGACAGAGCCCGCCTTCCTTACCAGCTTAATAAGACGTGAGGCGTCCCTCTTCTTAATGCTTCCTCCCCAACACGCCACCACAAAGAAGAGGGCGCTCCCCACAACTGACCTATAGAACATCTTCAGCATCTCACTACAGACATTGAATGACGCCAACCTTCTTAGGAAGTACAGTCGACTCTGTGCCTTCCTGCACAAGGCATCTGTGTTGGCAGTCCAGTCTAGCTTCTCGTCTAACCATCACCACTACAGACCCCACATTCTCCACTGGAGACCTCACCTTCTCCACTACAGACCCCTCCTTCACCAATACAGACCCCACCTTCACCTCTGCAGACCCCACCATCACCACTACTGACCCCACCTTCTACAATACAGACCCCACCTTCATCACTACAGACCCCACCTTCACCACTACAGACCCCACGTTCACCTCAACAGACCCTACCTTTTCCACTACAGACCCCACCTTCACCACTACAGCCCCCGGCTTCCCCTCTACAGACCCCACCTTCACCTCTACAGACCTCACATTCACCACTACATACACCCCTTCACAACTACAGACCCCACCTCCACCTGTGGAGACCCCACCTTCACCACTACAGAACCCACCTTCTCCACTACAGACCCCACCTACACCACTACAGACCCCACCTACACCAGTACAGACCCCACCTTCACCTCTACAGACCCCACATTCACCACTACAGACCCCACCTTCACCACTACAGACCCCACATTCACCACTACAGACCCTACCTTCACCTCTACAGACCCCACATTCACCACTACAGACCCCACCTTCACCTCTACAGACCCCACATTCAACACTACAGACCCCACATTCACCACTACAGACCCCACCTTCACCACTACAGCCCCCGGCTTCCCCTCTACAGACCCCACCTTCACCTCTACAGACCTCACATTCACCACTACATACACCCCTTCACAACTACAGACCCCACCTCCACCTGTGGAGACCCCACCTTCACCACTACAGAACCCACCTTCTCCACTACAGACCCCACCTACACCACTACAGACCCCACCTACACCAGTACAGACCCCACCTTCACCTCTACAGACCCCACATTCACCACTACAGACCCCACCTTCACCACTACAGACCCCACATTCACCACTACAGACCCTACCTTCTCCACTACAGACCCCACCTTCACCTCTACAGACCCCACATTCACCACTACAGACCCTACCTTCTCCACTACAGACCCCACCTTCACCTCTACAGACCCCACCTACACAACTACATACACCCCTTCACAACTACAGACCCCACCTCCACCTGTGGAGACCCCACCTTCACCACTACAGAATCCATCTTCTCCACTACAGACCCCACCTTCACCTCTACAGACCCCACCTTCATCACTACGGACCCCACCTTCACCACTACTGACCCCACCTTCACCACTACAAACCCACCTTCTCCACTACAGAACCCACCTTCACCACTACAGACCCCACCTTCACCACTACAGACCCCACCTTTACCACTACAGACCCCACCTTCAGCTCTACAGACCCCACCTTCACCTCTACAGACCTCTACTTCACCTCTACAGACCACACCTTCACCACTACAGACCCCACATTCCCCACTACAGACCCCACATTCTCCACTACAGACCCCACCTTCACCACTACAGACCCCACATTCTCCACTACAGATCCCACCTTCACCACTACAGACGCCACCTACACCACTACAGACCCCGACTTCTCCACGATAGAACCCACCTTCTCAACTACAGACACCACTTTCACCACTACAGACACCCCTTTACATCCACAGACCCCATCTTCACCACTACAGACCTCACCTTCACCACTACAGACCCCACCTTCAACAATACAGACCCCACCTTCTCCACGACAGACCCCACCTTCACAACTACAGACCCCACCTTCAGCTCTACAGACCCCACCTCCACCACTACAGACCCCACATTCTCCACTACAGACCCCACCTTCTCCACTACAGACCCCACCTTCACCACTACAGACCCCGGCTTCACCTCTACAGACCGCACCTTCACCTCTACAGACCTCAACTTCACCACGACATACACCACCTTCACAACTACGGACCCCACCTTCACAACTACAGACCCCACCTTCAACACTACAGACCCCACCTTCAACACTACAGACCCCACCTTCACCTCTATAGACTCCACATCCATCACTACAGACCTCACCTTCACCACTACAGACCCCACCTTCACCAATGCCGACCCACCTTCTCCACTACAGACCCCACCTTCTCAACTACAGACCCCACCTTTTCCACTACAGACCCCACCTTTTCCACTACAGACCCCACCTTCAGCTCTACAGACCCCACCTTCACCACTACAGACCCCACCTTCACCTCTGCAGACCCCACACTCTCCACTACAGACCCCACCTTCACCACTACAGACCCCACATTCTCCACTACAGACCCCACCTTCACCACTACAGACCCCACCTTCACCACTACAGACCCCACATTCTCCACTACAGACCCCATCTTCACAACTACAGACCCCACCTTCAGCTCTACAGACCCCACCTCCACCACTACAGACCCCACCTTCACAACTATAGACCCAACCTTCACAACTACAGGCCCCTCCTTCACCACTGCAGACCCCACCTACACCACTACAGACCCCACCTACACCACTACAGACCCCACCTTCTCCACTACAGACCCCACCTCCATCACTACAGACCCCACCTCCAACTCTGCAGACCCCACCTCCAACTCTGCAGACCCCACCTGCACCTGTGCAGACCCCACCTTCACCACTACAGACCCCACCTTCATCACTACAGGCCCCACTTTCACCACTACAGACCCCACATTCTCCACTACAGATCCCACCTTCACCACTACAGACACCCCTTTACCTCCACAGACCCCATCTTCACCTCTACAGACCTCACCTTCACCACTACATACACCACCTTCACAACTACGGACTCCACCTTCACAACTACAGACCCCACCTTCAACACTACAGACCCCACCTTCACCTCTATAGACCCCACATCCATCACTACAGACCTCACCTTCACCACTACAGACCCCACCTTCACCACTACAGACCCCACCTTCACCAATGCAGACCCACCTTCTCCACTACAGACCCCACCTCCACCACTACAGACCCCACCTTCACAACTATAGACCCAACCTTCACAACTACAGGCCCCTCCTTCACCACTGCAGACCCCACCTACACCACTACAGACCCCACCTACACCACTACAGACCCCACCTTCTCCACTGCAGACCCCACCTCCATCACTACAGACCCCACCTCCAACTCTGCAGACCCCACCTGCACCTGTGCAGACCCCACCTTCACCACTACAGACCCCACCTCCATCACTACAGACCCCACCTTCACCACTACAGACCCCACCTTCACCACTACAAACCCCACCTTCACCACTACAGGCCCCTCCTTCACCACTGCAGACCCCACCTACACCACTGCAGACCCCACCTACACCACTACAGACCCCACCTTCTCCACTACAGACCCCACCTCCATCACTACAGACCGCACCTCCAACTCTGCAGACCCCACCTGCACCTGTGCAGACCCCACCTTCTCCACTACAGACCCCACCTTCACCACTACAGACCCCACCTTCACCTCTACTGACCCCACCTTCACAACTACAGAACACACCTTCACCACTACAGACCCCACCTTCACCACTACAGACCCCTCCTTCACCTCTACAGACCCCACCTTCTCCACTACAGACCCCTCCTTCACCTCTACAGACCCCACCTTCACGTCTGCAGACCCCACCTTCACCTCTACAGCCCCCACTTTCTCCACTACAGACCCCACCTTCACCACTACATACCCCACCTTCTCCACTACAGACCCCACCTCCATCACTACAGACCCCACCTTCACCACTACAAACCCCACCTTCACCTCTACAGACCCCACCTTCTCCACTACCAACCACACCTTCACCACTACAGACCCCACCTTCTCCACTAGAGACCCCACCATCACATCTACAGACCCCACCTTCACCTCTACAGACCTCACCTTCACCTCTACAGACCCCACCTTCACCACTACAGACCCCACCTTCTCCACTACAGACCCCACCTTCACCACTACAGACCCCACCTTCACCTCTACTGACCCCACCTTCACAACTACAGAACACACCTTCACCACTACAGACCCCACCTTCACCACTACAGACCCCTCCTTCACCTCTACAGACCCCACCTTCTCCACTACAGACCCCTCCTTCACCTCTACAGACCCCACCTTCACGTCTGCAGACCCCACCTTCAACTCTACAGCCCCCACTTTCTCCACTACAGACCCCACCTTCACCACTACAGACCCCACCTTCACCTCTACTGACCCCACCTTCACAACTACAGAACACACCTTCACCACTACAGACCCCACCTTCACCACTACAGACCCCTCCTTCACCTCTACAGACCCCACCTTCTCCACTACAGACCCCTCCTTCACCTCTACAGACCCCACCTCCATCACTACAGACCCCACCTTCACCACTACAAACCCCACCTTCACCTCTACAGACCCCACCTTCTCCACTACCAACCGCACCTTCTCCACTACAGACCCCACCTCCATCACTACAGACCCCACCTTCACCACTACAAACCCCACCTTCACCTCTACAGACCCCACCTTCTCCACTACCAACCGCACCTTCACCACTACAGACCCCACCTTCTCCACTAGAGACCCCACCTTCTCGACTACAGACCCCACCTCGATCACTACCGACCCCACCTTCACCACTACAAACCCCA
This sequence comes from Hemitrygon akajei, assembly GCF_048418815.1. Classification (NCBI taxonomy): domain Eukaryota; kingdom Metazoa; phylum Chordata; class Chondrichthyes; order Myliobatiformes; family Dasyatidae; genus Hemitrygon; species Hemitrygon akajei. The sequence continues at coordinate 8,793,477 of NC_133154.1, forward strand.
CCTTCACCTCTACAGACCCCACCTTCTCCACTACCAACCGCACCTTCACCACTACAGACCCCACCTTCTCCACTAGATACCCCACCTTCTCGACTACAGACCCCACCTCCATCACTACCGAACCCACCTTCACCACTACAAACCCCACCTTCCCCTCTACAGACCCCACCTTCTCCACTACCAACCGCACCTTCACCACTACAGACCCCACCTTCTCCACTACAGACCCCACCTTCACCACGACAGACCCCACCTTCTCCACTACAGACCCCACCTTCACCACTACATAACCCACCTTCACCACTACAGACCCCACCTTCTCCACTACAGACCCCACCTTCACCACGACAGACCCCAGCTCCATCATTACAGACTTCACCTTCACCACTACAGACCCCACCTTCACCACTACATACCCCACCTTCTCCACTACAGACCTCACCTTCACCACGACAGACCCCACCTTCTCCACTACAGACCCCACCTCCATCACTACAGATTTCACCTCCACTACAGACCCCACCTCCATCACTACAGACTTCACCTTCACCACTACAGACCCCACCTTCACCACTACAGACTCCACCTTCTCCACTACAGACCCCACCTTCACCTCTACAGACCCCACCTTCTCCACTACAGACCCCACCTTCACCACTACAGACCCCACCTTCTCCACTACAGACCCCACCTTCACCTCTACAGACCCCACCTTCTCCACTACAGATCCCACCTTCTCCGCTACATACCCCACGTTCTCCACTACGGACCCCAGCTTCACCACTACAGACCCCACCTTCACCTCTACAGACCCCACCTTCACCACTACAGACCCCACCTTCTCCACTACAGACCCCACCTTCACCAGTACATACCCCACCTTCTGCACTACAGATCCCACCTTCACGACTACAGACCCCACCTTCACCTCTACAGACCCCACCTTCACCACTACAGACCCCTCCTTCACCACTACAGACCCCTCCTTCACCTCTACAGACCCCACCTTCTCCACTACAGACCCCTCCTTCACCTCTACAGACCCCACCTTCACGTCTGCAGACCCCACCTTCACCTCTACAGCCCCCACTTTCTCCACTACAGACCCCACCTTCACCACTACATACCCCACCTTCTCCACTACAGACCCCACCTCCATCACTACAGACCCCACCTTCACCACTACAGTCCCCACCTTCTCCACTACAGACCCCACCTTCACCACTACAGACCCCACCTTCTCCACTACAGACCCCAGCTTCACCTCTGCAGAGCCCACCTTCACCTCTACAGACCCCACCTTCTCCACTACAGACCCCAGCTTCACCTCTGCAGAGCCCACCTTCACCTCTACAGACCCCAGCTTCACCACTACAGACCGCACCTTCACCTCTACAGACCCCATCTTCACCACTACAGACCCCACTTTTTCCACTACAGACCCCACCTTCACCTCTACATAACCCACCTTCTCCACTACAGACCCCACCTTCACCACTACAGACCCCACCTTCACCACTACAGACCTCACCATCACCTCTACAGACCCCACCTTCACCTCTACAGACCTCACCTTCACCTCTACAGACCCCACCTTCACCACTACAGACCCCACCTTCACCTCTACAGACCCTACCTTCACCAGTACAGACCCCACCTTCACCACTACAGACCTCACCATCACATCTACAGACCCCACCTTCACCTCTACAGACCTCACCTTCACCTCTACAGACCCCACCTTCTCCACTACAGACCCCACCTTCACCACTACAGACCCCACCTTCACCTCTACTGACCCCACCTTCACAACTACAGAACACACCTTCACCACTACAGACCCCACCTTCACCACTACAGACCCCTCCTTCACCTCTACAGACCCCACCTTCTCCACTACAGACCCCTCCTTCACCTCTACAGACCCCACCTTCACGTCTGCAGACCCCACCTTCACCTCTACAGCCCCCACTTTCTCCACTACAGACCCCACCTTCACCACTACATACCCCACCTTCTCCACTACAGACCCCACCTCCATCACTACAGACCCCACCTTCACCACTACAAACCCCACCTTCACCTCTACAGACCCCACCTTCTCCACTACCAACCGCACCTTCACCACTACAGACCCCACCTTCTCCACTAGAGACCCCACCTTCTCGACTACAGACCCCACCTCCATCACTACCGACCCCACCTTCACCACTACAAACCCCACCTTCACCTCTACAGACCCCACCTTCTCCACTACCAACCGCACCTTCACCTCTACAGACCCCAGCTTCACCACTACAGACCGCACCTTCACCTCTACAGACCCCATCTTCACCACTACAGACCCCACTTTTTCCACTACAGACCCCACCTTCACCTCTACATAACTCACCTTCTCCACTACAGACCCCACCTTCACCACTACAGACCTCACCTTCACCTCTACAGACCCCACCTTCACCACTACAGACCCCACCTTCACCTCTACAGACCCTACCTTCACCAGTACAGACCCCACCTTCACCACTACAGACCTCACCATCACATCTACAGACCCCACCTTCACCTCTACAGACCTCACCTTCACCTCTACAGACCCCACCTTCTCCACTACAGACCCCACCTTCACCACTACAGACCCCACCTTCACCTCTACTGACCCCACCTTCACAACTACAGAACACACCTTCACCACTACAGACCCCACCTTCACCACTACAGACCCCTCCTTCACCTCTACAGACCCCACCTTCTCCACTACAGACCCCTCCTTCACCTCTACAGACCCCACCTTCACGTCTGCAGACCCCACCTTCACCTCTACAGCCCCCACTTTCTCCACTACAGACCCCACCTTCACCACTACATACCCCACCTTCTCCACTACAGACCCCACCTCCATCACTACAGACCCCACCTTCACCACTACAAACCCCACCTTCACCTCTACAGACCCCATCTTCTCCACTACCAACCGCACCTTCACCACTACAGACCCCACCTTCTCCACTAGAGACCCCACCTTCTCGACTACAGACCCCACCTCCATCACTACCGACCCCACCTTCACCACTACAAACCCCACCTTCACCTCTACAGACCCCACCTTCTCCACTACCAACCGCACCTTCACCACTACAGACCCCACCTTCTCCACTAGATACCCCACCTTCTCGACTACAGACCCCACCTCCATCACTACCGAACCCACCTTCACCACTACAAACCTCACCTTCCCCTCTACAGACCCCACCTTCTCCACTACCAACCGCACCTTCACCACTACAGACCCCACCTTCTCCGCTACATACCCCACGTTCTCCACTACGGACCCCAGCTTCACCACTACAGACCCCACCTTCACCTCTACAGACCCCACCTTCACCACTACAGACCCCACCTTCTCCACTACAGACCCCACCTTCACCAGTACATACCCCACCTTCTGCACTACAGATCCCACCTTCACGACTACAGACCCCACCTTCACCTCTACAGACCCCACCTTCACCACTACAGACCCCTCCTTCACCTCTACAGACCCCACCTTCTCCACTACAGACCCCTCCTTCACCTCTACAGACCCCACCTTCACGTCTGCAGACCCCACCTTCACCTCTACAGCCCCCACTTTCTCCACTACAGACCCCACCTACACCACTACAAACCGCACCTTCACCACTACAGACCCCAGCTACACCACTACAGACACGCCTTCACAACGACAGACCCCACCTCCCCCTCTGCAGACCCCACCTCCACCTCTGCAGACCCCACCTCCACCTGTACAGTCCCCACCTTCACCACTACAGACCCCAACTTAACCTCTACAGACCCCACCTTCACCTCTACAGACCCCACCTTCACAACTACAAACGCCACATTCACAACTACAGACCCCAGCTTCACCTCTACAGACCCCACCTTCACCTCTACAGTCCCCAACTTCACCTCTACAGTCCCCAACTTCACCACTAGAGACCCCAGCTTCTCCACTACAGACCCCACCTTCACAACTACAAACGCCACATTCACAACTACAGACCCCAGCTTCACCTCTACAGACCCCACCTTCACCTCTACAGACCCATCTTCTCCTCTACAGTCCCCATCTTCGCAACTACAGACCCCAACTTCACCTCTACAGACCCCACCTTCACCTCTACAGACCCCACCTTCACAACTACAAACGCCACATTCACAACTACAGACCCCAGCTTCACCTCTACAGACCCCACCTTCACCTCTACAGACCCATCTTCTCCTCTACAGTCCCCATCTTCGCAACTACAGACCCCAACTTCACCTCTACAGAACCCACCTTCTCCACTACAGACCCCAGCTCCATCACTACAGACTTCACCTTCACCACTACAGACCCCACCTTCACCACTACATATCCCACCTTCTCCACTACAGACCTCACCTTCACCACGACAGACCCCACCTTCACCACTACATATCCCACCTTCTCCACTACAGACCCCACCTTCTCCTCTATAGACCCCACCTTCATCTCTACAGACCCCACCTTCTCCACTACAGAACCCACCTTCTCCACTACAGACCCCACCTTCATCTCTACAGACCCCACCTTCACCACTACAGAACCCACCTTCTCCACTACAGACCCCAGCTCCATCACTACAGACTTCACCTTCACCACTACAGACCCCACCTTCACCACTACATATCCCACCTTCTCCACTACAGACCTCACCTTCACCACGACAGACCCCACCTTCACCACTACATATCCCACCTTCTCCACTACAGACCTCACCTTCTCCACTACAGACCCCACCTCCATCACTACAGATTTCACCTTCTCCACTACAGACCCCACCTTCTCCACTACAGACCCCACCTTCACCACTACAGACCCCGACTTCACCTCTACGGACCCCACCTTCACCTCTACACACCTCACCTTCACCACTACAGACCCTACCTTCTCCAATACAGACCCCACCTTCACCAATACAGACCCCACCTCCACAACTACAGACCCCACCTTCACCACTACAGACCCCACCTTCTCCACTACAGACCCCAGCTTCACCTCTGCAGAGCCCACCTTCACCTCTACAGACCCCACCTTCTCCACTACAGACCCCAGCTTCACCTCTGCAGAGCCCACCTTCACCTCTACAGACCCCAGCTTCACCACTACAGACCGCACCTTCACCTCTACAGACCCCATCTTCACCACTACAGACCCCACTTTTTCCACTACAGACCCCACCTTCACCTCTACATAACCCACCTTCTCCACTACAGACCCCACCTTCACCACTACAGACCCCACCTTCACCACTACAGACCTCACCATCACCTCTACAGACCTCACCTTCACCTCTACAGACCCCACCTTCACCACTACAGACCCCACCTTCACCTCTACAGACCCTACCTTCACCAGTACAGACCCCACCTTCACCACTACAGACCTCACCATCACATCTACAGACCCCACCTTCACCTCTACAGACCTCACCTTCACCTCTACAGACCCCACCTTCACCACTACAGACCCCACCTTCTCCACTACAGACCCCACCTTCACCACTACAGACCCCACCTTCACCTCTACTGACCCCACTTTCACAACTACAGAACACACCTTCACCACTACAGACCCCACCTTCACCACTACAGACCCCTCCTTCACCTCTACAGACCCCACCTTCTCCACTACAGACCCCTCCTTCACCTCTACAGACCCCACCTTCACGTCTGCAGACCCCACCTTCACCTCTACAGCCCCCACTTTCTCCACTACAGACCCCACCTTCACCACTACATACCCCACCTTCTCCACTACAGACCCCACCTCCATCACTACAGACCCCACCTTCACCACTACAAACCCCACCTTCACCTCTACAGACCCCACCTTCTCCACTACCAACCGCACCTTCACCACTACAGACCCCACCTTCTCCACTAGAGACCCCACCTTCTCGACTACAGACCCCACCTCCATCACTACCGACCCCACCTTCACCACTACAAACCCCACCTTCACCTCTACAGACCCCACCTTCTCCACTACCAACCGCACCTTCACCACTACAGACCCCACCTTCTCCACTAGATACCCCACCTTCTCGACTACAGACCCCACCTCCATCACTACCGAACCCACCTTCACCACTACAAACCCCACCTTCCCCTCTACAGACCCCACCTTCTCCACTACCAACCGCACCTTCACCACTACAGACCCCACCTTCTCCGCTACATACCCCACGTTCTCCACTACGGACCCCAGCTTCACCACTACAGACCCCACGTTCACCTCTACAGACCCCACCTTCACCACTACAGACCCCACCTTCTCCACTACAGACCCCACCTTCACCAGTACATACCCCACCTTCTGCACTACAGATCCCACCTTCACGACTACAGACCCCACCTTCACCTCTACAGACCCCACCTTCACCACTACAGACCCCTCCTTCACCTCTACAGACCCCACCTTCTCCACTACAGACCCCTCCTTCACCTCTACAGCCCCCACTTTCTCCACTACAGACCCCACCTTCACCACTACATACCCCACCTTCTCCACTACAGACCCCACCTCCATCACTACAGACCCCACCTTCACCACTACAAACCCCACCTTCACCTCTACAGACCCCACCTTCTCCACTACCAACCGCACCTTCACCACTACAGACCCCACCTTCTCCACTAGATACCCCACCTTCTCCACTACAGACCCCACCTTCACCACGACAGACCCCACCTTCTCCACTACAGACCCCACCTTCACCACTACATACCCCACCTTCACCACTACAGACCCCACCTTCTCCACTACAGACCCCACCTTTACCACGACAGACCCCACCTTCTCCACTACAGACCCCACCTCCATCATTACAGACTTCACCTTCACCACTACAGACCCCACCTTCACCACTACATACCCCACCTTCTCCACTACAGACCTCACCTTCACCACGACAGACCCCACCTTCTCCACTACAGACCCCACCTCCATCACTACAGATTTCACCTTCTCCACTACAGACCCCACCTCCATCACTACAGACTTCACCTTCACCACTACAGACCCCACCTTCTCCACTACAGACCCCACCTTCTCCACTACAGACCCCACCTTCTCCACTACAGACCTCACCTTCACCACGACAGACCCCACCTTCTCCACTACAGACCCCACCTCCATCACTACAGATTTCACCTTCTCCACTACAGACCCCACCTCCATCACTACAGATTTCACCTTCTCCACTACAGACCCCACCTCCATCACTACAGACTTCACCTTCACCACTACAGACCCCACCTTCACCACTACAGACCCCACCTTCTCCACTACAGACCCCACCTTCACCTCTACAGACCCCACCTTCTCCACTACAGACCCCACCTTCACCACTACAGACCCCACCTTCTCCACTACAGACCCCACCTTCACCTCTACAGACCCCACCTTCTCCACTACAGATCCCACCTTCTCCGCTACATACCCCACTTTCTCCACTACGGACCCCAGCTTCACCACTACAGACCCCACCTTCACCTCTACAGACCCCACCTTCACCACTACAGACCCCACCTTCACATCTACAGACCACACCTTCACCAGTACATACCCCACCTTCTGCACTACAGATCCCACCTTCACCACTACAGACCCCACCTTCACCACTACATACTCCACCTTTTTCACTACAGACCCCACGTTCACCTCTACAGTCCCGACCTTCACCACTACAGACATTACCTTCACCACTACATACCCCACCTTCTCCACTGCAGACCTCACCTTCTCCACTACATACCCCTCCTTCTCCACTACAGACCCCACCTTCACCACTACAGACTCCACCTTCTCCACTACACAGACTTCACCTTCACAACTACAGACCCCACCTTCACAACTACAGACCCCACCTTCACCACTACAGACCCCACCTTCACCACTACACAGACCCCACCTTATCCCCCTACACAGCCCCAAACTTCTCCAGTACACAGACCAAACTTCTCCTGTACACATTTTCCAGCTTCTTTACAAACAGACCCCACCTCTTCACTACACAGACCCACCTTATCCACACTACAAACCCCACCTTCTCCACCACACTGAGCTCTCATTCATGTCGCCATGACCTCCACAAGCATACGTCTCAAGTTTCTTTGTTTCTCTCTGTTTCCAGGTACAATGGACTCAGTCTGCCCCTGTACTACCACCCCGAGAAGGACGATGAAACGCCTTTCATCTGCTCTCTCTCCGGAGATAACGGCATCATGGGATGTCACGAGATCCCGGCGCTGAGAGAAAACGGGCATGAATGCTGCCTGGACAAGGATGACTATTACTACTATGCTGCCTTGGGTCAGGAGCTCAACGTTACCGGGGGCTGTGTCAACTGGAACCGATACTACACTGCCTGCCAAACTGGTGACAAGAACCCTCACAAGGGAGCCATTAACTTTGACAACATCGGCTACGCGTGGATTGTGATATTTCAGGTATTAATGGAGTTCACGCCCCTCGCACATCGCTCCCTACCTGCCCATAAACCATCAGTCTTCTCCATCAACGTCCCAGTTGAATCTCACCCAGAATTACCCGCTTAAGCTGTTCTGAAATTTGACGGAGCTCAGATAACACTGAGAGATTCGACCCATTCTGCCTGATTGCTCAGTGGACGATGCCATTTTAAAGTCAAGCTCAAGTTTATCGACATCCGCACAAGTACTGTACTCATATGCACAGTAGATGTGTTGGATAACCAACATTGCAGGTAGATAGCATCAGAGGCACAACATTCACAAGAAAACATCAAGTAACCATAAGTTATACAAGAAGGATCACAAAAAGAAAATGTCCTTTGTTGTACAAAGTGTTCATAGTGTTGTGATACAGAGATAGTGATTAGGGTTGTACCAGCTGGTTCACGAACCAAATGGTTGAAGGTGGTAAGGGCCTTCAGGCTTCTGACCCTCCAGCCTGATGGTGGCTACGAGTAGATGGCATGGCTTAGATGATGGATTTACTTTAACCAAATTCAACTTACATTGGCTCTTTGGTGGGGCCTCTGCTGGACAGGGTCAACTGTTGATGTTGCGTCCTAGCTGTCTAGATATGCAAGCCATGGGAGTTCGAGATGTTTGCCCAGGTGGCGAGCTCCCCTCTCCATGCAGCTAATGAATCCAAAGTAACGGCAGAGACCGATACACTGATTAGTCAGCACTGAACTCAACAAGGGACTGCCTTAGGGACTCCAGCTCTGGATTTTCCCTCGGCGTTTGTTCCCGAAGCCTCCCCCATGAGCGGATATAGCCACAAGGCAGCAGAGGTTCGAGATCAGAGTTTTCCTTCTCCTCGATGAGCTGCTAACTCCGGCTGATGAGCCCTATCTGCCTGAAGTGACTAGTTCTAAGGCGCCAGTAACCCACCTTTGCCCTCTTGGTAGAAACAGTTCCGTTGGGCTTAGTAGCTAAGCCACACATGAAGACCAGGAGCTGGACTTGTCAGAGACTATTTGAGGCACACACCATTAGAAGCATTTTTCTAGGTAGTGGGAGCTTGACCCCATTACAACCCCGAGCTATAACAATCTCAGTCTCATAACTGATTTAATATTTTGTTCCTTTTTTGTGTAGGAGACAATTGAAGCATGGAAGGTTAACATTCTTTTATTGATACCAATTGAACAGTCTAAAATTCATCTATATAGTGTGCTTCAGTCTAGCACTGCGTGCTCACACCAAGCAAGTGAGGATCGATTTACCAACGTACCATTTAGGGGCACAACTCAGTGTCAAGAGCCTGCTCTGACATTTTAGCTTGCTTACTGCCCATTACTCCACCGGCGTTTCAGGCTGCAATGAGGATCCTCCATCTCCAGCGGTGTTCAGGACTTCCTTCATCATGTCAGTAGCTTCCTCTCGGTTTTCACTATTGTCAGTCACGCAAGTCCCGGGTGGAGACTCAGGAATACCATTGCGCTCAGATTAGGATTCTTCATTGCTGTCTCCGTAACAATTTTGTTTTGCCAGTCAGGATTGTTAACCCTGAGCTGAACTCCTCAACCCGGAGGACTGGCAGACTTGTAGACTGTCCTCTCCCCTTTGACCTGTTTGGTATGGCTGACCCGACCAAGTGCCAATGCACAAATCCCTGACTCCAGCCAGCATAGCTCTTCGGATCATTGAGGCAAGCGAGCCTCCAGACCAGGACAGAGTTGTGGTCCTTTTGAAGACCTGTGACATTCAACAAGATTATAGCCATAACCACACCCCCACCTCACATCACTCCCAACTACCCTGAGTAACCTTGCACCCTCCTCTCTTATCAACCACTGCTTTAAACACTGCTTCTGCCACCCTTCAAGGGAGAGGGCACCAAAGACTCATGACCCAAAGAGAGAGAAAATGTCACCCTAACTCTCTTAGATGGATGAACCTCTGTTTAAAGAGTGGCCTCCAATTTATTTATTCTCATAAGAAAATCTTAAATTTTTCATCCTTACTGTATTCATCCTTTCCAGCCACTTTATTAGGTACATCTGTAGACCTGCTTGTTAATGCAATTATCTAATCAGCCAATCACATGGCAGCAAGCCAACGCATAAAAACATGCAGACGTGGTCAAGAGATTCATTTGTTTTTCAGACCAAACATAAGAATGGGAAAGAAATGTGGTTTAAGTCACTTTGACGGTGGAATGATTGTTGGTGCCAGATGGGGTGGTTTGAGTATCTCAGGAATTACTGATTTCCTGGGATTTTCTTGCACAACAGCTTCTAGAGCTCCTAAACATTTTTTATGCCATGGACCAATACCAAGATCCTCCAATGTCAGAATGAAGTGTCCATTGTATCCCTGTGACCTTGTGGTTCTCCCCAGATCTCCCAGTGTTGCGTCAAGTGTCCATGCTTTCTTTCTGACCCTGTGATTCTCCCCCAATGCTCTAATACCAGTGTGAAGTGTTCATGTTCTTCCTGTGACCCTGTGAGTGTCCCTCCAACCCTCCAGTGCCTGAGAAAAGTGTCCATTGTCTCCCTGTGACCATGTAGGTTTGTTCCCGATCTCCCAGTGTCGGTGTGAAGTGTACATTTTCTTCCACTGTGACCCTGCCGTTCTCCCCCAGATCTCCCAGTGTCCGTGTGAAGTGTCTCTGCACTCCCTGTGGGTTTGCCCTTGATCTCCCAGTGCTGGTGTGACATGTCTATGGTATCCCTGTGGGTTTGCCCCTATCTCCCAGTGCCCTTGTGGAAGTGTCCATGTTCCCTCCAGGACCTTAGGAGTTCTTCAAGATCTCCCAGTGTCAGTATGATGTGTCCATTGTTTCCCATGGACTTGTGTGTTTACCCCTGATTTCCCAGTGCTGGGGTGAAGTGTTCATGTTCTTGGCTCTTCTCGAGATCTCCTTGTGCTGGTGTGAAGTGTTCATGTTTCTCCGTGACTATGTGTGTTTGCCCTGATCTCCCGGTGCCGATATGAAGTGTCTGCGTTTTCCACATGACGCTGTGATCTCTCAGTTTCCTCCCACATCTCGGTGCTGTATTGGTAGATCAATTGGCAGCTGTGAGTTAACCCTGGTGTAGGTGGGTGATAGGCGTGTGGGAGAGAATAAGTTAGCAAAGATACAAGAAATTTCCTCAGTTGCTCTGATGGGATTCCAAGCTCCTAGACCATCTGGATAGTCTCACCCCGATGAATTTCCCTCTCCAAAAACTCGTAAAGCTGCCTACATGGCGATGCGATCTGGCAGGCATCTCAGCTCAGAGTCGAAGGTTCATTCTTGAGCTCTGATGCTGCCTGTGTGGAATTTGATTTTCTCACTGTTGCTGTTTGGTTTTCTTCAGGATTCTGCAGTTTTCTCCCACACTCCAGAGGCAAACTGGTTGGTTTACAGTTTACCATTGTGTCAGTGGCTGTCAGAAGTACCAGAAGGAGGATTTGATCGGCACGTGAGAGAGAATAAGTTGCCAGACAATAGAGGAATTAGACCAATGAGATTGCGCTGCTAGAATTCACAATGGGCCGATTGGCCTCCTTCTATGTCACACTGACAATAAATAACCTGGTGTTGCAGGAGATGCTTCTTCTCCATGGAACTAACACAGCTTAGATGTAAATACAGCTTTCCTTGGTAGCTTAGGGGTTAGCTAAATGCTTTACTCCACCAACTATAGAATTGATCGGGGTTCAATTCCTGCCGCTTTCTGTAAGGAGTTTGTACATTCTTGGCATGTGAGTTTCCTCTGGCTGCTCCAGTTTCCCCCGCACTCCAAAAAGACTTACAAGCTACTTTGGGCAGACTATATTAGCGCCAGAAACATGGCCACACTTGCAGGCTGTCCCCAACGTATCTCCGGACTGTGTTGATCGTTGACATAAATGACATACGTGCAGAGGCCACATTATTAAGCACGGGGGGGGGGGAGGGGGGTGGAGGGAACCCAGTTTGATCTTCTGCTGCTGTAGCCCATCCAGTTCAAGGATCAACTTGTGCGTTCAGGGATGCTCTTCTGCACACCACTGTTGTAACGTCTGGTTATTTGAGTTACTGTTGCCTTCCTGTCAGTTTGACCCAGTCTGGCTGTTCTCCTCTGTCCTCTCTCATTAGCGTTTTCACCCACAGAACTGCCGCTCACTGGATTTTTTTTTTTTGCTTTTCACACCATTCTCTCTTATCTCTGGAGACTGCTGTGCATGAAAGTCAGCAGTTTCTGCGATACTCGAGCCACCCCGTCTGACACCAGCAAACATTCCACTGTCAAGGTCACTGATGTTTATTCTGAACAACAGCTGAACCTCTTGACCACGTCTGCATGCTTTTATCCATTGAGTTGCTGCGACGTGATTGGCCGATCAGATATTTGCATTAACGAGCAGGTGTACAGGTGCAACCTAATAAACTGGCCACCGAGTATATGTTTGGATACCTTGATGTACATGCGATGAATAAAGATAATCCTACTCTTAATCTTTTGACAGGTTATCACCCTGGAAGGTTGGGTTGAAATCATGTACTATGTGATGGATGCACATTCCTTCTACAACTTCATTTACTTTATCCTACTAATCATTGTAAGTACTCCAACATTGTAAAGAAACTTATAGCCCTATTGCCTTGTGTAGCTGTTGCTGTGGGCCCCTCTTTAAAAAGACACTTCCACATTGCATCGCCCGCTCTTGGTTGTAGTGGAAGGAGATTATACCAACGGAGAACAATAATGTGAATTATACCGTGCCTCAGGAACCAAAACTTTTGTGAAACTAATAGCAAACAAAACATAGAACATGTACTCAGTATACCAATACCAATATTGTTTTTTTATTCTATATTTTTGAATCATTTTGATGCAGATTTCCAAGTTGCAGGGCTGAGATTTGTCTCCCGATCAAGTTGAGGTTCCCAGATTGCCTGTGTGACCCATAACAGGAGCAGTTTCTCGCCAAACATGTTGGAGAAGGCTGGGAGTAATTGATGGTCAAGTACAGGAGCTCAGAGTTGATCAGGGAGATGGGGGTGAATGGAAGGCTGGAGATCAGTTGGGGGGGGGGCAGGTGGAGTTTGTATCATGGAGCTGGAGGAAGCCAAGTGTTTGGAAGGTGAGTGATGGAATTTGCCTTTGAGGGATACTAGTCCTGAACAGCAGAAAAGGTATATACTAGAAAACCCGCAGATGCTGGAAATCCAAAGCAGCACACACAAAGTGCTGGAGGAACTCAGCAGGTCAGGCAGCATGTATGGAAATAAATAAACAGTTGATGCTTCAGGTTGGACATGATGAAGGGTCTCAGCGCGAAACGTCAACTGTTAACTTTCTTCCACAGATGCTGCCTGACCCTTGTAGAAAAGGCATGTCATGATCCCTTCTGACAATCCCCCAACTGGCTATTTACCACAGGAATTGGGCCTCTATCCCCTTGTTTAGTTTCCAATCATTCCCAGGTTCCACTAACTACACACACCTGCTTTCCATCAGCAAATGCAGGATAAAACCCTGTGATCACAGCAAGGAGCTGCCAGTTCATTGATTGACTCTGGTGTGCGTATCCTTGTTTCATGGTTCTTAGGACTACCAGTTCCAAGTCTAGCATTTCTCCTGGATATTGATTCCACGCTCGCTACGTCAGCAACGCCTTTCGACTCTGTCTCATTGCCTGTGTTCTGCACTTGGGTTCATCCACTGCCACGCTCATGTAACAATATAGTTGTTTTGGGAGAGGTGAACTGCAGTCCCTTCTTTGATCAACAGGGAACATGAAAACAGAAGCAGGAGGTAGCTCAGCCCTCAAGCCTGTCCTGATCTATTCTGGCCTCAAGTTCTCTTCTGTTCCAGATCCCCAAAGCCCTCAATTCTCAATCTATTACCTCCACTGTAGATACTTCTAATGAGGAGGCCCCATAACTATCTAGGGTAGAGAATTCCTGAGAATTCACTCTCTGTGATAGGATATTTCTACACCCTCAATTTTAAATGACTGCTCCTATAATGTCTTGGTGTTCATCGAGTTTGGCAAATTAGCTCACCAGACAAGATGACCTCTTCAGTGCACAGTTGTTGGTGCTTCTCTCTGAGAGTGCTGACATTTATATAGCTCCCGTTTGTTTGCCTCGGTCCTGATTGGCTGCCCCTTCAGTTGACCTTTGAATTCTATTGGCTTGCCTTTCTTTGGCTCTTGGGGGTTTCGTGGATGGCATCTGTTTTGATATGTTTGTTTATGGAGTTATCAGACGAGAACCACGCTTCTGAAAATTCTTGTGCTGTTCTGAAAATTATGTTTTGCCAGAACCTCCATAGTGTCCCAGAAAAAGTGGTGTCCTTCTCGGTCTTCACGTACCCAGATCAGCGACAGTGTCTCTGCTCCACCTACTTGTGTTCCCATGTTAATTTCAAGCTCAACAAATACTGCAGCTTCAAATGCCTCAGTCTGAGCTACCAATATTCACCAACATCCTAACTGCACCTTATCTTGGACCTATCCTTAATCTTTTGATGCTGAAGTTCTTGTAGAGGGAGTGGTGGGTGCCTGAGACTCACTGTAGAGGTTGGGGGTAGAGGCAGATAACAGGGACATTTAAGAGACTCTTAGCTGGATATAAGAAAAATGGAGGATTATGGGCTATGTAAGAGGGAAAGGTTAGATTGATCTTGGAGTAGATTTATTTAGTTGGCACAACATAATGGGTTGAAGAGTTCATAGTGTTCAATGTTCTATGTTCAGTCATTCAGTATAGTGGTGCCCCTGTAGTTAAATTGCTGGTTATTCAGAGTCTTGGATTAACAATCCAGAGTTCAAGTTTGAGTTTAATTGTACCATATATGAATACCCATGAATATGGCTAAACTAAACAGCCTTACTGCAGGGCCAAGGTACAAATCACAGTATCAACAGTCATACACAGCACAAGAGAGCAGTAAAATACAGTCACACAACAAAAAAAAATCGTACAAGTCCCTGAGTCCATGGATGTTGCACCAGTCTGCAGTCGAGTGCAATGCAGCTTGTCTTCTGCTGAGCAGGTACTGGGGGGCAGCACCAGCTTCAGCATGGATGCAGCGCCACACCATCCCTGTCACTCCGGGGGGAGCACCCGACTCCAGCACCACCCCCTGGGCAGCCGCAAGCAGGCAACACAGCAGCTCAAGTCCCACCGCAGCAACTGTGGAATTTAAATTCAGGTTTATAACCTGGAGCAACAACAACTAATCTTAGTAATAATGACCACTTTAACTGCCAGACAGTTATAAAGCCCAGATGGCTCATTGCTGCTCATCAGATAATAATATCTGTTTTCCTTAACTGCTCTCTCCTATATTTTGAACTACTCCAGGTCATTGACTCTAAAATACTTACTGAAATATTCTAGAGAACCACTTAGTTTAAGAGTAATTAGGAATATGCTTTAAACACTAACCTTTACAGCAGGGGTTCCCAACCTTTTATATGTCATGGATTGATACCCTTAAGCAAAAGTTCTGTGGAATTGCCATGGTAATTGCTCCCCCTTCACCATTCCTTCATTCCCATTTCCCCCTCTCACCTTATTTTCTTACCTGCCCATCACCTCCCTCTGGTGCTTGTCCCCCTTCCCTTTCTTCTGTCCTTTCCTATCAGATACCCCCTTCTCCAACCCTTTATCTCTTTCACCAATCAGCTTTACAGCTCTTTACTTCACCCCACCCCACTTCCGGTTTCACCTATCACCTGTGTTGGGACGTGGCCAAATGGTTAAGGCTTTGGGTTGGCGATCTGAAGGTTGTTAGTTCGAGCCTCAGCCAAGGCAGTGTGTGTGTCCTTGAGCAAGGCACGTAACCACACACTGCTCCTGCACGTTTATAGCCCAGTGGCGGCAGTTGATGCAGTATGGACAAGACAAGATACCTTGTACTACTTCCTCCCCTCCCCCTGCCATCTTGCTCTAACTTCTCATCTTTGTTTCCGGTCCTGACGAAGGGTTTCACTTCGAAACGTTGACTGTTCACTCTTTCCCATGGGTGTTGCCTGACCTGCTGGGTCCCTCCAGCATTGTGTGTGTGTGTGTGTGTGTGTGTGTGTGTGTGTGTGTGTGTGTGTGTGTGTGTGTGTGTGTGTGTGTGTGTGTGTGTGTGTGTGTGTGTGTGTGTGTGTGTGTGTGTGTGTGTGTGTGTGTGTGTGTTGCTTGGATTTCCCACATGAGCAGATCTTCTCATTCTTCCCTTTAACCCACGGGCCACTCCTGTCCTATCAGATTCCTTTACGTTTTACTATCACCTCCCTGGTTTGCACTTCGTCTTCGCTCCACACTCACCTACCTCCCCCATCACCTGGCTTCACCATCTTGTGCTCCTTCCCTTCCCCCCCACCTTCTTATTCTGGCTCCTTCCCCTATCCTTTCCAGCCTTGATGAGGGGTCTCGGCCCAAAGCGTCCAATGTTTATTCTTCTCGGTAGATGCTGCCTGACCTGCTGAGTTTCTCCAGCATTTTATGTGTGCAGTTCTGCGATTCCAGCATTTACAATATCTCTTGTGTTTATCACTTGGTACATGACTAACATGGAGGTCACACACGCAACCTACCTTGCAACTTTATGAAACTTTAGTTAGGCCGCATCTGGAGTATCGCGTACGGTTCCGGTCGCCCCGCTGTAGGAAGGATGTTGAGGCTCTGGCGAGGGTGCAGTAGAGGTTTACCAGGATGTGCTATCAGAAGAGGTTGGGCAAACTTGGGTTGTTTTCTCTGGAAAGGCAGAGGCTGAGGGGAGATCTGATAGAGGTTTATAAGATGATGAGATGCTTAGTACCAGAGGGCATGCATTTAAGGTGAGGGGATAATTTCAAAGGAGGTGTGAGAGCCAAGTTTTTAACACAGAGTTGTGGATGCCTGGAATGTGCTGCCTGGGATGGAGGCAGAAGCAGATACATTGGAGACTTTTGAGAGACATTTAGAGGGGCACATGAACGTGAGAAAAATTAAAGGACATGGCCATTGTGTAGGCAGAAGGGATTAGTTTAGTTGGCCATTTGATCACTAATTTAATTGGCTCAGCACAACATTCTGGGCCGAAGGGCCTGTTCCTGAGCTGTTTAGCTCTGTACTATGCTCTATGTTCTATGATACGCATGTGTGCCTCATGTTAGAGACTAGAGACCTCCGGGAAATTATTGTAGTTTTCTGCATGTTATTCATGATTGTATTATTAGGCAATTATATTATATCTGGGTGCTATCCTGACATTAAAATATACCCATTCAGAAGTGAAAGCAGGGCTACAGGTTCCCATACTGATCCTAGAGGAAATGTTAAAATCCCTGATGTACGATCTGGAATGCATGGTATAGTTTAATCCAATGTTGTCTTTCAAAAAGACAGTGTGGAAACCATAGGCTTCCTCCTGTACTGTGTCACTGCATGCCCTACCAAGCCTTTGATGTGAGTGGGGGCCCCCTCCATGCTGACTTAAAACAGCAAAAGATGTTGATGTTGACATCGACACACGAACTCTGAGAATATCTCCAGCTTCTCTCTGCAAGGCGACGACCCACCCTGGTCCAAGGGGCAATTTACTTACAAACGGAGTTGGGGATATGGGAGGAAGCCAGTGAGGCTAGAGATGTCCCCATGAACTTTGTTAGCTTCGTAAACAAATATATCGAAATAGACGCCATCTTTGAACCCCTAAGAGCCGAAGAAACGCGAGCCAATAAAATTCAAAGGTCACCTGAAGGGGTAGCCAGTCAGGACCGAGACAAGCGAACGGGGGCCCTATATAAATGCGAGCGCTCCCAGAAAGAAACAGCAGCAAGCGCGTACTGAGACTGTCACCTCGACTGTGGGTGGAATGTCTACAAGCTAAATGCTAACCTCATCAAACACCACAACAAATGCCTGAATCTGAGCTACCAATATTCACCATATTTCTTAATGTATATATCATTCTACACAACTTGTTTTCTTTGGTTGATTGGTTGCTTTCCTGTCTTTACTTATTTTATAGATTTTTTCTTAATTACATTGTATTTCTTTATTTTCCGATAAATACCTGCAAGAAACGAAATCTCATGTATGTTATATAAGTTTTCATAAGTGTAAGTTATATACCATTGGGGGGAGGATGGTGCAAGGCAGAAATAGGTTGGTGGGGAAACAAATAAGTTCAAAGTTACTTGGCCGCACAATCATAAGTATGAAGTGAGTAGAGCGGGGGGAGGGGGGCTAAGCACACAGCCTTGTGGTGCACGTGTGCTGACTGAGATTGTGGAGGAGATGCTGTTGCCAATCTGAACGGACTAGGGTCTGCAAGTGAGGAAATCAAGGATCCAATTAGACCAGAAGACCCCTTCTGAAGGTATCATTAGTTTTGAGGGGATGATTGTGTTGAATTCGGAGTTTTAATCAATGAAGAGCATCCTGATGTATGCATCTTCTCTGTCCAGATGTTCTGGAGCTGAGTGAAATGAAATGGTATCTGTTGTTGACTTGTTGTGACGATATGCAAATTGGAGCGGGTCCAAGTCACTCCTGAGGCAGTTGAGTGATTTGGCAGTACAGGAGTTGGTATAAAGATGGATCAAGATTAGTCCTCGGAGATGACAGCAGAATATTACCATCTGCTGGTGCCCCAGAGCGTGGGAGCAGAGAAAGAAATTAATTTTAAGATATTAGCTTTATTTGTCACATCCCCATTGAAACATACAGTGGAGTGCATTGTTTCTGTCAAATAAAATATGCAAGGATTGTACTGAGAGCAGCACAAGTATCGCCAGCATAGCATTGCAAACCCGTTGTAACCATATCTGTTTGGAATGTGCAAGGACGAACCCAGGGGAAACCCACACAGTTGTGGGGAGAACGTGCAAACTCTTTACAGACAGTGGTGAGAATCGAATCCCCGTCGGTGATCCCTGGCACTATAAAGCAATTGTGCTAACCGTGTCTCCCACAGTACATGCGCCAGATTACGCTGTGAAGTGTCCGGTCCAAACATGATTTGACACTAACTGATTTGGTCAATAATTTTTAAACGAAGTCAGTGGAAAGAGAAGTGAAACAAAATGTGTTGAGTGAGACTAGTTGGGCGAGTTGCATCAAAGGACCAGCATGTCCTGCGACACACACAAAATGCTGGTGGAACGCAGCAGGCCAGGCAGCATCTATAGGGAGAAGCGCTGTCGACGTTTCGGGCCGAGACCCTTCGTCAGGACTGACTGAAAGAAAAGATAGTAAGAGATGTGAAATGATAGCAGAAGACCGGAGGGGGTGGGGTGAAGCCAAGAGCCGGAAAGGTGATTGGCAAAAGGGATACAGAGCTGGAGAAGGGAAAGGATCATGGGACGGGAGGCCTAGGGAGAAAGAAAGGGGGAGGGGAGCACCAGAGGGAGATGGAGAACAGGCAGAGTGATGGGCAGAGAGAGAGAAACAAAGGGGAGGGGGGAAAAGCTAAATATATCAGGGATGGGGTAAGAAGGGGAGGAGGGGCATTAACGGAAGTTAGAGAAGTCAATGTTCATGCCATCAGGTTGGAGGCTACCCAGCTGGTATATAAGGTGTTGTTCCTCCAAACTGAGTGTGGCTTCATCTTGACAGTAGAGGAGGCCATGGATAGACATATCAGAATGGGAATGGGATGTGGAATTAAAATGTGTGGCCACTGGGAGATCCTGCTTTCTCTGGCGGACAGAGCGTAGGTGTTCAGTGAAACTGTCTCCCAGTCTCCACAGTCCTGTGAACCTACTCCTGCATATTGGTCTGCACAATCTGTTCTTTGAGCCAGCAAGTTGCTTAAGCCACTGCTCCTTATCCACAGGTGGGCTCCTTCTTCATGATTAACCTCTGCCTGGTCGTCATAGCCACGCAGTTCTCGGAGACGAAGCAGCGGGAGCACCAGCTTATGCAGGAGCAACGGGCCCTCTACTTCTCGTCCAGCACGCTGGCCAGCTTCGCCGAGCCGGGCGACTGCTACGAGGAGATCTTCCAGTACGTGTGCCACATCCTGCGCAAGGCCAAGCGGCGGACGGCGGCGCTGTACGCCAGCCTCCGCTCCAGGAGCCAGGGCAGACGACAAGCACCCACTGACCTCAGCATCTGCCAGAACAAGTGCGGTAGGTTGGCAAGGTTCTTGCCCTTGCCTTGTAATGTACCCCCACACTCTTTTAATCTGCTGTTGTAAGACTATTGAATGATTCCCTGGTATGATAAGATGAACTCTTGACATCACAATCTACTTCAATCTTGCACCGTATTTTCTACCTGCTCTGTACTTTCTCCATATATTATGCAGGACAAGTTCTTTTCATTGTACTCAGTACATGTGACAGCAGTGAACGAATTCCAGCCCCAGATACAGTTTACCCAAAGTGCAAACTCCTTGTTTTCCAGCATTTCAAAAATCCTGCAGGTGTCGGAAGTCGGAAATAAAAACAAAAAAACATCAGAAATTGTCAGCCAGTCAGGCAGCATCCGTGGGGACAGAAACAGAGTTATTGTTTCAGGTCAACAACCTTTCTTCAGAACTGGGTAAAGTTCGAGATTAGAATCAGGTTTATTGCCACTAAAATATATATTGTGAAATATGTTGTTCTGTGGCATTGGTACAATACAATGCATAAAAATTATTATCACTCACATTAGAAGATGAATGACATTGGTCTAGAGATCCTCTGGTGTCGGACAAACTTCCCGTGCACTCCCTGGTAAAAGTTATTTGGGAAACTAATCACAAAATAAGGAGGGCACTGGGCAGATACAGGAGACGGAAGACACTAAAACCTGGAGCAACACAAAATGCTGAAGGAATTCAGTGGGTCAGGCAGCATCCACGGAGGAAAACGGACAGTCAACATTTCGGGTTGAGACCCACCATCTAGACTGGTGGGGGGCTCTACCCAAAATATTGACCGGCCATTTCTCTCTCCACGCAGTAGGTGCTGCCTGATGTGCTGAGGGGTACCAGAGATTTTGTCTAATATTTGGATCAGAACCGGTGATAGGCCATGCATCTGAAATATTAACTCTTATCCTGACACAGGTGCTGCCTAACCTGCTGAGAATTTCCAGCATTGTCAGTCTTTCCCTCTGTTCAACCAGTAATGAGCCTTTCATCTCCTAAGATCTTGTCTCCCTTGCATGCCATCTGTCTATCTGCACTACACTTTCTCTAAATCTGTAATATCATATTTGCAATCTGTTTCTCCTTCTACCGCCACAAGGTACACTCAGTGGCCATTTTATTAGATACCTCCTGAACCCAGTAAAGTGGCCGCTGAGTGTATGTTCACGGTCTTCTGCTGCTGTAGCCCATCCACTTCAAGGTTTGACACGCTGAGCATTCAGAGAAGCTCGTCGGCATGCCAGTGCTATAATGCAAGGTTATTTGAGTTACTGTCAGCAGATTGTACTGTCAGTTACAATCAGCAGAAAACAGCTGATTGGGCAATCGAGGTCAGGTGACCTTGCAGCTTGCAAAGCTCAAGCAAATAAAAAGAGGGAGAGCTCTAGCAGAGCGGCCTGTCAGGAAGTGGCCTGGTCGAGGGAAGTGCCTGGTGTGAAAAGTGCTAGTCTTTGGCTCGAGAGTCTTCGGCGAGGAGACTACGCCAGGCACAATTGCAGAGGGTGAAGACATGACCGCTAAGCTGATTCAGTGTGCTACGTGCATGATGTGGGAGGTCAGGGACACTGATGGTGCCCCCGGCTGCTACAGCTGTGGAAAGTGTGTCCAGATTCAGCTCCTGAAGGAGCATGTTGCAGCACTGAAGAAAGAACTGGATGACCTCAGGTTTATCCACGAAAACGAGGGTTTTCTGGACAGGACCTACAGAGGTCGTTACACCGAGGATACCGGAAGAGAGAAAGGGGGCGACGATGAGGAAGGAAAGGATGCTCAAAGTACAGGAGACCCCAGGGGATGTACCTGTCGTAAACAGGTTCACCTTCTTGGAAGCTGTGAGGACAGAAGATACTGCCAGTTTGAGAGGCGGACAGGTCTGTGAACCGAAAATTGGTGCAGAAGCAGAGCCGAGGAGTCAGACATCAGGAAGAGCCGTGGTAGTAGGGGACTCCATAGTAAAAGGTACGGAAAGGGGTTTCTGCGGCAACAGGCGAGATTTAAGGATGGTGTGTTGCCTCCCTGGTGCTAGGATGCAGGACATCACGGACTGATTGCAGGGAATCCTCAAAGGTGAAGGTGAACAGCCGGAAGTGGTAGTGCATGTCGGCACAAATGACATCAGGAAGAAGAAGAAGAAGGATTTTCTGCAGCGAGACTTCAGAGAACTCGGATGAAGGCTGAAAAGCAGGACTTCAAGGGTGGTTATCTCTGGTTTGCTTCCAGTTCCTCGTGCTGGAGAGGGCAGGAACAGGGAGATAATGGATCTGAATGTGTGGCTGAGGAACTGGTGCAGGAAGCAAGGATTTACATTCTTGGACCACTGGGATCTGTTTTGGGGTAGGGATGAATTGTACAAAAGGGACGGGTTGCACCTTAATAGGCGGGGGACCAGCATTCTGGCAAACACGAAGAAATCTGCAGATGCTGGAAATTCAAACAACAACACACACAAAATGCTGGTAGAACACAGCAGGCTAGGCAGCATTCTGGCAGACAGGTTTGCCACTGCAACATGGATGTGTTTAAACTAAGTAGTGGGGGTGGGGGGGAGGGGATGAACTGGAAATATAAGGATGGAGTTAAAGGGAAAGTGAAAATAAGAAAAGTTAAAAAGGACAACAGAATCAATGGAGTAGAATGCTCAAGAAGAGATCATACAGTACGGCCAAGTGAAATAGGAATTGATATGAAAGGAGAGGGGAGTACCGAATTAAAAGTATTATATATGAATGCACGAAGTATAAGGAATAAAGTAGATGAGCTTGAGGCTCAGTTGGAAATTGGCAAATACGATGTTCAAGGATATACATCTTATCGAAAGGACAGACTGACTGGCAGAGGGGGTGGGGTGGCTCTGTTGGTGAGGAATGATATTCAGTCCCTTGCAAGGGGGGAACATAGAAACAGGGGATGTAGAGTCAGTATGGATAGAACTGAGAAATTCTAAGGGTAGAAAGACCCTAATGGGAGTTATCTACAGGCCCCCAAACAGCAGTCTGGATGTAGGGTGTAAGTTGAATGAAGAGTTAAAATTGGCATGTCGCAAAGGTAATGATACAGTTGTCATGGGGGATTTCAACATGCAGGTAGACTGGGAGAATCAGAATGGTACTGGACCCCAAGAAAGGGAGTTTGTGGAGTGCCTCCGAGATGGATTCTTAGAACAGCTTGTACTGGAGCCTACCAGGGAGAAGGCAATTCTAGATTTAGTGTTGTGCAATGAACCGGATTTGATCAGGGACCTTGAGATAAAGGAACCATTAGGAGATAGTGACCATAATATGATATGTTTTAACCCACAATTTGAGAAGGAGAAGGGAAAATCGGATGTGTCAGTATTACAGTTGAACAAAGGGAACTATGGAGCTATGAGGGAGGAGCTGGCCAAAGTTCAATGGAACAATACCCTAGCAGGGAGGACAGTGGAACAGAAGTAGCAGGTATTTCTGGGAATAATGCTGAAGGTGCAGGATCGATTCATTCCAAAGAGGAAGAAAGATCCTAAGGGGAGTAAGGGGCGGCCGTGGCTGATGAGGGAAGTAAAGGGCAGTATAAAAATAAAAGAGAAGTATAACATAGCAAAGATGAGCAGGAAACCGGAGGACTGGGAAGCTTTTAAAGAGCAACAGAAGATAACAAAAAAGGCAATACGCCAAGAAAAAATGAGGTACGAAGGTAAACTAGCCAAGAATATAAAGGAAGATAGTAAAAGCTTCTTTAGGTATGTGAATAGCAAAAAAATAGTTAAGACCAAAATTGGGCCATTGAAGACAGAAACGGGTGAATTTATTATGGGGAACAAGGAAATGGCAGATGAGTTGAACAGGTACTTTGGATCTGTCTTCACTAGGGAAGACACAAACAATCTCCCAGATGTAATAGTGGCCAAAGGAACTAGGGTAAAGTGTGAACTGAAAGAAATTTATATTAGGCAAGAAATGGTGTTGGATAGACTGTTGAGTCTGAAGGCTGATAAGTCCCCGGGACCTGATGGTCTGCATCCCAGGGTACTTAAAGAGGTGGCTCTAGAAATCATGGACGCATTGGTAATCATTTTCCAATGTTCTATAGATTCAGGAACAGTTCCTGCTGATTGGAGGGTGGCTAATGTTGTCCCACTTTTCAAGAAAGGAGGGAGAGAGAAAACAGGGAATTATAGACCGGTTAGCCTGACGTCAGTGGTGGGAAAGATGCTGGAGTCAATTATAAAAGACGAAATTACGACACATTTGGATAGCAGTAGAAGGATCAGTCTGAGTCAGCATGGATTTTTGAAGGGAAAATCATGCTTGACTAATCTTCTGGAGTTTTTTGAGGATGTAACTATGAAAATGGACAAGGGAGAGCCAGTGGATGTAGTGTACCTGGACTTCCAGAAAGCTTTTGATAAAGTCCCACATAGGAGATTAGTGGGCAAAATTAGGGCACATGGTATTGAGGGCAGAGTACTGACATGGATTGAAAATTGGCTGGCTGACAGGAAACAAAGAGTAGCGATTAACGGGTCCCTTTCGGAATGGCAGGCTGTGACCAGTGGGGTACCGCAAGGTTCGGTGCTGGGACCGCAGCTGTTTACAATATACATTAATGATTTAGGTGAAGGGATTAAAAGTAACATTAGCAAATTTGCTGATGACACAAAGCTGGGTGGCAGTGTGAAATGTCAGAAGGATGTTATGAGAATGCAGGGTGACTTGGACAGGTTGGGTGAGTGGGCAAATGTATGGCAGATGCAGTTTAATGTGGATAAATGTGAGGTTATCCACTTTGGTGGCAAGAACAGGAAGGCAGATTACTATCTAAATGGAGTCAAGTTAGGAAAAAGGGAAGTACAACGAGATCTAGGTGTTCTTGTACATCAGTCAATGAAAGCAAGCATGCAGGTACAGCAGGCAGTGAAGAAAGCTAATGGAATGCTGGCTTTTATAACAAGAGGAATTGAGTATAGGAGTAAAGAGGTCCTTCTGCAGCTGTACAGGGCCCTGGTGAGACCCCCACCTGGAGTATTGTGTGCAGTTTTGGTCTCCAAATTTGAGGAAGGACATTCTTGCTATTGAGGGAGTGTAGCGTAGGTTCACAAGGTTAATTCCCGGAATGGCGGGACTGTCATATGTTGAAAGATTGGAGCGACTGGGCTTGTATACACTGGAATTTAGAAGGATGAGAAGGGATCTGATTGAAACATATAAGATTATTAAGGGATTGGACACACTGAAGGCAGGAAGCATATTCCCGCTGATGGGTGAGTCCAGAACTAGAGGCCACAGTTTAAGAATAAGGGGTAGGCCATTTAGAACAGAGATGCAGAAAAACTTTTTCACCCAGAGAGTGGTGGATATGTGGAATGCTCTGCCCCAGAAGGCAGTGGAGGCCAAGTCTCTGGATGCATTCAAGACAGAGTTAGATAGAGCTCTTACAGATAGCAGGGTCAAGGGATATGGGGAGAGGGCAGGAACGGGGTACTGATTGTGTATGATCAGCCATGATCACAGTGAACGGCGGTGCTGGCTAGAAGGGCCAAATGGCCTACTCCTGCACCTACTGTCTATTGTCTGTCACCTTCCTGTCAGGTTGAACAAATCTGGCCATTATCCTCTGACTTCTCTCATTAACAAAGCATAGTCACCCACAGAACTGCCGCTCGCTGGATTTTTTTTTGTTTTTCACACCGTTCTCTGTAAACTCTTGAGACTGTTGTGTGTGATGTTTGATCTGAACAACAACTGAATCACTCGACCATGCTTTGATGCATTGAGTTGCTGTCACGTTATTGTCTGATTAGATAGTTGCATTAACAGGCAGGTGTTCAGGTGCACAGGTGTTCAGGTGTATAGGTATACAGGTGTATAGGTGTTCAGGTGCATGTGTTCAGGTGTACAGGTGTTCAGGTGTACAGGTGTTCATGTGTACAGGGAGCCTAATAAAGTGACCATTGAGTATATGTATTTATGGCATGATATACAGACAGCACACAAAGCAAAGTTTTTCACTGTTACTTCCTACATGAGACAACAATAAACCAGTACAAATACCTAGCGAGATCCTGTTCTTCCAGATAACTCCCACCTGAATTCTCTGCACAGCTCCTTTTCGGGATTAAGCCTCTCTAACCTCTCATTCTGTCACCAACATTGCTTCTGTATTTCCCTCTCGGAGATGCTACCTGACCTATTGAGTAGTTGTAGCATTTTCCAATTTCCATTCTGTCCATGTAGCTTCTATCCTCACAGCATGAGCATTGATTTCTCCAACTTTTAGAAATTACTCCCCTCGCCCACTTCTCTTCTCTCTTTTCTTGGTTCCCCTCTTCCCCCTTCTCCTGACTTGTCCATCCTTTCTCCCATGGCCCACTGTCCTCTCCTATTAGATTCCTTCTTCTTCAGCCCTTGACCTCATCCATCTGCCTGTTTCCTTGCTTCATCTCTCTTCTACCCATCCAACCACCTTCCCCCTCACCTGCATCTTGTACCCTCCATAGATGCTGCCTGACCTGTTGAGCTCCTCCAGCATGTTGTGTGTGTGTGTGTGTGTGTGTGTGTGTGTGTGTGTGTGTGTGTGCCTGTGTGTGTGTGTGAGTGTGTGTGTGTGTGTGTGCCTGTGTGTGTGTGTGTGTGTGTGTGTGCCTGTGTGTGTGTGTGTGTGTGTGTGTGAGTGTGTGTGTGTGTGTGTGTGTGTGCCTGTGTGAGTGTGTGTGTGTGTGTGTGTGTGTGTGTGTGTGTGTGTGTGCCTGTGTGAGTGTGTGTGTGTGTGTGTGTGTGCCTGTGTGTGTGTGTGTTGCTTAAGATCTCCAGCACCTGCAGAATCCTTTTTGTTTCAAATTTTATTTACGTGCTTTCAGAACCTCATAGCAGCCCAAGGCACTTCAGATTCAGAGCTTGTGACGACAGTCTATCTACTGTTGTAAACACAGCAGCCAGCTTGTATGTACCTAAGAGCAGTGAACAGTTAATAATTTGCAGACAAAGTGATCCAAATGATTTGATTATTTAGTCGCATTAAAAAAGATGCAGGCTAGGCAGTATCAGTGGACAGTTGAACTTTCAGTAGAACTCTATTGAGAAGCCGACAACGTCAAAGGCTTTCTCTACTTCTTTAGCTCTTCCAGACTTTATTGAGTATTTTGATTTAAAATTAATTCAAATTGCCCAAGAGTTGTAGAGTTATACAGTATGGAAGCAGGTCATTTAGCCCATCTCAACTGTGCCGACCAAGATGTCTACCTGAGCAGGTCCCATAGGCCTTGGGTTTCCTAACCTGGGGTCCACAGACCGCTTGCTTGACGGTATTGGCCCACAGTATATAAAAGGTTAGGAACTACTGCTCTGAACCATTCCCACCCGTATACCAGTGCTGTGCTGTACTGTTTTCTGCTCTATGTTTGAACTGTTCAAAATGATTCACTTTGTCCTTGATCTCCTGCAATCTCTAGGGCAATGTGATTCCTCTGTAACGTAGATCAATCTTCACACATTTTTCCTGTTAAGATTCAAGTTTCAAGAATATTTAATGTCACTTCCAGTACACAAATGTAAAGGGGATGAAATAATTGTTTCTTCGGATCCGATGCAGCACAAAAGGACAGAATAATAATAAAAAAACACAATAAATATAAATACGTAAAATCGCTTATATAAAGTAGGTGATTGTATGTCCATAAAATGTTTATATTTCAGTTGACTGACAGAAAATGATAAAGTGGTGGTGGTGCAGTGTGTGGAGGGGTGGGTTAGTGGGTGTTGGTGTTGATCAGCCTTACTGCTTGGGGAAAGTAACTGTTTTAGAGTCTGGTGGTCCTGGCATGGACGTTATGTAGCCTTCTGATGGGAGTGAGATCAATTTCTTCAGAGAATTAATCACCAAATTCTTAGTGAATCAGGCAGCATCTATAGAGATAGAAGCAGAGTTATTTTTCAGTTCAATGACCTTTCATCAGCACTGGGAAAAGTTTGAGATTGGAATTAGGTTTATTATCACGGACATATGTTGCGATGTAATTCTACCCATAGTCTACAGCTTTTAAAGAAGTGCCTTTTAAATCTTTCCACTCTCAAGATTAAGGTTTAAAGTTCAAAGTAAATTTTATTATCAAAGTGTGTGTGTGTGTGTGTGTGTGTGTTGCCATATACAACCCTGAGATTTATTTTCATGTGGACCATATAACCATATAACAATTACAGCATAGAAACAGGCCATCTCAGCCCTTCTAGTCCTTGCCAAATGTTTACTCTCACCTAGTCCCACCGACCTGCCAAAACCCTCCATTCCTTTCCTGTCCATATACCTATCCAATTTACTTTAAATGACAATATCGAACCTGCCTCCACCACTTCTACTGGAAGCTCGTTCCACACAGCTACCGCTCTCTGAGTAAAGAAATTCCCCCTTTGGTTACCCCTAAACTTTTGCCCCCTAACTCTCAACTCATGTCCTCTTGTTTGAATCTCCCCTACTCTCAATGGAAAAAGCCTATCAATGTCAACTCTATCTATCCCCCTCATAATTTTAAATACCTCAATCAAGTCCCCCCTCAACCTTCTGCGCTCCAAAGAATAAAGACCTAACTTGTTCAACCTTTCTCTGTAACTTAGGTGCTGAAACCCAGGTAACATTTTAGTAAATCTTCTCTGTTCTCTCTCTATTTATTGGACATACCCAATAAATCTATAGAATAATAACCATAACAGAATCAATGAAAGACTGCCCAGATAGGTTATTCAACCAAAGAGCAGGAGACACCAAACTGTGAAAATATAAAAAGAAGAAATAATAACAATAAGTAAATGAGCAATAAATGTGGAGAGCATGAGATGAAGAGTCCTTGAAAGTGAGTCTATTGTTTGTGGGAATATTTCAATGAGGCAAGAGAAGTTAAATGTAGTTATCCATTCTAGTCCAAGAGCCTGATGGTTGAGGGGTGATAACTGTTCCTGAACCTGGTGGTGTGAGTCCTGAAGCTCTTGTACCTCCTTCCTAATGCCAGCAGTGAGAAGAGAGCATGGCCTGGGTGGTGGGGATCCCTGATGATGGATGCTGCTTTACTGCGACAGCATTTCATGTACAAACGTAGATGTGCTTAATGGTTGGGAGGACCTCCCCTGTGTCGGACTGGGCCGTATCCACTACTTTTTGTAGGATTACTCTCCTTGGAGACAAAAGAAACACTCAGATATTCTTTCCAGGTCACGGCCACAGGAGCTGCTACGGGTTCTCAGTTCAATGTCCCATCCGAAAATAGAACACTTCTGACGATGCAGCAGGAGCTTCAATCTCGATTGTTGTCTTTAAACGTACAGAACAGGACGAGCTTAAAATATGTGGCTCTGATGTCGGAATGCAGCCTGCTGAGTCACTGATGAATATGACCAGCATGTTGTGACCGCTTGGTCCCCAATCAATCCCTGTTTGATCAAATAACTCAGCAATCTGCTTTCGCTATTGTAACAACGTCCTCTAATGAAAGCAACATTCTGTGGCTGCTGGGAATTTCCAATGGAAAGCACTAGTCGAGTCAGGAAACGTTCATCGAGAAAACACTATTACATTAGATTAGGTTGATTTATCACATGTGTATCAGTATTCAGTGAAATGTACCATTTGCGGTAACAACCAACACAAATTAAGGATTTCTCGGGGCAGCCCACAAGTGTCAGCACCAAAGCAGCATTCCTACAATACATTCGTATTTCAGCTTGATGACTCTTCATCAGAACTAGAAATGTTGGAGATGGTTCACATTGAACTCCTTCAATCTCTAGGCCTGTGTGATTTCTCTGTGGTGTAGGTCAATCTTCACTCATGCTAGCCGGTAGAATTTCTAACGAGAATTAACCATCAAGTAACTATACTGACCTTATTAAGGTGTCTAAAAGATCACGAGGAGCATGGGTGGGATGAATCTTCTTGCTATCTGTTACACCGCTGGCGTTTAGGGTAGTAGTGAAGATCCTCCATCTCTGACGGTGTTCAGGGCTTCCTTCATCATGTCAGTAGCTTCCTCTTGGTTTTCACTACTGTCAGTCACACAAGTTCTGGGTGAAGACTTAGGAATACCATTGTACTCAGATGTAGAAGGATTCTTCATTGCTGTTTCCATAGCAATTTCATTTGACCAGTCAGGATTGCTAGCCCTGAGCTGAACCCCTCTTGGTCTGACTCTACCCTTTGACCTGTTTGGCAAGGGTGACCCTACCGAGAGCCAAAGCATAAATCCCTGACTCCAGCCAGCATGGCTCTCCGGGTCACTGAAGCACTCAAGCCTCCAAATCACGACAAGGTTGCAGTTGTCTTGGAGAAGTAAGATGAATGCACATAATCTTTTACACAGGGAAAGGGAATAAAAAAATAACTAAAGGCCATGGTCAAAGTCAAAGTAAATTTATTATCAAAGTATGCATGTGTTACTCTCTACTACCTTGAGACTCATTTACTTGCAGGCGTTTAGAGCAAAATAAAGAAATACAATAGAATTCATGAAAAACTGCATAAATAAAGACTGACAGACAACCAATGCGCAAAAGAAGACAAATTGTGCAAATAAAAAATAGTACTGAGAGTATGAATTGCAGAGTCCTTGAAATAAAGGGCTTTCTTTCAAAGAAAAGAAAGTGATGTGGTGTCAGTTCAGAGTTTTCATGAGTGCAGGGTAGCATAGTGTTTATTTACAGTACCAGTGACCCAGGTTCAATTCCCGCAACTGCCCTTAAGGAGTTTGTATGTTATCCCCGTCACCACATGGGCTTTTTTCTGGTGCTCCGGTTTCCTCCCACAGTCCAAAGACGAGCTGGTTGATAGGTTAATTGGCCTTTGCAAATTGTCCAGTGATTGGGTGAAGGTTAAACTGGGGGATTGCTGGGCAGCTTGGCACGAGGGGTGGGGTGGACCTACTCTGCACTGTATCTCAATAAATAAATAAGAGATTTAAAGTGAGAGAGGAAAGACTGAAAAGAGAAATAAGGGCCATCTTCACACGGAGGGTGGAATGGGCTGCCAGAGGAGGTGGTTGAGGCAGGTACATAGGCAATATTTAAAAGATGCACAGGCAGGTATATGGATAGAAAAGATGTAGATGTATATTAGCCAAACATGGGCAGATGGGAGTAGCTTTGATGACCTCTTATTTAGCATGGGTGGGTTGGTCCGAAGAGCCTGTTTCTGTGGTGTTTTACTCCACAATTCTAAATGAACTGAGATGTTTTAGATGTTCTGTGAAGTCGATACCAGAGGACAGCAGACAAGGTCTGTTCCAGAGTCATTCAAAGGGGTCCCAGCTCACAGCACTCAACGTTTGAGATCTGCTTTAGCTAGATCCTCCTTTAGGCTGTGGAGGGGAGGTTCAACAGGTTGATTCCAGAGATGAAGGGGTCAACCTCTGGGGAGCGATTGAGTCACCTGGGACTCTCTGGAATTCAGAAGAGTGAGAGGGGATCTTATAGAAACATACAAAATTTTGGAAGGGATAGGTAAGATAGAAGTAGGCAAGTTGTTTCCATTGGTAGGTGAGACTAGAACTAGAGGATATTGTCTCAAGATTCAGGGGAGAAGATTTAGGACAGAGATGGGAAGAAATTGTTTCCCCAGAGAGTGGTGAATCTGTGGAGTTCTCTGCGCAGGGAAGCAGTTGAGGCTTCTTCACTAAATATATTTAAGATACAGCTAAATAGGTTTTTACATAGTAAGGAAATTAAGGATTATGGAAAAAGGCAGGTAAATGGAGCTGAGTTTATTGTCGGATCAGCCATGATCTTATTGAATGGTGGGGCAGGCTCAATGGGCCGGATGGCCTACTCCTGCTCCTAGTTCTTATGTTCTTATGTTAAGTTGGCAGATGTTCCGCAGACATTTCCCTTAACCCACGCCCCCACTGACCCCCCAAATGACTAGACTGATTACAATCCTGATCCCCAACTGTCTTCACATCAATCTTACGACACCACTGTCATTATCCGAATCAAAGGTGGTGATGGATCAGCATATGGGAGGGTGATTGAAAATCTGGCTGAGTGGTGCCACAACAAATTCTCACTCAATGTCAGCAAGACCAAGGAGCTGATTGTTGAGTTCAGAAGGAAACCAGAGATCCATGAGCCAATCCTCATTGGAGGATCAGAGATGGAGAGAGTCAGCAACTTTAAATTCCTAGCTGTTATAATTTCAGAGGATCGTTCCTGGGCCAAGCACGTAAGTGCAATTACCAAGAAAGCAGGGCAGCACCTTTACTTCCTTAGGAGTTTGCAAAGATTTGGCATAACATCAAAAACTTTGACAAATTTCTATAGAGGTGTGGTGGAGAGTGTGTGAACTGGTTGCACCACAGCCTGGTGTGGAAACACCAATGCCCTTGAATGGAAAATCCTACAAAAAGTAGTGGATACGGCCCAGTCCATCACAGATAAAGCACTCCCCACTGTTGAGCACATCTACATGGAGTGCTTTCACAGGAGCTGCCCTGCTTTCTTGGTAATTGCCCTTGGTAAGGGCCAGAGGAGGAGGTGTTGCATTGCTTGTCCGAGAAAATCTTATGGCGGTGCTTTGGAAGGATAGATTACAGAGCTCCTCTAGGGAGGCTATTTGGGTGGAATTGAGGAATGGGAAAGGTGTAGTAACACTGATAGGAGTGTATTATAGGCCACCTAATGGGGAGCGTGAGTTGGAAGAGCAAATGTGTAAGGAGATAGCAGATATTTGTAGTAAACACAAGGTGGTGATTGTGGGAGATTTTAATTTTCCACACATAGATTGGGAAGCTCATTCTGTAAAAGGGCTGGATGGTTTAGAGTTTGTGAAATGTGTGCAGGATAGCTTTTTGCAACAATACATAGAAGTACCGACTAGAGATGGGGCAGTGTTGGATCTCCTGTTAGGGAATGCGATAGGTCAGCTGACAGATGTATGTGTTGGGGAGCACTTCGGGTCCAGTGATCACAATAGCATTAGCTTCAATATAATTATGGAGAAGGACAGGACTGGACCTAGAGTTGAGATTTTTGATTGGAGAAAGGCTAACTTTGAGGAGATGCGCAGGGATTTAGAGAGAGTGGAATGGGTCAAGTTGTTTTATGGGAAGGATGTAATAGAGAAATGGAGGTCATTTAAGGGTGAAATTATGAGGGTACAGAATCTTTATGTTCCTGTTCGGTTGAAAGGAAAGGTTAAAGGTTTGAAAGCGCCATGGTTTTCAAGGGATATTAGAAACTTGGTTCGAAAAAAGAGGGATGTCTACAATAGATATAGGCAGCATGGAGTAAAGGAATTGCTCGAGGAATATAAAGAATGTAAAAGGAAACTTAAGAAAGAGATTAGAAAAGCTAAAAGAAGTTACGAGTTTGGTTTGGCAAATAAGGTGGAAGTAAATCCGAAAGGCTTCTACAGTTATATTAAAAGCAAGAGGATAGTGAGGGATAAAATTGGTCCCTTAGAGAATCAGGGTGGTCAGCTATGTGTGGAGCCGAGGGAGATGGGAGAGATTTTGAACGATTTCTTCTCTTCGGTATTCACTAAGGAGAAGGATATCGAATGGTGTAAGGTGTGGGAAACAAGTAAGGAAGTTATGGAACCTATGACAATTAAAGAGGTGGAAGTACTGGCGCTTTTAAGAAATTTAAAAGTGGATAAATCTCCGGGTCCTGACCGGATATTCCCCAGGACCTTGAGGGAAGTTTGTGTAGAGATAGCAGGAGCTCTGACGGAGATCTTTCAGATGTCATTAGAAACGGGGATTGTGCCGGAGGATTGGCGTATTGCTCATGTGGTTCCATTGTTTAAAAAGGGTTCTAGAAGTAAGCCTGGCAATTATAGACCTGTCAGTTTGACATCAGTGGTGGGTAAATTAATGGAAAGTATTCTTAGAGATAGTATTTATAATTATCTGGATAGACAGGATCTGATTAGGAGTAGCCAGCATGGATTTGTGCGTGGAAGGTCATGTTTGACAAACCTTATTGAATTTTTTGAAGTAGTTACGAGGAATGTTGACGAGGGTAAGGCAGTGGATGTAGTCTATATGGACTTCAGCAAGGCCTTTGACAAAGTTCCACATGGAAGGTTAGTTAAGAAGGTTCAGTCATTAGGTATTAATGCTGGAGTAATAAAATGGATTCAACAGTGGCTAGATGGGAGATGCCAGAGAGTAGTGGTGGATAATTGTTTATCGGGATGGAGGCCGGTGACTAGCGGGGTGCCTCAGGGATCTGTTTTGGGCCCAATGTTGTTTGTAATATACATAAATGATCTGGATGATGGGGTGGTAAATTGGATTAGTAAGTATGCTGATGATACTAAGGTAGGAGGTGTTGTGGATAATGAGGTGGGTTTTCAAAGCTTGCAGGGAGATTTATGCCGGTTAGAAGAATGGGCTGAACGTTGGCAGATGGAGTTTAATGCTGAGAAGTGTGAGGTTCTACATTTTGGCAGGAATAATCCAAATAGAACATACAGGGTAAATGG
Source organism: Hemitrygon akajei (assembly GCF_048418815.1). Classification (NCBI taxonomy): domain Eukaryota; kingdom Metazoa; phylum Chordata; class Chondrichthyes; order Myliobatiformes; family Dasyatidae; genus Hemitrygon; species Hemitrygon akajei. The sequence goes on from NC_133154.1 coordinate 8,828,516, forward strand.
TAGGGCATTGAGGAATGCAGTGGAACAGAGAGATCTAGGAATAACAGTGCATAGTTCCCTGAAGGTGGAGTCTCATGTAGATAGGGTGGTGAAGAAGGCTTTTGGAACGCTGGCCTTTATAAATCAGAGCATTGAGTACAGAAGTTGGGATGTAATGTTAAAATTGTACAAGGCATTGGTAAGGCCAAATTTGGAATATTGTGTACAGTTCTGGTCACCGAATTATAGGAAAGATATCAATAAATTAGAGAGAGTGCAGAGACGATTTACTAGGATGTTACCAGGGTTTCAGCACTTAAGTTACAGAGAAAGGTTGAACAAGTTAGGTCTCTATTCATTGGAGCGTAGAAGGTTGAGGGGGGATTTGATCGAGGTATTTAAAATGTTGAGAGGGATAGATAGAGTTGACGTGAATAGGCTGTTTCCATTGAGAGTAGGGGAGATTCAAACGAGAGGACATGATTTGAGAGTTAGGGGGCAAAAGTTTAAGGGAAACACGAGGGGGTATTTCTTTACTCAGAGAGTGATAGCTGTGTGGAATGAGCTTCCTGTAGAAGTAGTAGAGGCCAGATCAGTTGTGTCATTTAAGGTAAAATTGGATAGGTATATGGATAGGAAAGGAGTGGAGGGTTATGGGCTGAGTGCGGGTAGGTGGGACTAGGTGAGATTAAGAGTTCGGCACGGACTAGGAGGGCCGGAATGGCCTGTTTCCGTGCTGTGATTGTTATATGGTTATATGGTTATATGTACAAACAAGCTGGAGGAACTCAGCAGGTCGGACAGCATCCGTGGAAACGAGCAGTCAATGTTTCGGGCCGAGACCCTTTGTCAGGACCGAAGAGGGAGGGGGCAGGGGCCCTATAAAGAAGATGGGGGGAGGGTGGGAAGGAGAAGGCTGGTAGGTGCCAGGTGAAAAACCAATCAGAGGAAAGATCAAGGGGTGGGGGAGGGGATAGGCAGGAAAGGTGAAGAAGGAATGTAAGGGGAAAGCACTATGGGTAGTAGAAGAAGGCAGAATCATGAGAGAGGTGATTGGCAGCTGGAAGAGGAGGCACAGTGAAAGTGGGATGGGGGAAGGGAGAAGGAGGGAATTACTGGAAGTTGGAGAATTCGATGTTCATACCAAGGGGCCTGAGGCTACCCAGATGGTATATGAGGTGTTGCTTCTCCAACCTGAGTTTGGCCTCATCATGGCAGTAGAGGAGGCCATGTATGGACATATCCGAATGGGAATGTGAAGCAGAGTTGAAGTGGGTGGCAACCGGGAGATCCTGTCTGTTGTGGCGGACGGAGCGGAGGTGCTTGATTGCTCGTTTCCACGGATGCTGTTCGACCTGCTGAGTTCCTCCAGCTTGTTTGTATGCGTTGATTAGACCCCAGCATCTGCAGTGTACTTTGTGTTACCTATTTATCTATCTATCTACTTATGTATCTACCTGTCTACCTACCTATCTATCTATCTTCCTACCTATCTACCTTTCTATCTATCTACCTATCCATTTACTTATTTGTTTGTTTAATATTTATTTTCTTTCTTGCTTTTTATATTTGCATAGTTTGTTGTCCTTTGCACTCTGGTTGTCCACCCTGTGTGGTTTTTCATTGGTGCTATGATGGTTATTATTCTATTATGGATTCATAGAGTATGCCCACAAATAAATCATGGTTGTATATAGTGATATTATATGTACTTTGATAATAAATTTACTTTGAACAACCCAGACCAAAGTTCGCAAAGAAGGAGGGCACAGAGGTGGTGCATCAAACTTTTGAAGCTTTGTCTTATTGTACGTGAGATCTTTGATCTTGGATCCTACAGAATTTTGTCAGTGGTGAGGAGCATTCCCTGCCCCATGCCCTGCCCAATGTCCTTTCTTAAAGAAGTTCTAAGCTTCTTTGGAAAGGCAGATGGAAGGGGTGAGCAAAAGGAGAGATTATGATGAAGTGAAAGAGGACAATACTGGGATGAAAACAACCAATGGGCTTGTGAATATACAATACCAGTAGCAGGGATATTATCTATAAACATCGCGCATGGCAGGCGCTGATATGTCCAGTCGGAAGATGAGGATATTCATCAAACTAGCAGTGAGCTTAATTGGAGCAGTGTATGAAACTCAGGTTAGTGGAATAGAGAATTAATAGCATAAGACATAGGAGCAGATTTAGGCCGTCAGACTATTGAGTCTAATCTGTCAATCCATCATTGCTGATTTATCATTCCTCTCGACCCCATTCGCCATCTTCTCCCTATATCTTTTGATACCCTTACTAATCAAGAACCTTTCAACCTCTGCTTTAAATATATCTGATGACCTGGTCTCCACAATCAATTCTCTGGCTGAAGAGGCTCCTTCTCATCTCTGTTTTAAAGGGATATCCTCTTCCGAGGCTGTGCCCTCTGTTCCTAAAGGAAACATCCTCTCCATGTCCACTCGTCTAGGCCTTTCAATATTCAATAGGTTTCAGTGAGATTCCCCTGTCCTTCTTTTAAACTCCAGCCATCAAACATGCCTTATATAATTAACCCTTTCACCCCCAGGATGCCTTGTCATAAACCTCCTCTGGATCCTCTTCAATGCGGGCACATCTTTTCTTAGATAGAGGACCCAAAACATCTCACAATACTCCAAGTGCAGTCTGACAAATATCTTATAAAGCCTTAACACTACATCCTTGCTCTTCTATTTCAGTCCTCTCAAAATGAATGCAAACATTGCACTTCCTTTCCATACCATCGCCTCAAACTAACCTTCAGGGAACCCTGCCCGAGGACTCCCAAGTCTCTTTGCACTTCTGATTTCTGAATTTGCTGATGGATAACTGGTGTTTAAGGAACAGAGCAGAGGAGTTCAGAAAATATTTCCAAAGTGCAGGGGAAGATTATTGCGAATGAAGCTGTCATGTGCAGACAGATGTGCATGAGCATTAATAAAATTGCTGTCAGTAATGACAGGAACTGCTGTTGATTCAAGTCTTAAACAACTGGTGGTTTGCTTATGTATGAGAAGAATTTTATATTAAATTTCGCGATAGAGATAGTAACTGATTTGCATAAATTGATGCACCAATTGAAACCATCAATTGGCTTCACGAATTGTCCTCAGTGATGAACACTGATTCTTATAGATACCAGACTCCATCACCAAGTGTTGGAGGTGTAGTCTCCGCACTGAGCTGTTAGACCAGGGGTTCTGAACCTTTTGTATGCCATAAACTTCTACCATTAAACAAGGAGCCCATGGGCCCCAGATTGGAAATCACTGTGTTAGACCCTAACCCCCCCACATATCCCATCCATTCCCACTGGGGACCAATATTCATCATCAAGCCATCCTCCAAGTGGGGTGTGGGGTCTCTCTGTGCAAAATGTGATGTCTATTTTTGCCATAAATCCTTCATTGGCTGCGATACATATTAGGATGTCCTGAGATTGTAATTGCACTAGAGAATTTCATTTCTTTTGAAGGAAAGGGAAATGAGGATGTTTCTGAGTCCTGTCAGCATAGGAGACCCTGTAGTGACCTTATAAAGTTGTGTAACATTGGGAGGGGCTTAGTTAGGGTAAGTGCACTCAGCCTTTTTCCCAGGGCTGTGGACTCGAGATGAGAGAAGAAAGATCAAATATGAATCTGAGGGGCAACTTCTTTGTGTAAAGGGAATGAGCTGCTTCAGGAACAATAATGACTTTTAAAAGACAGTTGGAGACGTACACAGATTGGAAAGGTTTAGAAGGTTAGAAGGCCAAACACCAGTGAATGGGACAAACTTGAATGGGCATCTTGGTTGGCCATCCAAAGCTTGTTATTTATTTTTCCCCATAATTCCTTCATCAGCTGTGCTGAAGGACTTGTTTCCAACCTGTATGGCTGTGCCTCTGTGACTGAGTCAGAGCTGTGATATATGATCAGGTCAGGCCAGCCTTGTGCCTCCCTCTGCTTTAGTGGCATTGTCTCATGGAAAGACCATTCAGCCCCTTAAGATTGTAAGACTATTCAAAGAGATCATGGTTGATATGTGACATAATTCCATCCCTGCCTTTGTACACAAACTTTGCTAAGACCATCAAAATCTATAGCCATAAGCATCCACAACCATCAGCACCTACAACCATAAGCACCTATAATCATCGACACTGACAAATATAGACACCTACAACCATTAGCACCTACAATCATCACCACCTACAACCATCAGCACATCCAACCAAAACCATCTGCAAACATCAGCACCTACAATCATCACCACCTACAACCATCAGCACATCCAACCAAAACCATCTGCAAACATCAGCACCTACAATCATCACCACCTACAACCATCAGCACATCCAACCAAAACCATCTGCAAACATCAGCACCTACAATCATCACCACCTACAACCATCAGCACATCCAACCAAAACCATCTGCAAACATCAGCACCTACAATCATCACCACCTACAACCATCAGCACATCCAACCAAAACCATCTGCAAACATCAGCACCTACAATCATCACCACCTACAACCATCAGCACATCCAACCAAAACCATCTGCAAACATCAGCATCTACAACCATCACCACCTACAACCATCAGCACATCCAACCAAAACCATCTGCAAACATCAGCATCTACAACCATCACCACCTACAACCATCAGCACATCCAACCAAAACCATCTGCAAACATCAGCACCTACAATCATCACCACCTACAACCATCAGCACATCCAACCAAAACCATCTGCAAACATCAGCATCTACAACCATCACCACCTACAACCATCAGCACATCCAACCAAAACCATCTGCAAACATCAGCATCTACAACCATCACCTCCTACAGCCATTAACACCTGATAAGATCACCCTGGTCACTCTCTTCCCTACCCTTCCATTGAGCAGATGTGTACCACCACTAAAAGACAGCTTCTATCCTGCTATTGAAAGAATCTTCTGTACGATAAAGATGAACTCTTGATCTCCCAACCTACCTTGTCATGACACTTGCACCTTGTATTCTGTCAGCACTGTACTTTTTTTCCTGTAACTGTTAGACACGATTCAGTATTTTATTATTTTCCTTTTGTATTAACTCGATGTAATTATGTGTGTCATGATGAGTGTGGATGGTGTGGAGAACAAAGCTTTTCATTGTATCTCAGTATGTCTGGCGACAATAAACCAATTATTAATTAACCTCAGTACTAAGGAAAATAGCCTGTTTATGTAAACATTCATAACTTCAGCATTGCTGGAATCCAGGCATCCTTCTGGTAAATCTATCTTGTCCACCAAGGTTATTATAGAACATAGAACACAGTACAGGCCACAATGTTGTTCCAGCCTTTTAGCCTACTCTAAAATCAATCTAACTCTTCCTTCCTACATAACTCACTATTTTCCATCATCCAAATACCTATCTAAGAACCTCTTAAATGTTCCTAATGTATCTGCCTCTACCACCACCCCTAGCACTCTCTGTGTAAAAAACTTACCTCCGTTATCTCACCTATATTTTCCTCCTATCAGCTTAAAATTATGCCCCTTCATATTAGCCAATTTGCCCTGGGGAAAAAGTCTCTGGCTGTCCACTTGATCTATGCCTCTTATCATATTGTACACCTCTATCAAGTCACCTCTCATTGTTCACCCTAGCTCACTCAACCTATCCTCATAAGACATGTTCTCTAATCTGGGCAGCATCCTATTAAATCTCCTCTGCACCCTCTCTAAAGCTTATTGCCAGATCTAGAGGATCTGATTTATAAGGTAGGAATGTAGAAGGTTGAGGGGAGATTTGATAGAGGTATGCAAAACTATGAGGGGAAAATGCAAATCAGCTTTTTCCACAGATGTTGGGTAGGACTACAGCCAGAGGTCATGGGTTAAAGGGTGAAAGGTGAAAAGTTTGAGGGGAACATGAGGGGAAGCATCTCCACTCAGAAGGTCGTGAGAATGTGGAACGAGCTGGCAGTGCAAGTGGTGCATGCGAGCTTGATTTCATCATTTTGGAGAAGTTTGGATAGGTACATGGATGGTAGGGGGTATGGACGGCTCTAGCCCCAGTTGCAGGTCAATGGGAGTAGACAGTTTAAATGATTCGGCACAGACTAGATGGGTCAAAGGGCCTGTTTCTGTGTTGTACTTTTCTATGACTCTGTGAGTCTACATTTCCTATAATGAGGCAACCAGAACTAAACAGAATATTGCAGGTGTTGTCTAACCAGGGATTTATAGAGGTGCAACATAACCTCGTGACCTTGAACTTAGTCCCCTGACAAATACACCATATGCCTTCTTAAATGCCCTATCAACTTGCGCGGCATCTTTGAGGCATATGTGGACGTGGACTCCAAGATCCCTCTGTTCCTCCACACTACTAATATTCTTGCCATTAACGCTCTGTGTTATGACTTCAAACTCAAGCTTCCAAGTGACTCAGTTGACACGGTTCCATTTTGACTACCCTTTGTTGCTCACTCTTCCTCACATCTGGGCCCAAGAGCGACAAACGGACCAATGTTTAACCGAGTTCAGCGCCGAAGCAGATTAAAAAGATTAAAGCGTTGAGTTTGAGGGCGGCGGACTTACCCGTGTCCAGCTCGCTCCTCCGCGCTGAACAGGCTCTTAAGCTGTGGCCTGCAGCCAAAGGGCTCGTGGACGGCTGCGCTTACCACAGAGCTGAACTGGCCCTGAACACGGCTGTGGACTCACTTTCGGGGACTCTGCATTTCATGTTCTGTGTATTATGTGCTTTCCGGTTTTATTGTTTCACACTTTAGGTACTTGACGATCTTTGTTGTGTGGGGTTTTACTGTGTGAACTCTACCATGTTTGTGGCTGCCTGTAAGAAGTTGAACTCAAGGTTGTATAAGGTATACATACTTTGATAATAAATGTACTTTAAACTGTTCTCTCTTTTTCATTTCAGGGCATTACCACATGCCAGAGGGTTTGGAGTACACGCCGTGCGCTATTGTCCAGCCGATCGCGCTGACCCTGACCTCGGACCCCGACCCTTGCCTGCAGTGCAACTGCGCCGAGCAGACTCCGGCTACCAACGCCGTCGATCTGGCAGGGACCGAGGCAGGAGAGGCAGCAAAAGACATGGAGCTGGAGACCTGCGACAGAGGAGCGAAGGAAAGCGAGGTGAACTGGTGCGTTGGCTTGTGGACAGAGGTGCGATGTAAGCTGACCAGCATCGTGGAGAGCAAGTACTTCAACCGAGGAATCATGATAGCGATACTGATCAACACCATTAGTATGGGCATCGAGCACCATGAGCAGGTACGACTTTAATGATGCTTCCTGCTAGACTGCCATTTAATTAAGAATTGAAGCGAATTGCTGAAGTTACCAAGCAGGGACAGCTGTCATTGTTAGTGTGAAAGCTGGGAATTAGAAACGAGCCTGCAGGTTCTGTTCAGGAACAGTGACACCTGCGGAAAAGTCTGTGGGAACAGGCATTTGCAAGGTTCAGGCAGGCATGGTGATAACTCGTGTGTGGGATGTGTTGAATGGGAGATAATGGGGAAGATTGTGTGGAAATGTGCTGGGGAGATTACAGAATCAGCATGTTCATTAATCAGACTGAACCTGTAGAACACTCCTGTACAGATGGGTGTGGGTGTCCTTGTGAGTGATACATTGAAAGTTAGCATGCGCATATAGCAAGTAATTAGGAAGGCAAGTAGGATGTAGGCCTTTGTTGGAAAGGCCATATACACTCAGTGGCCACTTTATTAGTTACCTCCTATATCTAATAAACTGACTACTGAGTTTGCTCCTCCTGTAGCCCATCCGCTTCAAGGTTCAACATGTTGTGCATTCAGAGATGCTCTTCTGCACATCACTGTTGTAACACGTGGCTATTTGAGTTACTGTTGCCTTCCTGTTAACTTGAACCAGTCTGGCCATTCTCCTCTGACCTCTCTCATTAACGAGGCATTGTCACCCACAGAACTGCCGCTCATTGGATGTTTTTCTGGCATCATTCTCTGTAAGTTCTAGAGACTGTTGTTGGAGAAAATGCCAGGAGAGCAGCAGTTTCTGAGATACTCAAACCACCCCATCTGGCACCAACAATCATTCCGCGATGAAAGTCACTTAGATCACATTCCTTCTCCATTCTAATATTTGGTCTGGACAAAAACTGAACCTCTTGACCATGTCTGCATGCTTTTATTAATTGAGTTGCTGGCATATGATTGGCTGAATAGATATTTGCATTAATGACCAGGTGAACAGGTGTACCTAATAAAGTGGCCACTGAGTGCAGTGTTGTATGAAAGTGGGAAGTGCTGAAAGTACTGTGCACTGTAATTTCCTTTGGGATCAATAAAGTATCTATTTATTTATCTATCTATAACTGCATAGAGTGTTGGTGGGGCTGCACCTGGAGGGCAGCTAGCACTGCAAGCATTTGGTCTCCTCATTTAGTGAGAGGGATGTTTGGATTGGAGGCAAAGTCACAAAGTTGACTCCTGTGATGGAAGGGGTAGGATAAACCCCTGTTATCAAGAATCAGCTTTATTCGCCATATATATTTACATGTATTAGGAATTTGCCGTGGTGTACTGGTCAGGGTGCAACATGCAACAAAGAACAACAATATTCAACTACTGATTAGAATCAGAAACAGGTTTATTATCACCGGCATGTGTCATGAAATTTGTTAATTTAACTTGGTTCAGCTCATGTTCTGTGTTTATGTTCTAATTATAAGAGTAAAGAAGTCTATAAAACTAAACTTATCACTTCCCCGGGTCCCTTTCTCCTGTAGTCTACTCTCCTCTCCAATCAGTTGCCTTCTTCTCCAGTCCTTGACCTTTCCCACCCACCTGGCTTCACCTATCACCTTCCTGCTAGCCTCCTTCAGATCCTCCCCCCCCCCCCCCACCACCTTTTTATTCTGGTATCTTTCCCTTACCTCCTCAGTCCTGAAGAAGGGTCTCGGCCCGAAACGTTGTCTATCTATTCATTTCCATAGATGCTGCTAAGTTCTTTGGGCATTTTGTGTGCGTTGTCTTGGTTAAAGCATGGATATGGAATAACATGCATAAATTCTTAAATGCAGGCATGTATTCACAATGTTAACAGCATTATAAAAATTAGTTTAATGTGTTTACTGTTCAACGCAGTGACTGAGGTAATAGAGGGGAGTGGGATGCGCTAACTAGAATGGTTGATCAGATTAACTGCCTGGAGGAAGAAATTTCAAAGATGGCGAAAATTCATCTATCTATTAAACGGATCACTTATACTTTAAAATGGACACTTCGCTTCACAGTGAGGTGGCATGGAAGTGTAGTGATGTTACTATGCTGGCTGTATGATCAGGGTTCATTTCCCACTGCTGTTAGTAAGTTCATAAACAAGGGAAAATCTGCAGATGCTGGAAATCAAAGTGATGCACGCAAAGTGCTGGAGGAACTCAGCAAGCCAGGTGGCATCCACGGAAAAGAGTAATCAGTCGGCGTTTTGGGCCGAGACCCTCCATCAGGACTGGAAAAAATAGATGAGAAGTCAGAGTAAGAAGGTGGGGAAAGGGAGAAGAACTACAGGGTAGTAGGTGATGGGTGAAACTGGCAGAGGGGGAGGAATGAAGTAAAGAGCTGGGAAGTCTGGTGAAAGAGATAAAGGGCTGGAGAAGGGGGAATCTGATAGGAGAGGACAGAAGGCTGTGGAAGAAAGAGTCGGGTGAAGAGAACCAAAGGGAGGTGATGGGCAGGTAAGTTGAGACTGGGAAACGGGATGGGGAATGGTGAAGGAGAGGTGTGGGGAGCAATTAACAGAAGTTTGAGAAATCGATGTGCACGCCATCAGGTTGGAAGCTACCCAGATGGAATATGAGGTGATGCTCCTCCAGCCTGAGTGTGACCTCATCATGACAGTAGAGGAGGCCATGGACTGACACGTCGGACATGTTAGTAAAGAATTTGTATGTTCTCCTCGGTGACCATGTGGTCTTCCTCCAGGTGTTTTGGTTTTCTCCAAAGATGTACGGGTTAGGGTTAGTAAAGGACATGTTATGCTGATGCCTTAAGAACGATGACACTTCTGGGCTGCACATCTCGGACTGCGCATTGGTCATTGACACAAACAATATATTTTACTATATGTTTCAATGTTGTGACAAGTAAAGCTAATCTTTATCTTCCACATCATGACCTTTCACCTTATTGTTTACCTGCACCTCTCCGTAACTGTAACACTACATCCCTCATTCTGTTATTGTCCTCCCTTGTATCACCTCAATGTGATGGAATGATCTGAATGGATGGGTTGCAAAACCATGTTTTTCAATGTATCTCAGTATACGTGACAATAATAAACCCATTTACCAAGAATTGTTCCAAGCGGCAAGTTTAAGCAGCCTGGGCCTGTGCTCAATTGTATTGGCAGAATGAAGTAGTCTTACTGAAGCTTGGATGATTTTGAAGTCAATAAGATAGAAATATGGATGCTTTGCTTCAGAGCAGAGCAATATCAAGGGAGCATAGCTGTTGTATAAGACATCAATCCTCTAAGACAAAGACGAGGAGGAATTTCTTCCCTCAGTGGGTCATTAATCGTTGGAATTCTTTACCCTGGAGAGCTATGGAGGCAAAGTTATTGAAGACAATCAAGCCAAAAAAGTATAGGTTATTGGTCTATAGGGGAGTCAGGTATAATAGGGGATAGTCAGGAAGGTGGAACAGAAGCCTTGATTGGATCATTCATGATGAATGGTGCGGCTGGCCTAATGGACCATAATGTCTATCTCTGTCTCTATTTTTTGTGTGGCTGGTTGTTTATGTGTTTGTTATTGAAATTTGGAAATGGGATTGAGTGCAAATCACCAAGAAAATCCTACCCTTCAGATTCCCCAAAGTTCTTCAGAGCCAATTACATTTTTTTTGAAATGTAGCAACTATTATAAAATTGGAAAGGCGGCAATCAATTTCCACACAGCTATGTCGAGATTATCTGTGGACTTCACTCAAAATATAATAATGAACAAGAGAAAATATGCAGATGCTGGAAATCAAAGTGATACACACATAATGCTGGAGGAATTCAGCAGGCCAGGAAGCGTCTACGAAAAATAGTAACAGCTGATGTTTTGGGCCAACACCCTTCTTCAGGGCTCTTATAATATATTTTTTCATGAATAACTATTGGCCAGGACCCTGGGGAGAACTTCCCTGGTGTGACTAAACTGTTTTGATCTGCATGAGGGAGCGGACAGTGGTCTGGCTTAATATCTGATCCAAAAGACTGCTCCCTACAGTATCACACTGAGAACATTCACCTAGATTTTTTATGTTCCGGAGTGGGGCTCCAATGCACAACCTCTGATTTGGAAGCAAGGCTTTCTCCTCATTGAGAAAGCATTAACACACAGTACAAATCTTTTGCCTTTCCACAGAGAGGGTTTGTTGTCTAATCCAGGCAGCTTCCTGATAAGACCATAAGACTGTAAGATGCAGGAGCAGAATTTGGCCGTTAGGCTCATCGAGGCGGCTCAGCCATTCCATTGTGGTTGATTTATTATCTCTCTCATCCCCATTCTCCTGCCTTCAATCCCATAACCTTTGACACTCTTACTAATCAAGGACCCATCAACCTCCACTTCAAATACACCAAGTAACTTAACCTCCACAGCCGCCTGTGACAATAAATTCCACAGATTCACCACCTTCTGGAAAAAAGAAATTCCTCCTCATCTCTGTTCTGAAGGGAAATCCTTCTATTCCGAGGTTGTGTCCTCTAGTCCTTGATTCACCCACTATAGGAAACATTTGCACCACATTAACTCTATCTAGGCCTTTCAATATTCAGTCGGATTCATACCATAGGTTGGCTAAATCCTAAACAAGTTCCCAGCAGATTATTTAGTGCCGTCGCAAGCATTCACCACTGGAGTTCCTGGCCTGCTTTAAGCATTGCCATGATTCTCAGGTCTGCTTGTGAATCACAATGACGCAGTTTGATTTGTTTTTCCATGAAACACTTTGTGCCGACCTCCCTTGTGCAGAGAACATCTTGTCCCACAGCTCTGTAAGGAGATTCTCCACCAGCTGTGTGCAGAGAATCATCCTCGAGTCAGGAGGTAAATGAGGTTCATCAGCAGAGGAGATTTAGAGGACAATGGGGGGGGGGGTGGAATCTCATTAAAACCTTTTAAATATTGAAAGGCCTGGAAAGAGTAGACATGGAGACCTAGCCACCCCAGCATTAAGGGTATCTTCAAAAGGCAATGCCACAAAAAGATGGCATCCATTATGAAGGGTCAACCATCAGGGAAAAGGCACAGGAACCTGAAGACACACACTCAGCACTTTAGGAACAGCTTCTACCCCTCAGCCATCAGATTCCTGAATGGTCCATGAACCCACACCACTACCTCACTATTTTTGCCCTCTTCTTTCTACTAATTATTTATATGTTATTTTAATTTTGTAGCATATTTTCTATATGTTATGTCCTGCACTACAAAACAAACAATTTCAAGACAAACGTTAGTGAGATATATATATATATGTACACACTACCCCAAAGTAGTGTAGGCAATGCAATGTTATTACAGCTTAGGGCGTTCCAGAGTTCAGAGTTCAATTCCGGTGCTGTTCTGTAAGGAGTCATCCCTGTACGATACATGAGTTTTCCCCGGGCGTTCCAATTTCCTCCCAGAGTCCAAAGACATACCGGTAGGTTAATTGTTGTTTGTGAGTTGTCCCGTGATGAGGTTAGGGCTAATGAGGTTTGTCTGGGGGGGGGTTGCTGAGACCAAAGGCTCAGAAGGGCCTACTGCGCACTGGATTGCTAAATAAGTAAATATTAATCCTGATTCTGACTCCTGTTTGTTATGTTCTTAAGAAACCATGAACAAACAGTCACAAGCCTTGGGGAAGAAATTCCTCCTTTCAGTCTGTCTCTGAAAGTATCTCCCTTCGTGTCGATTCTCTCACACGAGGGGGACCATCTTCTCAGCTTACCAACCCTCTTCATTCTTCTGGTTCTTCCAGACTTTGGGTATTGACACAACCTCATGAGACAGCACCCCTCCTAGAAAGTAACCTAATCAACCCTCCTTAAACTCTGTCAAGGGCAAAGATATTCCTTTAATTAAAGAGAGAAAAACAATAAGCAATAAACATTGAATCATCTCACCAAAAGCCTGGGTATGTTGCAGCAGCACTTCCCCACTGTTATAATCCATTCTTCTTGCAATAAAGTCCAACGTTCCATTTGCTTTTCTAATTACTTGCTGTGGCTCTGCATGCGAACTGAATGTGTTTCTACAAGGACACCTTCATCCTTCTGAACAACTCTCTCTCTCTTTTAACCAACATCCTGTCTCTGTTTTTCATGCATCACTTGTCTCCACATTACACTCCACATGTTGTACTCCGGGGCAGAAATGTCCTTCCGGGCCTTCAAGCCACACCGCCCAGAAATCCCCCGATTCAATCCTAACTTAATCACAGGACAATTTACAATGACCAATCTACCAATCCGCATGTCTTCGGACCGTGGGAGGAAACCAGAGCACCCGAAGGAAACCCACGCAGTCACGGGGTGAACGTACAAATGCCTTACAGGCAGTGGTGGGTATTCAGTCTGGGTCACTGGTGCTGTAAAGCGTTGTGCTAACCACTACACTCTCAGATTCTGATTTTTCAGAGATTTGATAAAGATATACAAAATTCTGAGGGGTATAGATGGGGTAAATGCAAGCAGGCTTGTTCCACCTGAGATTATGTGGGACTACAACCAGAGGTCATGGGCTAAAGGTGAAAAATGGGACTACAACCAGAGGTCATGGGCTAAAGGTGAAAGATGGGACTACAACCAGAGGTCATGGGCTAAAGGTGAAAGATGGGACTACAACTAGAGGTCATGGGTTAAGGGTGAAAGATAGGACTACAACTAGAGGTCATGGACTAAAGGTGAAAGGTAAGAAGCTTAAGGGGAACATGAGGGGAAACCTCTTCACTCAGGCCGTGAGAGTGTGGAATGAGCTGCCAGCACAAGTGGTGCCGTTTTCAACATTCCAGGGAAGTATGGATGGGTACATGGATGGGAGGGGGAATGGAGGGCCATGGTCCCAGTGCAGCTTGATGGGAGTAGGTAGTCTAAATGGTTTTGGCACAGACCAGATGGGACGAAAGTCCTGTTTCTGTACTGTACTTTTCTGTGACTCTATATACAGTGAAATTCATCAGTTGAATTGACAACTAAGGATGCGCTGGAGGCAGCCACAAATTTTGGTGCCCACCAAGCACAGCAAAACAATACTAATAACAACAAACAGAACAAGCCAATCAAGAAAGCCACACTTCCAACACCAGCATAGTATGCCCACCATTTACTAAGCCTAACCGTACATCTTTAGAATTTGAAACCCAAATAAAAGCCACATGGTCACAGGGAGAACATACAAATTCTTTACAGACAGTGGTGGGAATTGAACCTGGGTCGCTGGTCCTGCAATAGTGTTCTGCTAACCGTTACACTACCATGTTGGTGTAAGATTTGAGCCAAGGAATCTATGCCTTGACCATTCAAGTGCTTGTCTGGTTTAGCTACGACTGGAGCATTGCCCACATTCTGGGTGGGAGACTTTAGGAAATCTGCCATCTCCTTCCCATACCATGGTACCATCAACATGTCCTTTGTCTGTGACAGTTCTCAGTGCTTCCAAAGTTTGAAGATTGTGGAGGAAATGTTAGCAAAGCATCAAGGTGTAATAAGGGATGTAATCTCTGAAGTATTTCAGAAAGTTTTCATGAAGAGATTTACCAAAATAAGTTCATGGAAGTGGGACTTGAATTATGTGGATAGATTTGTGAAATAGGAGTTCTTTGGCTGATGATAGAGAAGGTTGCAAGGAGATGTGAAAGGGAATAGTCTTTCTCTATCCCTCATCTTGTTACCGCGATTTTATCCACAGCAACAAGATGAGGGATAGTGAAACACAATTCCCTTTAGTGGATCGGTGAAGATCCAAAGAATGAATCAGCACAATTGGCAAAAGAACCATGAGTGGTAAACAATTCTACAAAAGTCATAGGGTCTGAAATGCATTGCTGAGTGAAGTGACCGAATAAACAACTGAAAGGTTTGTTTTTTCAAGGTTATAGGAAGAATAGGGTGGCAGGGTGGAGATACGTCTCTACCAAAGTGGGTGTAAGGTGCTTCTTCCCTCCGCTAACCTGCAGGTCCCCCTGGGCAAGGTGTAGCACCTGCTCAGGGTCATGAGAAGCCAAGGGAGCAGGTGGTGGATGGTCGTATGAGCAGCTGGTGCACATCACAAGTCCTGGTTATGTGATCACTGACGCCAGGCAGACAATCTCTGAAGAGTATTGATAACCCATCTTGTAAAGACCACTGCACAGAAAAAGACCATGGCAAACCACTTCTGCCGAAAAATTTGCCAAGAACAATCATGGTCATGGAAAGATCACGATCCCCTATGTCATGACATGGCACATAACGCACGAACGATAGGGAGAATGAGAGGGTATGGGACTTCAATACAGTAGATACTTGACCAACAGTCACAAAATGCTGGAGGACCTCAGCAAGTCAGGCAGCACCAATGGAGGGGAATAAACAGTTGAGGCTTCGGGCTGAGACCCTTCACCAGGAGTGAGACTTACTGAACTTCTCTTACACAAATCCAGCGTAGACTTAATGGACTGAATGTCTTCCTTCTGTACATTAACCATTGTCTGATCCTCAAAACCAACGATTGGACTGTTTTGTGGTCCTGCTTCAATAATCAATAACCACTCTGAGATCCAGAAATAATCTCAGAGGCTGATGTTTACGTCTGAGCGGTTCACTGGCCACGGGGAGTTAAACACGATCCAGAGAAGAATAAAGATGATCCTGTGGTTTCGATTTCCCCTGCTCCTTTCCTCAGCTGGTTTGAGTGTGTAATGTCTCAAATAAGCAAAATTATGAAACTTACAAAAATAAACACATCTTAAATGTCACAGCACTGAAAGATTATTTTTTGAAATTGCCGTCTAAAGATAGCAAGTTCGATCAGTCACTGACCATTTCAAGACTTTGGAACAGGCAGCGGAGGTTGCTGGGTTCTGCACTCCTCACCTCTCCTTATTCAGAGTCAGAGAAAAAAACCAGCACAGAAACAGGCCCTTTAGCCCATCTAGTCCGTGCCAAACCACTTAAGCTGCTATTTACCTTCACCAGGACCATAGTCCTCCATACCCCTACCATCCATGTACCTATCCAAACTTCTCTTAAACATTGAAATTGAGTCTGCAAGCAGGACTTGCGCTGGCAATTCTTTCCACAATTCCAGTCGATCTCTCACTCCCGTTAACCCTTCTGATTACTGGTTCCTTCCATCTCAGTAACTTGAGTTATGATAGACTATTCCCTCACCAGCTCAGTAACCACTGAAAGACTCTTCCCAGTCCCCAGACTTGCCTTTACCCATGTACTGGGGCAGCATGGTAGCATAGCAATTTGCACAGCCACTTTCCAGTGCCACTGATCCTCAATCTACTGCCCCTTCAATAAAAATAGGGGTTAGTATAGGATTAGTGTAGAAGTGTGGTTGGTAGTCAGGGTGCACTCGGTGGGTGGAAGAGCTTATGCCATGTCTTTTTATGTCTTTTAGCTTTTGTACAGTTTGTTATCTTTTTCACACTCCCTCAGTACTGTCCCTCTGACAGAGTGACACTCCCTCAGTACTGTCCCTCTGACAGTGAGACACTCCCTCAGTACTGTCCCTCTGACAGTGTGACACTCCCTCAGTACTGTCCCTCTGACAGTGAGGCACTCCCTCAGTACTGTCCCTCTGACAGTGTGAGACACTCCCTCAGTACTGTCCCTCTGACAGTGAGACACTCCCTCCGTACTGTCCCTCTGACAGTGAGACACTCCCTCAGTACTGTCCCTCTGACAGTGTGACACTCCCTCAGTACTGTCCCTCTGACAGTGAGACACTCCCTCAGTACTGTCCCTCTGACAGTGTGACACTCCCTCAGTACTGTCCCTCTGACAGTGAGGCACTCCCTCAGTACTGTCCCTCTGACAGTGTGACACTCCCTCAGTACTGTCCCTCTGACAGTGAGACACACCCTCAGTACTGTCCCTCTGACAGTGTGACACTCCCTCAGTACTGTCCCTCTGACAGTGAGACACTCCCTCAGTACTGTCCCTCTGACAGTGAGGCACTCCCTCGTTACTGTCCCTCTGACAGTGAGGCACTCCCTCAGTACTGTCCCTCTGACAGTGTGGCACTCCCTCAGTACTATCCCTCTGACAGTGAGGCACTCCTTCAGTACTGTCCCTCTGACAGTGAGACACTCCCTCAGTACTGTCCCTCTGACAGAGTGACACTCCCTCAGTACTGTCCCTCTGACAGTGTGGCACTCCCTCAGTACTGTTCCTCTGACAGTGAGGCACTCCCTCATTACTGTCCCTCTGACAATGTGACACTCCCTCAGTACTGTCCCTCTGACAGTGAGACACTCCCTCGTTACTGTCCCTCTGACAGTGAGACACTCACTCAGTAGTGACCCACCAGTAGTATCCCACTTCCTCAGTACTGCACTAGGACTGTCATGTCCTCAGTTCCTTTGAGTGGTAAATCAGATCCACCTCTTCCTGACCTGTGAAGGTGAACACAGGGTGAAAGCTCCCCTGACCTTGAGCGTTCTGCGCGAATGCCCTAGACTGGTGTCGCCTGTGCAAGCCGAACACTTTAGCTCGTAGAAGTCAAACATTTTACCTCACAGAGTCTGTCATATCTCAGGCTGGCACACTCCTGTTGTCGGGCAACATGCAGGAAGCTCTAGGCCACCGCGGAGATGTTATTCGACACCTTGAGAGCTTGCAAATTTAATGACTGCAATCTGTTGGTGCCTTTCTCTCACACTTACTGCTCTTCTAGATCAGTGGCGCTCACTCGCTGCAACACAGCCGCCTTTCTGTCAGTCTGACTGAATGTGGGAGGAGGGGCGGAGGGCGAGACTAGCAGGAGATCCCCCATTCCCACTGCATTCATTAATATTTCCGTCTCTTTTTCATTATGGCAAATTAATGCTACTTGATGTAATACATTAAACCATGTTAAGGAGCTGGAAGGGAAAACTGCAGAGTTAATATTTCCCCTCTGATACATAGAAGCACCAATGCCTGGAAATGGAATAGTGTATAGAAAGTGATGGATTCAGGTCAGTCCATCACAGGCAAAACCCTCCCCACCAATGAGCACTGCCACAAGAAAGCATCATCAAGGACCCCCACCATCTCTTCTCACCACTCCCGTCAGGAAAAAAGGTATAGGAGCCTCAGGTCCCACACCACCAGGTCCAGAAGCAGTTGTCACCCCTCAACCATCAGGCTCTAAAACCAGAGGAGATATCTTCGCTCAACACCTGGTCCCTCAACACCAACTCCATAGCAAAGAAAGCCCAGCAGTGTCTCTACTTTCTGCGAAGGCTGAGGAAAGTCCATCTCCCACCCCCCCATCCTCATCACATTCTACAGGGGTTGTATTGAGAGCATCCTGAGCAGCTGCATCACTGCCTGGTTCGGAAATTACACGAACTTTGATCGCAAGAGCCTGCAGTGGATAGTGAGGTCAGCTGAGAAGATCATCGGGGTCTCTCTTGCCGCCATTACAGACATTTACACTACACGCTGCATCCGCAAAGGAAACAGCATTATGAAGGACCCCACGCACCCCTCATACAAACTCTTCTCCCTCCCGCCATCTGGGAAAAGGCACTGAAGCATTCGGGCTCTCACGACCAGTTTCTTCCCCCAGGCCATCAGACTCCTCAATACCCAGAGTCCGGACTGACACCAACTTACTGCCCTCTACTGTGCCTATTGTCTTGTTTATTATTTATTGTAATGCCTGCACTGTTTTGTACACTTTATGCAGTCCTGGGTAGGTCTGTAGTCTGGTGTATTTTTTTTTGTGTTGTTTTACGTAGTTCAGTCTAGTTTTTGTACTGTTTCATGTAGCACCACGGTCCTTGGAAAAACATTGTCTCGTTTTTACTGTGTACTGTATCAGCAGTTGTGGTTGAAATGACAATAAAAAGTGACTTGACTTGACTTGAACTTTGGTCACCCCATCTGTGAACTGGACTCACTTTCAATCAGATCCAGGTTTAATATCACCAGCATTTGTCATGAAATTTGTTAACTTTGCTGCAGCAGCACGATGAAATACATGGTAATAATGAGGAAAAATACCTGTGTATTACAGTAAGTATATATAAGTAGTCAAATTAAATAAGTTGTGCAAATACAGAACTAGCATGGGTAACTTCACTCACCTCAACTCTGAATTGATTCCACAACCTACGGGCTCACTTTCAAGGACTCGACAACTGATTTTCAGAATTGTTTTATTTGCACGGTTTATTGTTTTTTGCACATTCGTTGTGTGTCAGTCCTTGTTTATGTAAATTTTAAAAAATAATAATTTCTATTGAATTTCTTTACTTTCTTATAAATGCAAGTAAATGACTCTCAGGTTGTAAATGTACTTGGATAATAAATTTACTTTGACTCGACTTTGACTTTGGACCAGGAATTACAATCTCACAATAAGGGTAACAGATTTCTTCCCCCAGAGAGGTATTGGAGATACTGGTTGATTATTGTCTCAACCATTCAATGGCCAGTTTATCAGGTAGCTCCTGTACATATTACAATGGCCACTGAGTGTATGTTCATGGTCTTCTCCTACTTTAGCCCATCCACTTCAAGGTTCAATGCGTTGTGAGTTCAGAGATTCTCTTCTGTACACCACTGTTGTAACGTCTGGTTATTTGAGTTACTGTCGTCTTCCTGCCAGCTTGAACCAGTCTGGCCATTCTCCTTTGACCTCTCTCATTAACAAGGTGTTTTTCTCCCCCCACGGACCCTCCATTCACTGGATCTTTTTTTGTTTTGTTAACCATTCTCTGTAAGCTCTAGAGACTGTCGTGCATGAAAATCCTGGGAGATCAGCAGTTTCTGAGATACTCAAACCACCCCGTCTGGCACCAACAATCATTCCACAGTCAAAGTCACTTAGATCCCATTTCTTCCCCTTTGTAATGTTTGGTCTGAACAACAGCTGAACCTCTTGACCCATGTCTGCATGCTTTTACGCATTGAGTTGCTGCCACATGATTGGCTGATTAGCTAATAACATTAACAAGCAGGTGTAATCGAGTGGTCATTTAGTGTATATCGAGGTACAGTGAAAAACTTGTCTTGCATACAGTATATATACAGATCAGATCACTTCAACAGTGCACTGAGGTAGTACAAAGTAAATCAATATCAGATGCAGAATGAAGTGTTAACAGCTACGGAGAAAGTGGAGTACAGGTAAACAGTGAGATGCAAGGTCATAAAAAATTAAGTTGTGAGGTCAAGAGTCCATCCCACCGACTAGGGGAACCATTCTTATAATAGCGGGCTAGAAGCTGCCCTTAACCCTGGTGGTAGGTGTTTTCAATCCTTTGTATCTCTGCCTGTGGCAGAGAGGAGGAGGGAGAAAATCTGTGGTAATTCTATACCCAGGAGTACTTTGGAGACCTAGTTGCTGAGCGTGTTCAAACCAGGGATTGATAAATTTTGTAGGTGTTGAAGAATAATGAAGAGATTCGGAATTAGAGCAAGAAAGTGGTCCTGAGATAAAAGATTTTACTGAATGACACAATAGTGGTGAGCATCAGAATACGCTTTCCCACCTCTTTGTCTACAGTTAAAACATATCATAACTATAGGAAATAAGTTTTATGTAATTTATCATTTTTTAATAAAGCATGAAATAGGCCCTTCCACCCTTCGAGCCGCACTGTCCTTCAACCCTTGACGATCCCGATTTAACCCTAACATAATCACAGGAGAATTTATCATGACCAGTTAACCTACTAACTTTACCTTTACCCCTTTACCCCATCCCTATCTATAATTTTAGTCTGGTTATCTTTCTCTTTTTCCTCCCTCACTGTAATCTCCCCCAGCCCTACCTTTCTTTCTCTTTTATTTCCCATAATTCTCCACCTTCCCCTTAGCCCATTTCCCTTCAGCCTATCACTTCCCAGCTCTCTACTTCATCCCTCCCCCCACTTCTTATCCCCCCTCAACCATCCCTTCACTCCTGATGAAGGGTTTCGGCCCGAAACGTCGTCACTACCTCCTCCCATAGATGCTGTCTGGCCTGCTGAGTTCTGCCAGCATTTTGTGTTTTTATTTTTAACCTACTAACCAGTGTGTCTTTGGACTTTGGGAGAAAACCTACACATTTCACAGGGTACAGAGACTCCTTACGGAGGACGCTGCAACTGAACTTTGAACTCTGACACCCCGCGCTGTAATAACATCTCACTAACCGCTGTGTTACCGTGGTGCCTCGAGATGCATTCCAGAAAAAGAAGACACATTTCAAAGCAATTAACCATAAAGCACAGCCACCTGGAGCTAGTATAATAGGGGTTCAAAGGATTCTTCAAACGTTATTTTTAACACAGAGTGGTGGCTGTGTAGAACACGCTGCCAGGGATGGTGGTAGAGGCAGATACATTAGGTGACGTTTAAAAAACTCTTATATAGGCTCATAGATGATAGTAAAAATGGAGGGTCATATGGCCATATAGGAGGAAACTTAGATTGATCTTAGAGCAGGTTAAATGGTCAGCACTGTTGTGATTGTGATCAAAGTCATCAGGAGACACTGAAGCCGCTGATATAAAAGTCTTTATTCTGCACATCAAGCAGGCATCATACTGGAGACACATTTGGAAAAAGAGACCCCAACCCAATATTACATCGCACTTTATATGTTAAAGACAAGGGCAACAACAGGACAATTTCAATAGTGACAATGCATTCATAATGCTTACTTCGAGTTTCATCTAATTTCAGACACCTAGATCTTCACAACAACAGACCCAAGTTGAGTGTTAATCACCTCCGTCTCTGAGTTGCTTTCATGCATATGCAGACATCTCAGGTGAATTGGCATTTCTTGGTTTGCAATTGATCTCAGTCTGCAGCTCTAGGAAGATCATTGTTCTAAGCTGCATTTTAAACTCAATCTACCATCCACATTCAAATCTGAAGACTGATTGCTGTTGAAATTAACATTTACTATATTGTATAACTCCAGAATATGCCCTAACAGGCATAACATTGGGGGCCAAATGGTTTGTGCTACTATATTCTATGTTCTATACGAAAACCTCAAGACCCAAACAACTGGGATCTGGAGCGACACACTAAATGCTGGAGGAGCTCAGTGGGACAGGCAGCGTCTGTGGTGGAAAACTGACGGTCAACATCTCTGAACAGCACATGTCCAGATGAAGGGTCACAGCCCAAAAAAAAATCAACAGTCCATTTCACTCCACTGATACTATCTTACCCGCAGAGTTGCTTCAGCATTTTTTGTGTGCATCTAAACCTGGTTCTGTCCCAGAATCATTATTCAGGTCAGCAAATTTGTAACCAATTCAGAATTAGAATCAGGTTTATTACCTCAAACATTTAGACCATAGAACAGTATAGTACAGTGCAGACCCTTTGGCCCACAATGCTATGTGAACTGTGCAAAAATATTAGGTGTAGATATATATATACACACACACACACACATACAAACTTGTCAACATGGAGCAGAGAGAGAGCTTGTAAATCTGGTGGGAGCAAAGGATGTTGGGAATGGTGAGGATGGAGTACAGCGGGAGGGATTTGGGACAAGTAGCACAGGAGGAGTACCAGGGGCAGAGGGTAGCACAGGTGCAAACACACACAGCCCTGAGACACCAGTCGAGGACATTTGACTCCAAACAATTGGTTTATTGATCATTACAGAAGGTCTCTTTGGTGCTTGCCACACCCTCCCCTCTTAACCATGACTTCCCCTCTCCTTTCCCCCCTTCCCTCTCTCATTCCACAACAAAGAATCAGATTTATCATCACTCACATAAGTAATAAAATTTGGTCTTTTTATACACACAAACACCAAAATCAGTCTGACACTCCCCTCCTACAAAGACCATAACCATTCTTTCCATGTGCCGATCTACAAATCTTTTAAAAGTCCCTATTATATTAACATCTACCCTCCCGCAGTGTGTTCCAGATGTTTACTGCTTTCTGCATAACAGAATACCTCTGACATCTCCCCTAAACTTTCTTCCACTTACTTTAATCTGATCTCCTTGGGTATTGGCTAGTACTGCCCTAGGAAAAAGGTACTGGCTGTCCATTATAAGACTATGAGACCATAAAATATAGGAGCAGAATTAGGCCACTTGGCTCATCGAGTCTGCTCTGCCACTTCATCATAACTGATCCGTTTTCCTCTCAGCCCCAATCTCCTGCCTTCTCCCCCATATCGCTTCATGCCCTGACCAATCAAGAATCTATCAACCTCAGCCTTAAATATACCCAATGACTTGGCCTCAGCAACAAATTTCATAGACACACCACTTCCTGGCTAAAGAAATTCCTCCTCATCTCTGTTCTAAAAGGATGGCCCTCAGTTCTGAGGCTGTAACTCTGGTCTGAGACACTCCCACTATAGAAAACATCCTCTCCATGTCCATTCTATCGAGGCCATACAACGTTCGAGAGGTTTCAATGAGGTCACCCCTCATTCTTCTGAATTCCAGTGAATATAGGCCTAGAGCCATCAGACAATAGACAACAGGTGCAGGAGTAGGCCAATTAGCCCTTCGAGCCAGCACCGCCATTCATTGTGATCATGACTGATCATCCACAATCAGTACCCCGTTCCTGCCTTCTCCCTCATATCACACTGCCGCCCAGCTTTGTGTCATCTGCAAATTTGCTAATGTTACTTTTAATCCCTTCATCTAAATCATTAATGTATATTGTAAATAGCTGCAGTCCCAGCACAGAGCCTTGTGGTACCCCACTAGTCAGTGCCTGCCATTCTGAAAAGGACCCGTTAATCCCTACTCTTTGTTTCCTGTCTGCCAACCAATTTTCTATCCGTGTTAGTACCCTACCCCCAATACCATGTGCTCTAATTTTGCCCACTGATCTGGTTGTTGCTGTTGTCAGGGGAGCTCTGAATTCCAACTCATGAAATCATTGGAAGATGCCTCAATAAATAGGGGTTCAATCCACAAGCATAGCAAGACACACAGAGGCAGACAAACTATTTGATGTTTTGTTCTCATGCCACTAACTCAGCAAGGTTTCTTTCATTCAGACAATTCGTGCTCATCAGCATACATCCTGATGCCACTGTGCCTGAGGCCAGGGAAGACTCCAGCCGCAATCAGCAAACGTTTAACAAACCTACAGTGTGTTTAACTTGTACAGACACCTTACATGTTGCGAGCTCGCGAAGAGTTAATGCGTCACTTGGAACTGTTCAGCTTTTCATCGAATATTTTTACAAAATGTAATACACCACAGCACAGAGGGTAGCGCCCTTGGCAAAACTGACTAAGCCTACAACCCTCTGCAGCCTCTTATGATCCTATGCACTGGAGCCTCCACGCCAGACTGTGATACAACCAGTCAGAGTGCTCTCCGGAGTACATCGGTAGACATTTGCGAGAATCTTTAGAGACATGGTAACCCATCTTTCATGGCTTCAGGGCATCCCCTCATTCTCTGGAGCTGATAAAAATATGACCCCACCCCACTGAAATGCGGGAAGCACGGAAGCCTGAAGGCATACACTCACCAATTCAGGAACAGCTTCTTCACCCTCCGCCATCTAATTTCTGAATGGATGGACATTGAACCCATGAACACCACCCGACTACTTTTTTATTTCTATTTCTGCTCTACTTAGTTAATTTAACTGTTTAATATACTGTATATATACTTAATGTAATTCAGTTTTTTCCATTATTACGTGTTGCAATGTACAACAAATCTCATAACATATGGCTCTGGTATTAAACCTGATTCTGTTTCTGACATAGTGAACTCACATGGATGCCACTGAGTTAGGAATTAGTGATTCAAAGGTCCCATTTAATGTCAGGGAAATGTCCTGAAATGCTTTATCTTCACAAACATCTACAAAAACAGAAAAGTGCATCAAAGCATGAACGACAGCTAAATGTGGGAACCAAAAGTAACCCCCCCCCCCAGTTCCCTCCTCCCGCCCGTAAGCAGCAGCAAGCAACAATCCCCCCTCTTCCCCCCACCAGTAAAAAAAAAGCAAGCACCCGAGCACTCAAGTGTGAGCAAAGCAATAGCAAAGACACAGACTTGCAGTTACCCCAAAGACTTTGCATTTCACCCGGCATTTGGCATACCACAGGTTCTCTCTCGCCCTAATAAGGAAGAAGGAGGTGTCTCCATTTTCCCAGTGAGCAGGGAGACATAACAAACAACTCACTGGTTTATGATGTTAAAGGTCTGTTACATCGCTTTTTCGAGCTCTGTGCCTGAAGATAGCAAAGATCTCAGGCCTTCGGGCACACAGCAGTAGATTTTCCAAGTCCCCTGACAACACACGGGTCTCCTGTCGTGACACCGACCCTCAGTCCACCCGTCTCCAGAGCCCCGAAATCTTAGGCTTCCAAATCTGAGCCAGACTCTCAGGCCGAACCTTTGGCACGCCAAACAACGGCCAGTCCTGAAACCCCGCGAACGGGTCCCATTCCCGCAAAGAACCGAAGTCAGCATGTAACTCCAGCTCAGGCTCATCAAGAGAATCCTGAAAGGGAAAAATAAAGGTATTAAAGATAGAAGTAGAGCTGTTTCTGAAGATGCAAGCAGAGGAGTCGCCAGTTAGCGCCATCTTAACTCCGCCTCCATCTCCGTCTCATCTTTTAGGTGCATCAGCTGCTTGAGGAACACAGCGGTTCAAGCAACATTTGTGAGAAGGGAAAGAATTGTTGAGTTTTTGGTTGAAATCTTACATCAGGACGAATTCCTTCCCTCCTCTTCCCCACCGCCTCCCCCACACAGCTGCTGCTCGTCCCGTTAAATTCCTCCAGCAGATAATTTGTCATTCCAGATTCCAGGATTTGCTGTCACTTGCGTCTCTTAAATTTTTGCTCAAGATGAAAGCTATAGCAGGGCAACAGTTGAAAAGCCTCCTTCACACTAAGCATCCCCTCTAAATGGGTGAGAATTTAAAAATTAAAGGGTTAGTTGTTTTCATTTTGTTTACAAGCTTCCCTCTTGGTTCTGAGACCCAGGACCTGACACAGCTAGACAGATGGTATGGGAACCTTATCTATCTGCTGGCTGTGGTGGTGAAGTGGAGTTGCCATCCTGGTGGACGTGGGCCACAAAACAGAATTAATTGACTCTAAATTTACATTCAGGCTTCTCGTGATCACAGGAGAAAGCTGGTGTGCAAAATGCAAAATTGTCGCTGTCACAGCAGAGAGTCAGGGATAGAAAACTTGGTCCAAATTTGATCTCAGGGGACGACCAGGCCGAGGACAAAAGAGGAGATGGGAAGATGGCAGCATTCAGAAACAGGCAGCTTTACCTGCCCCTCTAATTGGGGAAGGACTGCCCACAATTATCTGTGTTGTATACCAACTAAGGTGGATGAGTATAGGGAGTCTGAACAGGGGACAAAATGCTAAAATAACTCAGCGAGTCAAACATCTAAGGAGGGTTATAAACAGTCAATATTTTAGGCTGAGACTTTCCATCAGAAGGGGGAAGTGTCCATTTTTCAACCACTTAATATCTTGTAAAAATAAATGACAGAGGGAAATGTAATGGAAAGGAACAATGGCTCCACACTTCTCACTGCTCTAGGAGCGGAGCAACCCTTATTGTCCAACCCAGCACTCTTGGAAGTGGGCTGCTTTCTCGACAACTGAGTGACTTGCCGGGCCTTGCCAGATATTAGATTAAAGATCAGCTTTGTTCGTCACATGTACGTTGAAATGCCGAAATATACAGAGGAATGCGCTGTTTTGCATTAACGACCCACATGGTCCGAGGATTGTGCTGGGGGCAGCCCGCAAGTGTTGCCACACTTTCAACTCCGACATAGTGTGCCCATAACTTACTAACCCTGACTGATACCCACATTCCCAAAAAAGGTCCTTTGAATGCGGGAGGGAACACCCAGAGCAAACCCATGTAGTCACTGGGTGTCATGATGTGAGCTGGCAAGATTGGAATCCAGGTACGGAGGAAAGACAGGTTCTAATGTAGAGAGCGCGATAAGTTTATTCAAAAGAATGCCAATGGAACATCGGTGGCTTGGCCGAGCGACACCACGATACATAACATTCTCAAAACTAGGACCCCGTGATTAGCTGTAATCAGGAGTCCGCTTAAATAATATAAGTAACATGGAATCCCTGAGCACATCAAAATAAACTTAACAATCTTAAACAGAAAGCACCTGGAGACTGCATTTCAAAACGCGAGTTGCTTGAGGAAAAACACAAAGAAGTCTAAGTGATTTAAAACTTTTGTTAAACAACAATTAACCAATTCAGGTGCTTCTGAAAACCTTGGGGCCCAACACTCTCCAGCTCCCAAAAAAAAAAGCCCAAAGAGCTCATTACAGTGGGAGAATGTACAAACTCCTTACGGACAGTGGTGTGTATTGAACCCCAATGGGTGATCTCTAACACTGTAAAGCGATGGTGCTAACTGGAATGCTACTGGGCCCTCACAGTTAAGAGTCAACTCATCACTCTAGGTCTGGAGTTAGATATACAGAAGATTGGGCAAGCATGCCAAATTTATTTCCCTGTGGCTTATTAGTGAACAAGTTGGGGTTTTTTTTCTATAATATTATAGTCACCAGTAACACAACCCTTCTGCCTTCATCCTTCTGTGAAGAACAATCAGAAAACTAGAACATACAGTAAAACAGTACAGGACCCATGATGTTCTCTCTACTCTAAGAGTAATCTAACTCTCCCCTCCTATGGAGCATTCCGTTTTTCTATCATCAATGAGCCTATCTAAGAATCTCTTAAATATTCCTAATTTATCTGCCTCTACCACCAGCTCTGCATAACATTCCATGTACCCACCGCACTCTATGTAATAACATATCTATGACAGCCCCCTATTCTTTCCTCCAATCAACTTAAAATTATGCCCCCTCATATTAGTCATTTCTGCCCTGGGGTAAAGTCTCTCACTGCCCTCTTATCACCTTGTACACATCTCTCAAGTTATCTCTCATCCTTCTTTGCGCCAAAGAGAATCCCTAACTCACTCAACCTATCCTCATAAGACGTGCTCTCCAATCCAGGCAGCATCCTGGTAAATCTCCTCTGCACCCTCTCTAAAGCTTCCACATCCTTCCTATAATGGGATGATCAGAACTGAACACGATATTTCAAGAATGTCTAACCAGCGTTTTATACAGCTGCAACATTACCTTCAGTTCTTGAACTCAGTCCCCCGACTAATGAAGCCTAACACACCATACACCTTCATAACTACCCTATCAACTTGTATGGCAACTTTGAGGGATCTATAGATGTAGGTTCCAAGTTCCGTCTATTCCTCCACACGCCTTTGAATCCTCCTATTAACCCTGTACCCTCCCTTCAAGTTCAGCCTTCCAAAGTGAATACTTTACCAGTGGATACTTTACCTCATACTTTTCCAGGATGGACTAAGCTTGAACAAATTTTCTAACTGTTGACCCTAACGCTGCTTGTTCCCTCAACTTTCATCAAGGAACCATTTTCAGACAGAGATTGATGCCAGGCCACAACCAAAAGCTTGGTAGAAGACACAGAAGAGGAGAAAGAGACTAAATGGCTTATAGGAGGGAATTCTGGAGCTTAGAGGCATTAGGGAACCCCACTATCCAGGATGTGCCCTCTTCTTATTGTTACCATCAGGGAAGTGGTACAGGAGCCTGAAGCCACACACTCAGCAATTCAGGAACAGCTTCTTCCCCTCTGCTATCAGATTCCAAAATGGACATTGAATCCATGAACACTAACTCACTACATTTTCATTTCTACTTAGCACTACTTATTAAACTATTTAATACATATACTTACTGTAATTCACAGTTTAATCCTTTCTTTCCTATTATTACATATTGTAAGGTACTGCTGCCACAAAGCTAACGAATTTCACGACATATGCTGGCGATATTGAACCCAATTCTGATTCTGATCATCCATTTTATTATTTAAGAAACTGGGTTATCTCCAACATATAGCCTTATTTACCAAATTCAGCTTTTCCTGGTGACTCACTAAGCACAAACCCTTGGATGGAAACAAAACCATTCAGCTCAGGAGAGGGCTTGTCCTCCCCGAGAGAGAGAGGGAGACGGAGCCAAACAAATATGAAAGGATTTGTTGCGATTTATGTCTGTAATTACTCATTTGTAGTGAAGCAGCCAACATCTTTGTTCAGTTAATCAGCATTTTATGAGAATTTGATGAGCTTTTCAAGAGACCAGAACCTGATGCAAAGCAGTGGATAATTTACTCTTGAATACTGGAGTATTTTTGACATTTTCCCAGCTGCACAGAGAGACGGGGGTTGAAGAGGAGGAAATGTCCTGTTGTCAAGGAGGTTTTTAATAATGAACTAATGCTCAGTTCGGAGAAGAAGTTTATTAGCATACATAATTACATTTGAATAACAAAAACACACACACAATAATAAATCCCACGATCTGATTGTATGAAAGGCTGTCAACTATTCGCTATGTAATGAATGCATTCTCAAGTAGGTGATAAGGTTGCAAAATATTTTCATCACCTATGTTGTTTTTAAAAGTGATGGCTTAACGCTTTTCCTCGCAGTGTTGCGAGTACAAATTAGAATCATTTATTGCTGAGGGGCAAATATTAACAGCCATGCAAAGAAGGGGCTAACCCGGTACGAGAATGTGCACTTACGAGCGTCTTCGCTCCATCCACAGCAAGCAGGATTTCCCAATGGCCAGCCATTTTAATTGCAATCCCCATTCCCTTTCCAACATGTCAGTCCATGGCCTCCTCTACTGCCAAGCTGAAACCACTCTCAGTTTGAAAGAACAACACCACATATTCTGTCTGGGTAGCCTCCAACTTGATGGCGTGAACATTGATTTCTCAAACTTCTGGTAATATTTTCCCTCTTCCCTTCTCTCTCCTTCCATTCCCCATTCTGGCTCCCCTCTTACCTATTCTCTACTCCTCATCTGTCAATCACTTCCCTCTGGTGCCTCTCCATCTTTCCTTTCTCCCATGGTCCACTCTCCTCTCCTATCAGATTCCTTCTTCTTCAGCCCTTTACCTTTTCCAACCTATCACCTCACAGCTTCTCACTTCACCCCACCTACCTTCTCCCCCACCTGGTTTCACCTGTTCTGTGCCACCTTGTACTTCTTCCACTGCTCCCACCTTCTTATTCTGGCTTCTTCCTCCTTCCTTTCCACTCCTCATGAAGAGTCCTGGCCCGAAACATTGACTCTTTATTCCTTTCCATAGATGCTGCCTGACCTGCTGAGTTTCTGCAGCATTCCTGTGTGTGTCACCAGTATCCACAGATTCTCCTGTGCTTATGAGAATCTGAACTGACCATTTCTTTTGGACACGCGTCCTGTTTGTGACACCTCGTCATGAGCTCGCAGTCTGTGCTAAGGTGAATTTTATTGTTTTTTTTAACGATGGGTGAAATCACTAAAGAGTTCCTTTAAGTGTCAATAAGCAACCACATCTCAGGGGACTGGATTACCAGGGCAGGTGACCTGACCCTGACTTGTAGTCTCCTGCAGCGTGAGGCAGCAGGGTGATCTGATCTAAGTGCTCTAAATATTGTATGTGAAAGCAGAAGAAATTAGGAGCAGTTCCTTGACCCCATTAACAATCTGAAGGTCGTGAGTTCGAGCCCTGGCCGAGGCAGCGTGTTGTGTCGTTGAGCAAGGCACTTAACCACACACTGCTCCAGTCCACCCAGCTGAAAATGGGTACCGGCAAAATGCTGGGGGTTAACCTCACGATAGACTGGCGTCCTATCCGGGGGGGGGATAGCGGAGCCTCGTACTCTCAGTCGCTTCACGCCGCGGAAACAGGCATAAGCACCAGCCTGATGAGCCAATAGGGCTCGGGACAGACTTTAACTTTTTAACTTTAATTCCTTGACCCCACCTCACCATTCAATACCATCAAAGCTATTGTGTTCTTTATGACGGAGGATTGCAGAGCACACCAGCATGGCAGCACGCAGGCTCTACATCTGCTTGTTAACTCTGCTTGGACAATATGTGAACTCCTGCCATGTACAAGAGGATAGGATTAACCCATTAACTCCCAATTCCCCAGAGCTCTCACTTGCCAGTCTTATCATCTTTAAATATCTCCAGTGATCCACCCTCCTCAGCCTGCCAGAGAAAAGAATCCCGGAGATTCACCACTCTCCGCAAAAGGAAGTTCTATACACCTCAGTCTTAAATACCTGCTCCCTTATCACATAACACGGCAACTTCTATTCACAGTGTGCCTTTATTGTAACTAAATAGTGCACAAGAGTATTCAAGATGCCTGTAATGCCACTGGTCTTTGGGGCATCAACAAAGATCCTCCATCTCTGGCGGTGTTCAGGACTTCCTTCATCGCGTCAGCAGCTTCCTCTCGGTTCTCACTACTGTCAGTCATGCAGGTCCTGGCTGGAGACTCAGGAATACCGTCACACTCAGATGCAGAAGGATTCTTCATTACTGTTTCTGTAACAATTTTTTGACCAGTCAGGGTTGCTAGCCCTGAGCTGAACCCCTGAACCTGGAAGACCAGTGGACCACTCTCAGTCTGTCCTCGACCCCTGACTCCAGCCTACACAGCTCTCCGAGTCACTGAAGCACGCAAGCCTCCAAACCACAACAAGGTTGTTGCCCTCCTGGAGGGCACTAGATAGATAGATAGATAGATAGATAGATACTTTATTCATCCCCATGGGGAAATTCAACTTTTTTCCAATGTCCCATACACTTGTTGTAGCAAAACTAATTACATACAATACTTAACTCAGTAAAAAATATGATATGCATTTAAATCACTATCTCAAAAAGCATTAATAATAGGTTTTAAAAAAAGTTCTTAAGTCCTGGCGGTTGAATTGTAAAGCCTAATGGCATTGGGGTATTACCAGCAAGAAAATGGTGCCCAGAACAGTGATGAAAAATATTTTGGTCAATGATGGTGGTTTCATTAAGCAGCTCAGAAGTAGGGAAGAGGAGAGGTATAACCCCAGAGCACAATTGCCAGTGGTGGAGTTATTGGAGGGAGAGGTGACTAAAGAACAAGGGTTCTGGAAGAGCGCATTGGAGTTTGTATGTTCTCCCCATGACTATTTGCGTGTCCTCCAGGTGCTCTGGTTTCCTTCCACTTTCCGCGGTGGCACGATGCATAGCGGTTAGCATAATCGCTTCATAGCAGCAGCTGTAAGAGTGGGGTTTGATTCCGGCCACTGTTTGTTCTTCCTGTAATCGTGTGGGTTTCCTATAGGTGCACTGGTTTCCTCCCACACTCCAAAGTCATATGGTTAGGGAAAGTGAGTTGTTGGCAAGCTATGTAGGCACTGGGGGCATAGCAACACTTGCGGGCTGCCCAATACAACTCTCTCTGATTTGACGCTAACGACACATTTCATGGTATGCTTCAATGTACCTGTGACAAATAAAGCTTATCTTCAATCTTATGAGATTGTGGGTGGGCATCTGTACATTGTCCGTGTGTGTGTGTGTGTGTGTGTGTGTGTGTGTGTGTGTGTGTGTGTGTGTGTGTGTGTGTGTGTGTGTGTGTGTGTGTGTGTGTGTGTGTGTGTGTGTGTGTGTGTGTGTGTGTGGTGCATGTTGTAGACCTTGGCTTCCAATTGATCGTTCTCCTTGCTGCTGGATCAAGACCTCACTCTGCTGAGACCACGTAGAAGCTCCTGTGCAAAGGCCAAACAAATCTGAGGTACTGGGAAGTCTGACTCTTGCAGAGGATACTTTACTGAGCGTTAAATACAGTCTGGATGCTGCAACATCCTGATCATCATGTTGCCTGGACAAGGATTCAGGAGGGAATGTTGTCTCTCCTGGACAATCTATGAGACAGGATCTGCTAGCCTAGGATAGCTTGCTTTAGAAATGAAAAGTCTGAAGTGAGATTTCTTCAAGATTTTGAAATTGTTTTGAGACTCATATCTGGATTCCTAGTCACGGAGAGATTATATATATAGTTTCTTTATATCAATAGAAAGGCAGATTATAATTTTCACAGCAGGGAAGATCTAAAGTGAAAGGCAACAGGGGAGTTGAGGAGAAATGGTCTCAGTCAAAGAGCGGCATCACTCTGAAACTTGGTGTAGAAAAAAATGATGGTGAAAGCAAGATAGTTGGATGAGCAACTGCCTTAGGTGGCACAGCAGCATAGTGGTTAGCACAAAGCTTTACAGCACCAACGACCTGGGTTCAATAAGGATTTGTATGTTCTCCCCGTGACCGCGTGGGTTCCCTCCCAGTGCTCCGGTTTCCTCCCACAGTCCAAAGAAGTATTGGTTGGTGTGTTAATTGTTCATTGTAAATTCCCTCATGTTTAAGCTAAGATTCAAACAGGGGATTGCCGGGCGCAACAGATCGTAGGGCTGAAAGGTCCTATTCTACTCTGTATCTCACTCAATACATTTTTGAAAAAGCATTTTCTGTGCTGTAACCTACAGACCCAAAGACCAGGAACTGGGTAATGGGATTTGACTAAATAACTCTCATTTCCTTCAGCAAGAGCATCATCAACTGAATAGTTAGACTAAATTGTATATTTCTGTGGGTTGGTGAGGTGGGGCCTTTGAGGGAATTCTCAACGGCACAATGATAGCTACATGTGTACTGTGAAAGGCATTCTAACTGGCTGCATCAGCGTCTGGGGCTGCATCACCGTCTGGTATGGGAATAGGATACAGGATCAAAGTAAGATGCAGAGAGTTGTAAACATAGTCAGCTCCATCATGGGCACTACCCTCCACAGTATCCAGACCATCTCCAAGAAGTGATGTCTCAAACAGGCGGCGTCCATCATTAAGGATCCCCATCACCCAGGTCATGCCCTCTTCTCATTGCTACCATCAGGGAGGAGGTACAAGAGCCTGAAGGCACACACTCAGTGATTCAGGAATAGCTTTTTCCCCTCTGCCATCAGATTTCTGAATGGACATTGAAACTCAGTTTTATTTTAAGTTTCAGTTTTCGTACAACTTATTTAATTGAACTATTATATATATACTTACTGCAATTCACAGATTCTTTTCTATTATTATGTATAGCATTGCACTGCTAACGCAAAGTCAACAAATTTCATGAAATATGCCGGTGATATTAAACTTTAGTCTGATTCTAAAGAAGGACCTCAGAGGTTGGAACTGTGCTTCCCTGAATAGCTTAAAGAACGGAATCACATTCCTAGAGAAATCTAGTTTTGCCACTCTCTCCCACACACTAAAATAGAACTGGCAACATAAATCAACCTGAGCTGTTTGGGGTTCATTAAATGATCAAGTTTAAGGTAAAGTCATTAGCACAATCATTGTTGGGTATTGGGATTTTATGTTTGAATGAAGTTGACAGGGACTTGCCTCTAACCACTGTACTTGTGAAAAAGAGAGTTACATGTGGCTGAGATGGGTTAATGTTCCACTTCCATTACTGTGACAACAACGTTAATGTATCATGAATCATAGATGATAGCAGCAAATTATTATTGATCTAGGAAAGCACAAGCCACTACCTGCAAATAAGTTTTATCTCCTCACTTGCTATTATAGCCAGAAGAACCAGAATTGTTTCAGAGATGGGAGCGAGTCAATTCGTGATGGGGTCACGGGCAGGGTAATTTCATTCTTGCTCATCCTTTACTGGTCCCACATGTGTTGAGGAATGGTCAGGCTGGTATGGCTAGTGTATTGCTATTACGCCGCCAGTGATGTAGGTTCAATTCCCCCACCGTCTGTAAGAAGTTTGTACTTTCTCCCCGTGACCATGTAGGTTTCCTCTGGGTGTTCTGCTTTCCACCCACATTCCAAATACGTTTTGCCACTGTATGAGGAGACATCATCAGTGCACTGTTAACTGTGGCGTGACCTCTGAATGCCTGGCCTTTATATACTTGCCAATCAGCTGATTGGTCGACATTATGGGGGAGGTCCCATCGCTGATTGGTTGTGTGGCAAACTCTGTTTATTGTGGTCTGGAATTTCACCCACATTGGCTTATAAATAGGATGGAGGTCTACATATCTGTCATATGTTGAAAGATTGGAGTGACTGGGCTTGTATACACTGGAATATAGAAGGATGAGAGGGGATTTGATTGAAACATATAAGATTATTAAGGGATTGGACATGCTAGAGGTAGGAAACATGTTCTCGATGTTGGGGGAGTCCAGAGTTTAAGAATAAGGGGCAGGCCATTTAGAATGGAGTTCAGGAAAAACTTTTTCACCCAGAGTTGTGGATCTGTGGAATGCTCTGCCTCAGAAGGCAGTGGAGGTCAATTGTCTGGATGCTTTCAAGAGAGAGTTAGAGCTCTTAAAGATAGTGGAGTCAAGGGATATGGGGAGAAGGCAAGAACGGGGTACTGATTCTGGATGATCAGCCATGATGACAGTGAATGGTGGTGCTGGCTCAAAGGGCCGAATGGCCTACTCCTGCACCTATTGTCTATTGTCTATCTGTTGATCCTATTTATAAGCCAATACAGGCAAAATTCCAGACCACCATGCACCAAGTTCACCACACAGCGATGAGCACCCCTCCCTCCATCACAATTGAGTTTCCGTAATGAAGACCCATCAGCTGATTGACAAATGAGGCCAAGCATTCGGAGGAGGTGCCACAAATGAACAGCGTACTGATGATGCGCACAGAAGGATGAGAGGAGATTGTATAGAAACATATAAAATTATGAAAGGGATAGATAAGATGGAGGCAGGAAAGTTGGTAGGTGAGACTAGAACTAGGGGACAAAGACTCAAGATTCAAGGGAGTCAATTTAGGATGGAGATGAGGAGGAACTGCTTTTCCCAGAGAGCGGTGAATCTGTGGAATTCTCTGCCCAATGAAGCTACCTCAGTAAATATATTTAAGACAAGGTTAGATAGATTTTTGCATAGAAGGGGAATTAAGAGTTATGGGGAAAAGGTAGGTAGGTGGAAATGAGTCTATGGTCAGGTCAAACATGATCTTATTGAATGACGGAGCAGGCTCGACGGGCCAGATGGCCGACTCCTGCTCCTATTTCTTATGTTCTTATGTCTCCTCGTGTGATGATGAAACGTTTTCAAATTGATTTCCAAGATCAGAAAACAGCACAACCCAACCATCAGCCACCAAAGCTATACATTTTTCGAGTTTTGAGTCAGTAGGTTGATTGGTCACATGGATGTAATTGGGTGATATGGGCTCATGCTGTATCTTTAAATAAAAATGAATAAAATGTCTGTATAGAAAGGGGAGGAGTGTGCCATGGTATCCTGGTCCAGCACCTCTCCATCTTGTCCCTAGTCCTGCTTGATCCCCTGTCCTATAGAGGACACCAAGTCATGGATTGTAGTCATGAATATACTTTACTTGTTGATTTATTTATTGAGGTACAGCACAGGATAGGCCATTTAACCCTTTGAGCCACGCTGCTCAGCAACCCACCAATTTAATGCTAGCCTAATCGGGGGGGCAACTTACAACGACCAGTTAACCTGCCAACTGATATGTCTTTGGACTGTGGGAGGAAACCCGAGTACCCGGAGGAAACCTCACGGTCATGGGGAGAACGTACAAACTCTTTACAAGCAGCGGTGGCAACTGAGCCCGGGTCCCCTTCACTGTAAAGTGTGCTAACCACTATCCTACCATGCCACCCTCAGTCACTGTGTGTCCATAGGCATCTGATGTTGAGAATTCCCATACTCCACCCACTCTCTGTACAAGTAAGAAAGGGGAAAATCCAAACAGTTGCCTTTCTAAATGAATGGTCGGGTTGTTGATAACTTGGGCACTCTGCTCAAGGCAGTAAACTGGACACAATTTGACTCAAGACAACAGTCAAAAGCCAGGAGAAATCCTGTCACCCTCACCCACAACTTCCCAGGGCAAGTGAAGCTTACTGACTGAGACAAGCTGTCTAATCCAGTCCTTTCTCTTCATCTCTTCCAGCCAGAGGAGCTGACAAATGTCTTGGAGATTAGCAATATCGTATTTACCAGCATGTTTGCCCTGGAGATGATTCTCAAGCTCACTGCATTTGGTTTCTTCAACTACTTGAGGAACCCTTATAACATTTTCGATGGTATCATCGTCATCATCAGGTGGGTGAAGGAATGTACAAAGGGCCGAAGGCGTTCTCCCCATTGCTCAGAGGCCACTAACATGAGGATAAGAATAGAGAATGGGTCTGGTTTATCATGTTATTTGAGAAAAAAAAAAAAGCTCCAGTTATTCGCAAAACCTTTCTGCCTAGACTAGAGAGTCTTACAGTTTGGACGAGCTAGGGCTTTTCTCTTTGTGATGAAGAAGGATGGAAGTGACTTGATAAGGTGTACAGGACGATACAGAGGTATAGAAAAAGTTAATAACAGAGATTTTTTCCCAGGGTGCAAATGGCTGATGCAAGGGGACATAATTTTAAGGTGATTGGAGGAAAGTATAGGAGAGATGTCAGAGTTAGATTTTATACACCGAGTGTAGAAGGTCCATGAAATGCCCTGCCAGGAGCATTAAAGACTTTAGGAGCATTTAAGAAACTCTTAGATGGGCACATGGATGATAGAAAAAATTAGGGCTATGTAGGAGGGAAGGGTTCGATTGATCTTGGAGTTGGTTAGAAGGGCGGTACAGCATCATGGATTAAAGGGCCCGTAGTAAGCTGTAATATTCTATGTTCTTTCACGTTATCAAATAGCTGGTCCCTTTGAATAGTGCCCGAAGGGGTTGATATTGAAGGTGAGGTTGGGGAGGTTTGTTGCTGGAAGTCAGTTGTATGAGAGGCTGGTGTTGTCAGTGCTGAGTACTTGCCTTGACACTGAGGACAGGAGGGGGTGGAGAAAATAAGGGTGTGGGGTGGTGGAGGTTTGTGAATGTTGGCAGAAGGGATGAGTGATAATGGAATGTTGGCTTTGGAGACATTAGAACTTGCCTTTTGGGTTTGAGGGGTATGAGAACATCAGCGAAGGAGATGGAGTGTACTGGGTACTGGGACACGGGATATTGGTGGAGGGCAGAGGGTATGAGGATTGGCTTTGTTTGTATTAGGGTGTTGATGGGATGGCGTAGGGGCAGAGGATTGGCCTTGTGTGTATTAGGGCATTGATGGGAGGGCCTAGGGTTTGAATATTAGCCTTGTGTGTATTAGGGTGTTGATGGAGGTGATGGACATTGGAGGGGAAGTTATTGGCTGGAGTGTTGGTGCAGGGTAGGGAAGGGTCAATCTATCTCTCGATTGACCTCACAATTTGGCTTTGGTGTCACAATCCACCCACTCTCGCAAGCATTAACATTGTGATTAGCAATGTGGACGTTATTATAGATGCAAAATGTGCATCCATGTTCAAACAAGAGGTGAAATTTCCAGTCCAAGGGTAGGCTAATGAAAAAAATCAGTAAACTCTATGCTCTTTGATTTGATTTGATGGAAACAACACATTTCACTGTATGTTTTGATGTACATGTAGCAAATCATCTTTAAAGGATGTCCCATTATCTTGTAACTGCCTCCGCTTATTCAGAACCTCCCTCTGAGACTCTGAGAGAAATGTCTTGACATTTCCTCTGCTGTGGCCCCTTAGGTACTTACATTTCAGTAAAATTACCCCTCATTCTTTTAAGCTCCACAGAGCACAATCCTCTCATTCCATGATTTAGCCTGATGAATCTCTTTTGGATAGTTGCCAATGCTTATATAGTCTTTCATAAATAGGGAGACCAAAACTGTACACAGTACTCCAAATGCAAGCTTCAATGCATCCTGTAGACCCCTACAGATAAAGCCTAAAATGCCATTTTTGTTCATAATTACTTGCATCACCCGCGTTCTTTTCTATGTTTCACACACAGGAACACTTAGATCCCTCTGCACTCCACTCATTTGTAGTTTCTCTCCATTCAGATAATGCTTTTTGATTCCTCTCCAGGTAGTCTCCAACCTGACGGTATGAACAACGATTTTTCTCTAACTTCCAGTAATTGCACCTCCCCTCCCAACTACACCATTCCCCATACATTCCCCATATACAAAGTACACTGCAGATGCTGTGGTCAAATCAACACGTACAACAAGCTGGATGAACTCAGCAGGTCGGGCAGCATCCATTGAAATGAACAGTCAACATTTCCGGCTGAGACCCTTCGTCAGGACTGAAGAAGGAGCAGGGGCCCCATAAAGAACGTGGGGGGAGGGTGGAAAGCCAATCAGAGGAAAGGTCAAGGGGTGAGGGAGGAGAAGCAGGGAGGGGGTAGGCAGGAGAGGTGAAGAAGGAATGTAAAGGGAAAGCACTATGGGTAGTAGAAGAAGGCAGAATCATGAGAGAGGTGATACCGTCTGGGTAGTCTCCAGCCCCTTGGTATGAACATCGAATTCTCCAACTTCGGGTAATTCCCTCCCTCTCCCTTCCACCATCCCACTTTCACTCTGCCTCCTCTTCTAGTTGCCTATCACCTCTCTCATGATTCTGCCTCCTTCTACTACCCATAGTGCTTTCCCCTTATATTCCTTCTTCACCTCTCCGGCCTATCCCCTCCCTGCTTCCCCTGCCCCCTCCTTCTTCAGTCCTGACGAAGGGTCTCAGCCCGAAATGTTGACTGCACATTTCAACAGATGCTGCCCGACCTGCTGATTTCATCCAGCTTTTGTACACAATTCCCCATTCCTGATTTCTTCTTTCACCTTATCCCCTTACCTGACCATTACCTCCCTCTAGTGCTCCTCCATCTTCACTTTATTCCATGATCTCTTGTCCTCTGCTATCAGATTCCTTCTTCTCCAGCCTTTTATCTTTACTTTTATTGTCACCAAACAATTGATACCAGAGCATACAATCATCATAGCAATATTTGATTCTGCGCTTCGCGCTCCCTGAAGTACAACTAAGTACAAATCTCTTTCACCAATCAAATTCCCAGCTCTTTACTGCACCCCCTCCCCCTCTCCCGGTTTCACCTATCACCTACCACCTTATACTTCATCCTTCCCTCCCCTCACCTTCTTAATCTGACTTCTCTTTTTTTCTCTAGTCCCGATGAAAGGTCTCAGCCCACGACATTGACTGTTTACTCTTTTCCATAGACAATGTCTGACCTGCTGAGTTCCTCCAGCATTCTGTGTGCGTGTTGCTTTGGATTTCCAGCAACTGCAGATTCTTGTGTGTTTTTTGATTCCTCCTGCCTGCTTCAGATTCATATTCAGGTTCAGGTTCAAGTTCAGCTTTAGATACAGATTCACCACTTTCATTTCGAAACATACAGTAAAATGTGTTGCTTGCGTGCACCACAGGTAAAGCCCTCCCATCTGTTGAGCACATCTATATGAAACACTGTGGTAGGAAAGCAGCATCCATCATCAGGGATTCCCACCACCCATGCTCATTTCTCGCTGCTGCCGTCAGGTAGAAGGTTCAGGAGCCTCAGGACTCACACCACCAGGTTCAGGAACGGTTACTACCCCTCAACCATCAGGCTCTTGAACAAAAGGGGATAACTACATTCACTTGCCCCATCATTGAGATGTTCCCACAGCCAATGATCTCACTTTCAGGACTCTTTATCTCATTATCTCATGTTCTCATTATTTATTGCTGTTTATTTATATTTGCATTTGCACAGTTTGTTGTCTTCTGCACTCTGGTTGATCTTTCATTGATCCTGTTATAGTTACTATTCTACATATTTGCTGAGTATGCCCACAGGAAAATGAATCTCAGGGATGTATATGGTGACATCTATGTACTTTGATAATAAATCCACTCTGAACTTTGAACCAACACTGTCCAACGATGTGCTGTCCACAAGTGTTGCCACACATTCTGGTGTCGGCTTAGCTCGCCCACAAGCAACGTAAGACAAATAGCGAAAACAAAAAATCAGAACAGCAACGGCCAAACAAGCCCCTTTCCCACCTACGCACCTGCCCTCACCAGGGGGAAGTTCACCGGATCGGTTCCTGGGATGGTGGGCCTGCTGGAGTGGAGGAGAGGCTGGGCCGGTGCACAGGGGGAGGAGGGAGCTGAGGACCATGCTGACAGATGTCTACGGGCTGGTTGAGAGTCGCGCAAAGGCTGGCAGAGTCCGGTTCGGTCAAGTGGCCGGTCCCCTGTGTAAATATGTGGAAGCACTGACCACTGAGCAGAGGTTAGAATGAACATCAGTGACTATCCACGTGTACAAAGAAACGTGTTCCGCTCGATAATAAGTGTCACATCTCGCACCTAAACCCACTCACCCAAACAAACTACATTTATTTCAGAGGCCAAATATCCTCATCATCACAGGCATTCCGTATATTTCTCTTTTCACACATGCTGTCTGACTTACTAAATGTTTCCAGAAATTTCTGTTTTCAGAAATACAACTCTGTAGCATTTTAATTTCCTTCCCTCCCCAGGTGAGTACCGGTGTTTACTTTGAATTCTGGCTTGCAGCCTGGTTCATTTGTGCTGAAGCCTCCTCAAGTGGGGAGTCAGGAGTTGGTTTTTCTCCAATCCAAGCTGCTTGAAGAGAGGTGGATTGCGGAAAGCAAATGAGTCTGCCAGGAGACGGGCTGTAGATCTCTCCCAGAGACTGGAGTTTCTCTTGTGCGTCACATCACAACTTCCATCACACTGCAGGCAGCTTGAGATTCTTCTGTGTATCGATGCCTGAAATGTTGGAAATAACTCAATCAATTAGAGCTTCATGAAAGCACACTCTGTAGAGCTGAACAGGCACACCCAGGCACACTACATCACACTCTGTGTAGAGCTGAACAGGCACACACAGGCACACTACATCACACTCTGTAGAGCTGAACAGGCACACCCAGGCACACTACATCACACTCTGTGTAGAGCTGAACAGGCACACCCAGGCACACTACATCACACTCTGTAGAGCTGAACAGGCACACCCAGGCACACTACATCACACTCTGTGTAGAGCTGAACAGGCACACTACATCACACTCTGTGTAGAGCTGAACAGGCACACCCAGGCACACTACATCACACTCTGTGTAGAGCTGAACAGGCACACCCAGGCACACTACATCACACTCTGTAGAGCTGAACAGGCACACCCAGGCACACTACATCACACTCTGTGTAGAGCTGAACAGGCACACCCAGGCACACTACATCACACTCTGTGTAGAGCTGAACAGGCACACCCAGGCACACTACATCACACTCTGTGTAGAGCTGAACAGGCACACCCAGGCACACTACATCACACTCTGTGTAGAGCTGAACAGGCACACCCAGGCACACTACATCACACTCTGTGTAGAGCTGAACAGGCACACCCAGGCACACTACATCACACTCTGTGTAGAGCTGAACAGGCACACCCAGGCACACTACATCACACTCTGTGTAGAGCTGAACAGGCACACACAGGCACACTACATCACACTCTGTGTAGAGCTGAACAGGCACACCCAGGCACACTACATCACACTCTGTGTAGAGCTGAACAGGCACACCCAGGCACACTACATCACACTCTGTAGAGCTGAACAGGCACACCCAGGCACACTACATCACACTCTGTGTAGAGCTGAACAGGCACACCCAGGCACACTACATCACACTCTGTAGAGCTGAACAGGCACACTACATCACACTCTGTAGAGCTGAACAGGCACACCCAGGTACACTAC
This sequence comes from Hemitrygon akajei, assembly GCF_048418815.1. NCBI lineage: Eukaryota > Metazoa > Chordata > Chondrichthyes > Myliobatiformes > Dasyatidae > Hemitrygon > Hemitrygon akajei. The sequence goes on from NC_133154.1 coordinate 8,871,299, forward strand.
ATCACACTCTGTGTAGAGCTGAACAGGCACACCCAGGCACACTACATCACACTCTGTAGAGCTGAACAGGCACACACAGGCACACTACATCACACTCTGTGTAGAGCTGAACAGGCACACCCAGGCACACTACATCACACTCTGTCGAGCTGAACAGGCACACCCAGGCACACTACATCACACTCTGTAGAGCTGAACAGGCACACTACATCACACTCTGTCGAGCTGAACAGGCACACCCAGGCACACTACATCACACTCTGTGTAGAGCTGAACAGGCACACACAGGCACACTACATCACACTCTGTGTAGAGCTGAACAGGCACACACAGGCACACTACATCACACTCTGTAGAGCTGAACAGGCACACACAGGCACACTACATCACACTCTGTGTAGAGCTGAACAGGCACACTACATCACACTCTGTAGAGCTGAACAGGCACACCCAGGTACACTACATCACACTCTGTGTAGAGCTGAACAGGCACACACAGGCACACTACATCACACTCTGTGTAGAGCTGAACAGGCACACCCAGGCACACTACATCACACTCTGTGTAGAGCTGAACAGGCACACTACATCACACTCTGTGTAGAGCTGAACAGGCACACCCAGGCACACTACATCACACTCTGTGTAGAGCTGAACAGGCACACCCAGGCACACTACATCACACTCTGTGTAGAGCTGAACAGGCACACCCAGGCACACTACATCACACTCTGTGTAGAGCTGAACAGGCACACCCAGGCACACTACATCACACTCTGTGTAGAGCTGAACAGGCACACCCAGGCACACTACATCACACTCTGTGTAGAGCTGAACAGGCACACCCAGGCACACTACATCACACTCTGTGTAGAGCTGAACAGGCACACCCAGGCACACTACATCACACTCTGTGTAGAGCTGAACAGGCACACACAGGCACACTACATCACACTCTGTGTAGAGCTGAACAGGCACACACAGGCACACTACATCACACTCTGTATAGAGCTGAACAGGCACACCCAGGCACACTACATCACACTCTGTAGAGCTGAACAGGCACACACAGGCACACTACATCACACTCTGTGTAGAGCTGAACAGGCACACCCAGGCACACTACATCACACTCTGTGTAGAGCTGAACAGGCACACCCAGGCACACTACATCACACTCTGTGTAGAGCAGAACAGGCACACCCAGGCACACTACATCACACTCTGTGTAGAGCTGAACAGGCACACCCAGGCACACTACATCACACTCTGTAGAGCTGAACAGGCACACCCAGGCACACTACATCACACTCTGTAGAGCTGAACAGGCACACCCAGGCACACTACATCACACTCTGTAGAGCTGAACAGGCACACCCAGGCACACTACATCACACTCTGTGTAGAGCTGAACAGGCACACACAGGCACACTACATCACACTCTGTGTAGAGCTGAACAGGCACACCCAGGCACACTACATCACACTCTGTGTAGAGCTGAACAGGCACACCCAGGTACACTACATCACACTCTGTGTAGAGCTGAACAGGCACACACAGGCACACTACATCACACTCTGTGTAGAGCTGAACAGGCACACACAGGCACACTACATCACACTCTGTGTAGAGCTGAACAGGCACACACAGGCACACTACATCACACTCTGTGTAGAGCTGAACAGGCACACTACATACACTCTGTGTAGAGCTGAACAGGCACACCCAGGCACACTACATCACACTCTGTAGAGCTGAACAGGCACACTACATCACACTCTGTGTAGAGCTGAACAGGCACACCCAGGCACACTACATCACACTCTGTAGAGCTGAACAGGCACACCCAGGCACACTACATCACACTCTGTGTAGAGCTGAACAGGCACACCCAGGCACACTACATCACACTCTGTAGAGCTGAACAGGCACACCCAGGCACACTACATCACACTCTATAGAGCTGAACAGGCACACCCAGGCACACTACATCACACTCTATAGAGCTGAACAGGCACACCCAGGCACACTACATCACACTCTATAGAGCTGAACAGGCACACACAGGCACACTACATCACACTCTGTGTAGAGCTGATCAGGTGATGCACCATTAATAACTCTCTGAGACATGAGGCGAGATATCTGCTTTTATTGACTGGAAGTAAGAACAAGCAGTAGTTGACCACCATGCTACATCCTGGAGACTGAGGGCAGGGCTCAGGCCTCAATCGCCTTTATACCGGGGTCTGTGGGAGGAGCCACAGGAGCAGTCAGCGGGGGTCTGTGGGAGGAGCCACAGGAGCAGTCAGCGGGGGGTCTGTGGGAGGAGCCACAGGAGGAGTCAGCAGGGGTCAGTGGGAGGAGCCACAGGAGCAGTCAGCAGGGGGTCTGTGGGAGGAGCCACAGGAGCAGTCAGCAGGGGGTCTGTGGGAGGAGCCACAGGAGCAGTCAGCAGGGGGTCTGTGGGAGGAGCCACAGGAGCAGTCAGCAGGGGGTCTGTGGGAGGAGCCACAGGAGCAGTCAGCAGGGGGTCTGTGGGAGGAGCCACAGGAGCAGTCAGCAGGGGTCAGTGGGAGGAGCCACAGGAGCAGTCAGCAGGGGTCTGTGGGAGGGGTCACAGGAGCAGTCAGCAGGGGTCAGTGGGAGGAGCCATGGTCTGTGGGAGGAGCCACAGGAGCAGTCAGCAGTGGGTCTGTGGGAGGAGCCACAGGAGCAGTCAGCAGTGGGTCTGTGGGAGGAGCCACAGGAGCAGTCAGCAGGGGGGTCTGTGGGAGGAGCCACAGGAGCAGTCAGCGGGGGGTCTGTGGGAGGAGCCACAGGAGCTGTCAGCGGGGGGTCTGTGGGAGGAGCCACAGGAGCAGTCAGCAGGGGGTCTGTGGGAGGAGCCACAGGAGCAGTCAGCAGGGGTCAGTGGGAGGGGCCACAGGAGCAGTCAGCGGGGGGGGGTCAGTGGGAGGAGCCACAGGAGCTGTCAGCGGGAGGGGGTCAGTGGGAGGAGCCACAGGAACAGTCAGCAGGGGTCTGTGGGAGGAGTCACAGGAGCAGTCAGCAGGGGGGTCTGTGGGAGGAGCCACAGGAGCAGTCAGCAGGGGGGTCTGTGGGAGGAGCCACAGGAGCAGTCAGCAGGGGTCAGTGGGAGGGGCCACAGGAGCAGTCAGCGGGGGGGGGGGTCAGTGGGAGGAGCCACAGGAGCTGTCAGCGGGAGGGGGTCAGTGGGAGGAGCCACAGGAGCTGTCAGCGGGAGGGGGTCAGTGGGAGGAGCCACAGGAACAGTCAGCAGGGGTCTGTGGGAGGAGTCACAGGAGCAGTCAGCAGGGGGGTCTGTGGGAGGAGCCACAGGAGCAGTCAGCAGGGGGGTCTGTGGGAGGAGCCACAGGAGCAGTCAGCAGGGGTCAGTGGGAGGAGCCACAGGAGCTGTCAGCAGGGGTCTGTGGGAGGAGCCACAGGAGCAGTCAGCAGGGGTCTGTGGGAGGAGCCACAGGAGCAGTCAGCAGGGGTCAGTGGGAGGAGCCACAGGAGCAGTCAGCAGGGGTCTGTGGGAGGAGCCACAGGAGCTGTCAGCAGGGGTCAGTGGGAGGAGCCACAGGAGCAGTCAGCAGGGGTCTGTGGGAGGAGCCACAGGAGCTGTCAGCAGGGTCTGTGGGAGGAGCCACAGGAGCAGTCAGCAGGGGGTCAATGGGAGGAGCCACAGGAGCAGTCAGCAGGGGTCTGTGGGAGGAGCCACAGGAGCAGTCAGCGGGGGGTCTGTGGGAGGAGCCACAGGAGCAGTCAGCAGGGGGTCTGTGGGAGGAGCCACAGGAGCAGTCAGCAGGGGTCTGTGGGAGGAGCCACAGGAGCTGTCAGCAGGGGGTCTGTGGGAGGAGCCACAGGAGCAGTCAGCAGGGGGGTCTGTGGGAGGAGCCACAGGAGCAGTCAGCAGGGGGTCTGTGGGAGGAGCCACAGGAGCAGTCAGCAGGGGGGTCTGTGGGAGGAGCCACAGGAGCAGTCAGTGGGGGTCTGTGGGAGGAGCCACAGGAGCAGTCAGCAGGGGTCAGTGGGAGGAGCCACAGGAGCAGTCAGCAGGGGTCAGTGGGAGGAGCCACAGGAGCAGTCAGCAGGGGTCTGTGGGAGGAGCCACAGGAGCTGTCAGCAGGGGTCAGTGGGAGGAGCCACAGGAGCAGTCAGCAGGGGGGTCTGTGGGAGGAGCCACAGGAGCAGTCAGCAGGGTCTGTGGGAGGAGCCACAGGAGCAGTCAGCGGGGGTCTGTGGGAGGAGCCACAGGAGCAGTCAGACAGGGGGTCAGTGGGAGGAGCCACAGGAGCAGTCAGCAGGGGGGTCTGTGGGAGGAGCCACAGGAGCAGTCAGCAGGGTCTGTGGGAGGAGCCACAGGAGCAGTCAGCAGGGGGGTGGGGGGTGGGGGGTGCGTGTCCAGACAGGTATATGTAGTTCACCACAACAGGCACACAGAGGCAAACTACATGTAGAGCTGAACAGGCACACCCAGGCACACTACATCACACTCTGTGTAGAGCTGAACAGGCACACTACATCACACTCTGTAGAGCTGAACAGGCACACCCAGGCACACTACATCACACTCTGTAGAGCTGAACAGTCACACCCAGGCACACTACATCACACTCTATAGAGCTGAGCAACAGGCACACTACATAGACACACACACACACACACACACACACACACACACACACACACACACACACACACACACACACACACACACACACACACACACACACACACACACACACACACACACACACACACACACACACACACTGCATCTTTAAACCAAAGCTCTCCTGACCATTGAACAAGCAAATCCAGGTCAAATTTATTTTTGATTGCCTAGATTATGGAATTGTTGGCCAATTGCTTTCCCTAATTTACTGCAAGGATGATTGAATTAGTCAAATTCTGCTGTGCTGTCAAGGGATTTTCCAACATTTTCCACACAGTTGCCCATGTGAAGTACTGTTGGCCTGGTTGAATAGATGTCTCATTAATATAGCACCCGAGGCTACCCCGGGGCACTTTACAGCCAATTATGTCATATCTGCATGAACACAGTAAGATCCCACAAACAGAAATTTGATGATGGACATAATTATACATTCTATTGATAATAGCTAAGCGATTAAAAAAAGATCCAGAGGCTACAGAGAAACCTCCCACGATTTCACAAAGAGTGACCATGGCATCTTTTCCATGTGCAAGAGAATATTGCCAGTATTTCTCCCATCCCCAAGCCCGCAGCCTCGGGCAACATAATTTAAAGGGTCTGACAAGCTGCTGCTTGACTCCCACTGAGGTGAAAAGGCCCTGGTTTAGAGCTTCATCCCAAAGTAGTGCCTCAGGGCTTGCAGGACTTCCTCAGTACCGACAGTGGTCTGGTGCATGCATGACCCTCCAACCTACCGACTCAGTGTTACTGACCGAGCCACCGCAACACAGCTGCACAATGTGTAGGTACAAGGTTTCTCTTAACGTGCCTTCTCTTGGTGCAGCGTCTGTGAGATCGTGGGCCAGTCCGACGGGGGCCTGTCCGTGCTGCGCACCTTCCGTCTCCTGCGGGTGCTGAAGCTGGTGAGGTTCATGCCGGCTCTGCGCCGCCAGCTGGTGGTCCTGATGAAGACGATGGATAACGTGGCCACCTTCTGCATGCTTCTGATGCTCTTCATCTTCATTTTCAGGTGAGTCCCATCGCAGCCTGAGGCTCAGATCATACCAACTTCCAACTCTACCCCCTCCCCCCCCAGTTCTTTTCCTCTTCCTGCTCCATCCCTGAGGTTCTAACTCATGATGTGGTTCCACCTTGTTGGGTGTAGTGCGGACACAGGAAACTTATAGTAGGGGATAGTGAATTCTTGGTTCAGTAGTGTGGCGGAGAGAGATGGGGAATGGACATGTGATAAAGTGATGGGGGGGGGGGTCCATTCAGGGTTGTTACAGACAGTGTGAAAGTCTAACAGGATCAAACAGCCTGAGGCACAAACTTCAGGCTAAAACAAACTATGATGAACTCATGCTTCATTACTAGCCTAGCAACAGCTTCATAAGACTCCGGCAATGAAGCTTGCTGTTAATATGTACATATAAAGTAAAAATGGAATTGTACACAATTAACGTAGAACGTAGATGAGATTTCTTTTACCTAATAGGCCCTGCCGGCTTAATGATGCCTTCCCCTTAGGACCAATTAAACCACTAACCTTACATCTTTGGAACGTGGGAGGGAGCCGGAGCACCTGGAGGAGATCCGTGCGTTAACGAGGAGAACGTACAAGCTCCTTACAGATAGCGGCAGGAATTGAATCCAGCGCTACGTTAGCACCCGCACCATCGGGTGCTGACGCTTGAAACTGCTCAGGGCTTGTGTATGCACAGCGCACATGGGGTAGAGATTGCGGGGGAGAAAGCAGATCAGAAATAATACAAGTATAGTGAAAACGTTGGGTTGAGGAGCGTTGACGAGTGATGCTCCCTGTAGGCACCGATTTCTGTTAGAGAGAAAGTTGGTTTTGAAGGTAAGTCCCGGACTTCATGGATGCTCTAACCTGCCCCAACTCCACCCTGTTACTCAATTCTTTACACAGCTCTGTTGCCCTCACACTCACCCCAGAAGGTTGAAGACGCCATAAGATATTTGGCCCATCCAGCCTGCTCCACCATTCTGTTATGATTGATTATTTTCTCAACCCCATTCTCCCACCTTCTCTCTGAATCCTCACACCATTCAATAATCCATCAATCTCTGCCTTAAATACACCCAATGACTTAGCCTCCACAGTCTTCTGTGACAATTAATTCCTCAGATTCACCACCCCAAGCTGAAGAAATTCTTCTTCATCCCTTTATTTTGCTTTCCTACTAACAGTACAACACAGTACAGGCTACTCAGCCTACAATGTTATGCCAACCTTCTACCCTACTCCAAGGTCAATCTAGCTCTTCACCCACATAGCCCTCCACTTTTCATTCATCTATGTGCCTGCCTGAGAAAACTATCCACCCGTGGAAACATCTTCTCCATGTTCACTCTATCCAGGGTCTTTTGCCTCCACCTGAGGGGGTAGAAGGGCCTCAGTTTAATGTCCCATTGAAAAGCAGCTCCACTGAACAGTACAGCACTCTCTCACCCAAGAGAGGGCTGTGAACCCTCAACCTGCTGACTGGGGAACTTTAAAGAATGTTTGTCATTACAAATTACAATCTGGATCTGTTTTTCCTTCCCTCCCTGGGTTGTTCTGTTGTAGTGGGTTATTCATTACTTATTGAGTAATATTACTCACCTTGCACTTTATTTTTTACCTGCACTACTCTTTCTCTGTAACTATTACACTTTGTTCTGCCTGCTTTGTTATTGTTTTAACTTTGTTCTGCCTCAGTACACTGTCTAACAATCTGAACTGTGTGAACAGTATGCTTTTCACTGTCTCTCGTTACATGTGGCAATAATATTCCAATTCCAGTTCCAATTCAGAGAACAAAATCTCCTTAATCTCTTCAGCTATAACTGAATTGGATGAAGGGGGTTAGCAGGAGGGCAGAATTTCTTTTATTTAGCTGACCCGTCAGGTCCCAAGCCCATTCATCATGGGTAATCGGCTGGCCGCCGCAAGCTCTCGTGGCTCTCTCTGACCTTGCAAGTAGGCCTCGTTACCATGGCGACGCAGAGTGAGGTTGACAGGACATATCCCGCCAGCGCAGAGGAGTGTCAAAACCCTGCAAAGGTGCCTAATTGAGAAATCTAACTGCACATTAGCGTCGTTTGAGGTTCAGCTATGCCGCATAATTGGTATGAAGATGAGAAGGAAAATGAAAACCAATCAGACTAGCTGTCGGAACCATCTGTGCACTTTAGGGAAATTATAAACTTGCTGTTTTAATTTGACTGAATGAGAAAAAGGACAGATGGGGTGACTCTAATCTCTAAAGCGTGCGGTGTTTAAAAACAAACTGCTGGAAGAACTCAGCAGGTCAAGCAGCATCTGTGGAGGCAAAGAGGAATGATTGACATTTCAGTTCAAGGCTGTATCTGGACCATATTTTATCATTTTTCAATGCACATAAAATGTTAGAGGAACTCAGCAAATCAGGCAGCATTTACGGAGAGGAATAAACAACAGATTTCAGACTGAGCCTGTTCATCAGGTCTTGGCCCGAAACTTTGACTATTTATTCCCCTCCATAGATACTACCTGACTTGCTGTGTTCTAGTGTTTTCCGTGTGTTATTCAAGATTTCCAGCTTCTACACTATTTCTCATATTTAGTCAAGTCTTCTTGGAGGTTTAAGTCCTGATTCAGGAGTTGGCTGTTCTCTTGCCTGTACGGATGCTGCCTGACCCACTGAGTTCTTCCTGCAATTTGTTTTTGATCCAGATTCCGGCAGCTGCAGTCAGGTGCATTTGATCTGCTTTATCGTTAAACCAATCTTTGACCTCTCTCTTTCTTCTGTCCTCAAGCATTCTGGGAATGCACATCTTCGGCTGTAAATTTAGCCTCAAGACTGACGGTGGAGACACTGTTCCTGACAGGAAGAACTTTGACTCACTTCTCTGGGCAATCGTCACGGTATTCCAGGTTAGTGTCCAGGACAACAGCAGGCCGGGTGTTGCAGGCAGGTGGGGAAAGCTGATTGACCAATAGACTGGTACTGGTGGATGTCACAATGCCTTATAGTGCCAGTGATCACTGACCAGGGGTCAATCCCCAACACTGCCTGTGAGAACAACACGAGTGAATCTGCAGATGCTGGAAATAAATAAAAACACTAAATGCTGGCAGAACTCAGCAGGCCAGACAGCATCTATGGGAGGAGGTAGTGACGGCATTTCGGGCTGAAACCCTTCATCAGGAGTGATCACTCCTAATGCTAATGCTAATCTTATTCAACACTCTTACTGAATTGCATTGTACTGCTACTGCTGCCACAAAGGCAACTAGTTTCATGACATATGCTGGTAATATCAAAACCTGATTGTCATTCTAATTCTTTATCACCCACTACGGAGGGAATAAAGGCAAAGCCAAGGGCTGGGGGTATGGTGAGGGTTAAGTTGTCTGGAGATTCAGAGGGCCACAACAGCAGGATGTTGGGACATGAGGTGGGTGGGGGGTAGTGTACTGGAGTTGATCTGCAAGCCCAACAACAGAGTTGATGTGTATTGCGTTAGATGAGCTCTAGGAAGCACCAGCAGCTTCAGAATATATGTTGACTCTTTACTGAAGACTAATAATACCATCAGCTATCTACAGCACAACACTTCAAAGTTCAAAGTACATTTATTATCAAAGTATGTATACATTATACAACCTTGAGATTCATCGCCTTACAGGCAGCCACAAAACAAGAAACCCAAGACAACTCATAAAAAATACCCGACTAACACCTAATATGCAGAGAGAAAGAAAAGGAACAAATCATACCAACAATAAAAGTAGGCAAATAGCATTTAGAACGAAAGAGAGTCCTCTGACGCGGGGCAGCCAGAGTAGGCCTACAGCCTCAGCCTCAGTTTAGCATGCAGTGGAGTAGATGCTGTGGAGCCTGCTGACATGAAGCCTGGAGCAGCTGGAACAGGCCCACAGCCTCAGCCTCCATTCAGCACATAGCAGAGTAAATGTTGCAGAGCTCCGAGCAGCCAGAGCAGGCCCACAGCCTCAGGGTCAGTGCAGCGATGAGAAGAGAAAACATCACAGGGCAGCAAGCAGAACTAGCCCAACCCTCATCTCTGGTCCTGACACCCTGCCTTTTCAATCCATCTGGCCCAGCATTCAAATCATCCAAACAGTAGATCATTCCTCAAATCACCTCTATGTTAAATCCACTCATGACTCATTAGTATGTGCTTTCCCTCTTTAATGCAGGTTCGGTATTGTCATTTAAAGTAAAATTGGATAGGTATATGGACAGGAAAGGAATGGAGGGTTATGGGCTGAGTGCAGGTCAGTGGGACTAGGTGAGAGTAAGCGTTTGGCATGAACTAGAAGGGCCAAGATGGCCTGTTTCCGTGCTGTAATTGTTATATGGTTATTAATAAGCGTGGTTCGTGTACTTACAGTCATTACAAATTCAGCCTGTGACTAACTTTCTAAAGTGCTTGAGACTTCTTAACTGTGTTTGAATCTGTAGTGCTGTAGATTTTTTTTTGAAATGAAGACCCTGGGATATTGTAGGTGCCTTGCGTATCTACTCAAAAGCAGGTTCATTATCACTGACGTGTGATGTGAAACTTGTTCTTTTGTGGCAGCAGTATAGTGCAAGACGTAAAAATTTACTCTAATTTAAAATAAAAAACATATAATAAAATAAGTAAATAGAGCAAATAGTGAGCAAAATATTGAAGTAGTGTTCCTGGACCATTCGGAAATCTTTTCATGGCAGAGGAGAAGAAGCAGTTCCTAAAACTTTTAGTGTTCATCCTCAGGCTTCTGTACCTCCACCCTGATGGGAGGAGACATGTCCTGGGTGGTGGGGGTCCTAAATAGTGGATGCTGCCTTCCTGGGACACTGCCTTTTGAAGATAACCTTGGTGGTGGGGCGGCTAGTGCCCATGATGGAGTTGGCTAGAGCTTACTATCCCTACAGATCTTTCCTAATCCTGTGCATTTGTTTCTTCATTATGAGCCGTGTCGTATGACGTGGGTGATCACGGTATTTCCACGAACATGATGGTCCTTGGCAAATCTGTTTGCAGATAAATTTATAAATCAAAGTATTGAGTATAAGAGTTGGAATGTTATGGTGAGGTTGTATAAGGCATTGGTGAGGCCGAATTTGGAGTATTGTGTGCAGTTTTGGTCAGCAAATTACAGGAAGGATATCAATAAGGGTGAAAGAGTGCAGAGAAGGTTTACAAGGATGTTGCCAGGACTTGAGTTACAGAGAAAGGCTGAATGGGTTAGGACTTTATTCCCTGGAGCGTAGAAGAATGAGGGGAGATTTGATAGAGGTATATAAAATTATGATGGGTATAGATAGAGTGAATGCAAGCAGGCTTTTTCCACTGAGGCTAGGGGAGAAAAAAAACCAGAGGACATAGGTTAAGGGTGAAGGGGGAAAAGTTTAAAGGGAACATTAAAGGGGGGGCTTCTTCACACAGAGAGTGGTGGGAGTGTGGAAAGAGCTGCCAGATGAAGTGGTAAATGCGGGCTCACTTTTGACATTTAAGAAAAACTTGGACAGGTACATGGATGAGAGGTGTGTGGAGAGATGTGGGCCAGGTGCAGGTCAGTGGGACTAGGCAGAAAAATGGTTCGGCACAGCCAAGAAGGGCCAAAAGGCCTGTTTCTGTGCTGTAATGTTCTATGGTTCTAAGTGGTTTGCCATTGCCACCTTCTGGGTAGTGTCTTTATAAGACAGGTGACCCCAACCATTATCGATACTCTTCTGAGATTGTCTGCCTGGTGTCAATGGTCACATAACCAGGATTTGTGATATGAACTGGCTGCTCCCATGGCTTCGTGTGACCCTGATAGTGGGGAGCTAAGTAGGTGCTACACCTTGCCCAAGGGTGACCTGCAGGGAAGGAGCACCTTACTCCTCCTTTGGTACAGACTTATCTCCACCTAAGTACTAACACCTTCATTTCAGGCGGTGATGTAACCACTCAGAATGCTCTCCACCATACATTAGTAGAAATTTTTTGGAGCCTTTGGTGACATACCAAATCTCCTCAAATTTGTTACCAGCTATAGCCACAGGTGTGCCTTCTTCATGATTGCATCAATATGGCGGCGCGACGCAGCTTGCAGCGGCCACTCCGGAACTGATTATCTGTTATTAGTGAAGTGGGGTGCTGTGCGCAATCATAATCAATTGAAAACGGACGTGGAAGCACGGAGAAACATCGGGAAGTTCCAGGAAGACCTTCTTCGTTGCTGCTGCTGTGAGGTCCGGGTCTCTGCTGGGAAGAACAGGCCCCCAGTCCTCGGGGTCACGTTGCCAATGGCGGGGCCGTCTTAATACGCTCGGCAGTGGGTGGAGCTCGGAGAAGCTGTGTCGGAGGGGATGGTCGTCGGCTTGGAGGTTCGACGGACTCAGGTGGCTTTCGGTGTGTGCTGCGTCTGCAAGGCTGGTTTTGACGGAGCTTCCATTGTGTGCTGCGTCTGCGAGGCTGAGTCGGGCGGCGCCATGAAGTCCATAGCGGGGGTACTCCCTTCTGCCGCCGGCGTGGGATGACGAGTCTGTCGGGACCCTGGGGACTTGTGGAAACTGTGGTGATTTCTTTTGAACTTATAGTCCTTTAACATCTTGGACTATTTTTACTGTGCCCATAGTCTTTTTTTTATCAATTATGCTATTGTTTGCACAGTTGTAACTATGTGGTTTTGTGCAGGTCTTGTAGCTTTAGTTTTTGGTCTTGTTTTGTCTGGTGGATTTGGAGCTCCTTTCCGGGGAACGCGCTAAGACGGTAGCGCGATATTAATACGCAGCAGCCTCTCCGGACTCTGGATTGGGGATTGCCAAATGTTATGTGGATTTTCTAGTGTAGTCTGTTTTGTCATATGCTTTTGTGATATCATTCTGGGGGAACGTTGTCTCATTTTTTAACTGCATTGCATTTGTGGTTTCTAAATGACAATAATCTGAATCTGAATATGTTGGACTCAAGACCAAGGATACAATGTTGAAGCTTTATAAATCTCTTGAGAGGCCTCACAGTATTGTGAGCAGTTATCCCCTTATCTAAGAAAGAATGTGCTGACATTGGAGAGAGTTCAAAAGAGGTTCACAAAAATGATTCAGCTTCTACACACTGGAATTTGGAAGAATGAGGGGTCACCTCATTGAGACCTATTGAATGGTGAAAGGCCTTGATAGAGCAGATATGGAGAGGGTGTTTCCTATAGCGGGTGAGACTAAGCCCAGAGGACATAGCCTCAGAATAGAAGGAAGTCCTTTTAGAACAGGGATGAGGAGGAATTTCTTCAGCCAGAGGGTGGAGGCCAAGTCATTAGTATATTTAAGGCAGAGGTTGATAGATTCTTGATTAGTCAGAGTATTAAAGGGATATGAGGAGAAGGCAAGAGATTGGGGCTGAGAGGGAAAATGGACCAGCCATGATGAAATGGTGGAGCAGACTTGATGGGCCAAATGGCCTAATTCTGCTCCTATACTGTATGGTCGAGGTCTAGGACAGATCCTCAGAGATGTTGACATCCAGGAGCTTCCCTCTACTGACCCTGCCATGAGGACTAGTGTGTGTTCTCCTGACTTCCCCTCCTTGAAGTCCACAATCAATTCCTTGGTGTTACTGACGATGAGGGCAATGACGTTGTTGCAGTACCACTCAACCAACCACAACTGGAGTAAATCCATCAATCACATAATTCTCTGACAAGCCTGTTGAGTTTCTTCCTACAATCAATTGGCCAATGTGGATACTCATGACTTCTCTGATTTGAATAAGGTTTTACTTAGCGCCCATGGAGTGGGTAGTGTATCATCAATATCCCATTTCGGCAGCTTCCACTTGCTTGCCACTCTTGGTGCCGTTGTTTTCTTATGATGCTTGGGCTTTTTCTCTCTTTCTCTTCCTGCTGAGTTAGAAGGATACCATTGACCATTTGGCTTTTAGCTCACTTGCAGTTCCCTCCACATTTCCTCCGTCCAGGGCTGCGATGCACTTGAGTGCTCTCAGTATCTGTGACACATCGACAGCTGTGCTAAGGTGACTCCAAAGGTGTTTTGAGATGTTGCACACAGCACTTGAATAAGAAATTAGCTCAACAGTGAATTAGATTCTAGCAACTTTGGCATGCTTGACTCGTCAAAGTTTCTTTGAGAAAGAGTAAATGAGTCTGGGCACTTTGGGTTAAGTAGTCTAGTGGGGTTTCTCATCTTTTTTATGCCATGGACCAATGCCATCAAGCAAGAGGTCTGTGGACACCAAAGTGTGAACCCTTGGTCTAGGGGAATTAACATAATCGATGCTGTACCTCCATATAAAGCACTTGGACAGGTATGACCAATATTCCCTTGAATTTGTAATGACAGTGTGCGCATAAAATCTTGTGCTGTGTGATTTTTTTTACCCAGTGACAACAACATGTGCGCTCAATAAGAACAGTATATATACGCCAGTTCTAAACCCTGCAAGCAAATCATCACAAACTCCTCATGTGTCAACACCGCCTGCATCAGAAACCAAAAAAGGAAATGTGATTTTGTGTACAATCGTGAAATATTCTTAACACGCCAACGAGGTGGAGGGTGACAAACTTTTGAGTGCTGTTTGAATTCCTTTATGCGCTAGTAGCGAAAGATATGTGCGTGACACACATGCACAGCTTAGAGGTAATTTTGGATTTGACATGTTAATTCCCTGACTATGTCAATTCCCTGACTATATCATAAGTGTGAAAAATCTGAGTGCAATGTAATAATCTAGAAGTGATATTGTTTGGAGAATAATGAAACTTATGGCTCTCTCACCTTTCTCTCTCCCGAACTCCCTGCCTCTGTGTGCTGGCCCACCCACTCCCCTTCTCAGATCCTGACTCAGGAGGACTGGAATGTCGTGCTTTACAACGGGATGGCTTCCACCTCACCTTGGGCTGCTTTGTACTTCGTTGCACTCATGACATTTGGCAACTACGTGCTCTTCAACCTTTTAGTCGCCATCTTGGTGGAGGGCTTTCAGGCAGAGGTAAGAGGTCGCAGTCCTGTGCTTCTTCACTGCCGTGGAAGGGACTTCCAGATCCCATTCGAGATACCGGGTGGTGGGCTCACTACTCCTTCCATTCCTCCCGAGTGCTCTAGGCATAAGCCTCCCTTCCTACTTCCCAGAACCATCTGCTACAAAAGTGCCAAGAAGTCCAAAGTTCAGAGTAAATTTTATTATTATTGAGATTCATTTATAATAATAATAATAATAATAATAATAATAATAATTTATTATTGAGATTCATTTTCTTGTGAAGCCACAGTTGGAAGGTTGTGTACAGTTCTGGTCACCCTGTTATAAGGAAGGAGTCATTTAGTTGGAAAGAATGTTGCCAGCCAGAACTCAAGGACTGAGTTATAGAGCAGGAGGTTGGGCAGACCAGGAAGTTTTTCATTGGAACTTAGGAGACTGAGGGGTGACCTTATAAAGCTAAATCAAATCATGAGGGGTATAGATAGGGTGAACTCTCACCATGATTTTTCTCAGCGAAAATCAATCAAAACTAGAAGAGCATACTGTACGTTTAAGGTGAGACAGGAAGGAATTAAAAGGGACACAGGATGCATCATCTTCATGTTCTGGTGGACATGTTGAACAAACTGCCAGAAAGTAGTTAATGTGGGTCCAATAACAAAATTTAAAAGTTACTTGGATAAGTACATTTGTAGGAAATGGTTAGAAGAATATGGACCAACTGGAGGCAAATGGAACTAACTTAGTGGGCACCTTAGTTGGTATGATCCTATGACTCACTGGTTTATAGGGCAATTTGTTCGTTTGTTGTGTGCCATGTCATATGACATGGGCACTCGTGGTCTTGCCATGACCGTGATAGCTCTTGTCCAATTTTGCTCCAGAAGTGGTCGGCCATTGCCTTCTTCTGGCCAGTATTTTGACAAGACAGGTGACCCCAGCCACTATCAATTATCTTCAGAGGTTGTCTGACTGGCATCAGTGGTCGCATAAGCGGGACTTGTGATAGCCATTAGCTGGTCATACGACCATCCACCACCTGCTCTCATGGCTTCGTGTAACCCTGGTCATGGGGGCTAAACAGGTGCTACACTTTGCCCAGGGGTGAGCTGCATGCTAGTGGAGGGCAGGAGTGCCTTACACCTTTTGTAGAGACATAGCTCCATCCCACCACCCAAGATAGGGGAATTACCAACCTTGATAAGAGCTGAGATGCATTGCTGGGACATGTAAGTTGAACTTTATACTAAAGTTTTTATACTTGATACTAAGCACATCCTTCAGATTGCTTAGCGTCATAGAGAGGTGCATTCTGACCAAGGTGGCAAGACCTTTAATGCCCTTCCTCCCCCCAGTACAGCTACATGTTTAACTTTCCTTCTTGTACCTCCATCTACAGGGGAATGCCAACAAGTGGGATTCTGAGGAAGAACGGACTTCGAATAACTATGAAGACTGTGAGAAGATAAAAGAAATGCAATATTTATCAGGTAACTGACCTTGAACCTCCACCCTCCCCCCCCTTAAATCAGGTGCTTGTGCCTGTGATGGGAGGGCTCATAATAACTTTGGATAGGAGGAAGGTATTGCCGTGAATGAGAGATTGGTCATCAGAGGAGCAAGTTTGGGTCCCACGCTAGTGTAACAATTTGAGTGATGCCATTACAGTTTGGAGTCATCTGTAAGGAGTCTGTATGAGCCCCCCACCCCCCATGGAATACTTGGGTTTCCTCTGGGTTCTGCAGTTTCGTCCCACAGTCCAAAAACGTACCTGTTAGTAGACTAATTGGTCATTGTAAATTATCCCGTGATTAGGCCAGGGTTAAATCAGGGTGCATCTCGAGTCAGGAGGGCACATTCTACAAGGATGGATGGACCAGAGGATCAGCTAAGGAACTATCTCCTCATGAAGTGAGTTGCTAAGATCAGGAAAGGGTGGTGGAAGTGGATTCATTCAGAACTTTACATTGGTAATTGAATAAATCCTGTACGAATGTGGGGTGGCTAACTCTTTCAAAGAGCTAGCACAGGCACAAGGGGCCAGATGGCCACCTGCGAGATGATCCTGCGTTGACTACGTATGGACCAGACACTGAGAAGTCTCAGCTAACACAGCAGCCTGGTTACGAGGCAGATAAACTTCTCAACCTGGGTGGTCCATTCGTTCCAGCCCAAGTTCAGTTTATGGTTAGGTGCGCAAGAAAGGAGAGGTACAGGATTGCTGGCATCAGCATCACAGGCACATAGACTCAGACAGCACAGGCATAAATTATATCGGATATTGAAGAGAAATTACCTGTCCCGCTCCGTAGGTCTGTTTCTGTGCTGTAATTGTTATATGGTTCTAAAAGACAATGAAAAACCACACGTTAGTACAAAAAAGGCACAACTTGAATCTATGCAAGAGGTCCGATGCTGAAGTTGGTTTAGGGTTGTGCAGGTCAATTCAAGAACCTGATAGCTTGTGCCCTTCCCCGTTGGGATTGGAACTGGTATACTGATATAATAAAGTTTGGGTGGAGATTCTTCTCTGCCAAAGGAGGTGTAAGGTGCTCCTTCCCTCCACTAGCCTGCAGGTGTAACACCCCTGGGCAAGGTGTCGCACCTGCCCAGTCCCCCATCCTGATCAGAGGCATGTGAGTCTACGGGAGCAGGTGGTGGAAGGTCAAGATGGCTACCAGCCTTTTGATTGCTGGTGAGATCACTCTGCTGCTGGAGAGGGGAGACTGCCTCTTGATCAACGGCGGGAGCGGTCTGCTACGGAGTGGGGAGGCAGCCTTTTGATTGCTGCGGCACCACTCCGCTACTGGAGAAGGGAGACTGGTGGCATCGCTCTGTTGCAATAGAGGGAAAGGCCTGCTGCTGTACCTGGAGAAGATCACCCAGGTTTTCTGCATTTTGGTTATGGACTTGGACTACAGACTTTTTTCTGCCTTACAGTTTTTTTTTAATATTCTATGTTTTTCGCCTGATCTTTCTCGTTTTTTTGTGTGTGTGTGCAGAAGAGCGAGATTTGGGAGTCGATGTCCCAGTTCCATTTTTGCTCAATTTTTGTGTGGGAAGGAGGGATTTGGGGGTTGATGATTGTGCTGCTGTTCTCTTCTTTCTTGGTTTCGTGGCTATCTGGAAAAGAAGAATTTCAGAGTTCTGTACTTTGATAACAAATGAACCTTTGGTCTTATGAGCAGCTGGTGCTCATCGTAAATCCTGGTTATGTGACCACTGACGCCAGGCAGACAATATCTGAAAAGTATGATAATGACTGGGGTTCCCTGTCTTGTACAGACACTGCCTAGAAGAACATAATGGCAAATCACTTCAGTAGAGAAGTTTGCCAAGGATGGTCATGGTCATGGGTAAGACCATGATTGCCAGCATCAATACAACATGGCAACATAAGTTCCTGAGCAATGTCTAATGCTGGTTTTCCATTTGTTTTTCATGGATACAGAGGTGAAAGCGTGCTCGATTGCAATGACCCCCAACGGGCACTTAGACCTGGCGCCCCAGAACCAATCAATAGGATCAGGAATCATAACCTCATCAAGGACTTCTCTACAGCCGGAAAACTTTCGGAGCTTCACGGGGTCCAGGAAGAGCAGCATGACCTCACTGACAAGGGTCAACTTCGATCAGAAATCACTGGTAAGAATCACATGGCGCATCTGGGCCACACTCAACACACGGTATTTGAGGTGTGGATGGAGGAGATGATGGGGGTGGTTGTCTCTCCTATTTGAGCAGAAGATGACATACTTGCCAAACAGCTTCTGAGCCGTGCTTCACCGGGCAGAACTCTCTTTCTGCTCAGTGAGAAGGTTGTGTATTCAAGACCCTTTCCAGAGACTTGAACACAAAAGCATGGGGTCCCAACCTGAGTTCCACGGATCCATCAATTAATGGTAGAGGCCCATGGCATAAAAAAGGTTTGGAACCCCTGCTTATAACAATCAGGCTCCTGAACCAGCGCGGATAACTTCACTCATCTCAATACTTCGAAGGACTCTACAACTCACATCCTCAGTATTATTTATTTACTTGTTTGACCTTGCACAGTTTGTCTATTATTCATTGGTTGTTCGTCAGTCATTGTGTGTGGTTTTACAGCATTTGTTATTGTATTTCTTTGTTCAACTGTAAACGTCTGCAAGAAAATGAATCTCAGGTTAGTATACGGTGACATATATGTACTTTGATAATAAATTTACTTTGAACTATTGAACTTTGTTTCCACTGCTCTTGATAAACTTGGGTATTTCTTCCGTACACTGGCCAATAGTGTGTTAGATTTTGTAATGGCCGGGTCAGGTTTGGAAAATAAATGAGAGTGTGAGGCTCAGCTTGGGTTCGCTTTAGCCAGCCAGGTCACATTTTAATGTTATACCTGGGCTGTGTGTTTGGTGGCCGTGAATCTGATGACAAATCTTGTTCACTGACGTCCTTTTAAGAAAAAGTTCTACAATCCTTACCTGGTCTGGGACTTGGGGCTCCACCCTCAGAGGAATGTAGAAATACTTAATTGCCCTCTAAAATTAGATGCTATCCTACCAAGAAGTGACTCACCATCCCCTGGGAGAGTGATAAGAGAGGGAAATTAATGTTGGCCCAAACCCAACAAGCAATGAAACACACTGATTATTGCTTTCAATCATTGCTCTGGAATTTTATACCATTTAAGTACTGGGATTTGGGCACTTTCCATTTTTGACTCCCTGAGGTTATCCACCAGATCTGTTGTGGCATGGGTGAGAAATGTGCACCTCTTTTTTAAATTAACAGAGCAGATGACACCCTCCTGTTAAAGAATCCAGCCATCCCCCACCTCCCTCGCTCATTTTCCTCAGTCGCTGTGATATTTAGGTCAGTTTTTATATTGATTGCCTTATCTTAAAATGTAGAAGAGTACCGCACAGACTGCCTTATCAGAGTTCCAGATTGCAGCAGTGTACTGACCCAAGACCATCCTCAACATCCCTCTGAGGATTTCCTCTTCCCTAGATCCTTCCAGGGAATTTCATAGAGCATAGAATATTTACTTATTTATTTATTGACCTACAGCACGGAGTGGGCTTTCCTGATCCTTTGAGCCTCACCACACAGCAAAAAACAAACTTAATCCTAGCCTAATCAATTTACAAATGGTACATCTTTGGAATGTGGGAGGAAACCGGAGCACTTGGAAGAAACCCATGTGGGCACAGGGAGAATGTACAAACTCCTTACAGGCAGCGATGGGAATTGAACCCAGGTCATCTTTACTGTAGAGCATTGTGTGAACCACTATGCTACCGTGCCAGCCACGATATTACAGCATGGTACTGACCCTTCAGCCCATGATGTTGCCCCAGCCTTTTAACCCCATCCAAGATCAATCTAACCCTTTCCTCCCACATAGCCCTCCATTTTTCTATTGCCTGTGTGCCTATCTAAGGGTTTCTTAAATGTCCCTGATGTATCTGCCATTACCACTACCCCGATAGGCATCCCACGTAGTTACCACTCTGTGTTTTAAAACTCTGCCTCTGACATCCTCCTCCCAAGACTTATGCCTCCTTTTATTAGTCATTTCTGCCCTGGGAAAAAGTCTCTGGCTGTCCACTCGATTAATGCCTCATCATTTTATACACCTCTATCAAGTCACCTCTCATCCTCCTTCACTTCAAAGAGAAAAACCCCAGCTTGTTCAACCTTTTCTCATAAGACATGCTCTCTAATCCAGGCAGCATCCTGATAAACCTCCCCTGCAGCCTCTCTAAAGTATTGTGCAACTGTGGCATTCATTTCTATCTTGTACACTAAAGTTGGAATGCAAGTGTAGCGACAACTGGCTCCACACTGCTATCTGCTTGGAGGGACTCCATTTCTCTGTAGATACTGCCTTATCTGCTATTGTACTTGAAGCATTTTACTTTCCTATTCCAGCATTTACAATTTTTTTGCTTCATGATCCCCCAGGAACTTGCTCAAAAAGTTTACTTCAGTTTCATAACTACTAGTCCAGAGAAGGTCTTTGTAACAGTGACCTGGAGAATTAGTACCATTGCAGATAACTGAACATTATCTGTTGTATTAGGTTTCTGTCACGATACTCTGTTTGTTCTGCACGTCCTTTCCCTTATACATAAAACCTTCTCACATCTCTCCCTTTCCTTTTCCCGAAGAAGTTTAACAGGCATGAAACATTGTTTCTTTTTCAGGGAGATTTTAAAATAAAGCTCAATACCAGACTTCCAGTGGGGAATCTTTTATTTTGGCAGGATATCATGGAGAGTCCACCTGGGTGGAACTCTGAGTTACAGGGAAATCAGTTTGTGTTTATATCTAGTAGCAGACAAGTGAGTGAAACTAGCCCCCTGCCCCCATTAGCAAGACAAAGAGTTCATTAATGTTTTTCTCATGACTTGTGGCTTATCAGTCCACCATTACCTATTTGTGCAGCAGTGATCTCGCTTGAAGGAATATTAATGGTCAGCAAAATGATCTTTGTTATGTAGACTTGCAACTTTATTGTGAATACGCATGATGTCCACAAGATCACAAAGCTTTAGCAACACACAGCACTTTTATTCCTATATTTGAAATTTCTTCCACATTCTTTTACCACAGATGCTGCCTAACTGTTCAAGTTTTTTTGCTTAAGAAAGCTATTGATCTCTACCTTGAGCGAAGTCAGTGACTGAGCCCACAGGACCTTCTCAGGTGGAGAATCCTCTGACTGTGGATGTTTTCTGCACATCCCAGTCCCAAGTGGTTACCCTTCTGTTTCTTTGAGACAATGGAAACTAGTTCTCTGCTGTTCCACAGGAAGAATGTTCTCCCTGCATTTTACCCGATGAGCCCTGTAAAAATTGTGTATGTTTCACTGAGTTTGCCTCTCATTCTTTTGGACTTAGAAAATGCGTGGAGACACGAGAGAACTTAGATGCTGCTGTTCAAAGCAACTAGCAACCTGCTGGGTGAAGCATAGATTCAAAGAGTACTACAGCATGGAAGTAGGCCTTGTGGCCCATCTAGTCCATGCCAACCTCAGACTGAGAATCAGGTTTATCAACCTGGTCTTCCATCTAGTTCCACCTATCTGCACTCAGACCATATCCCTCCACACCTCTCTTATTCATGCGCCTATTCAAACTTCTCTTAAATGTTACAATTAAACCCACATCTACCACTTCCATGGGCAGCTCGTTCTGCACTCGCTCCACCCTCAGAGTGAAAAATCTTCTTCTTCAGCATGTCCACCTTAAATCTTTCCCCTCTCAACTTAAACCCCATACCCTCTGGTTTCAGACTCTGTTACCCTGGGGAAAAATCTGTGACAATCCACCCTTTCCATGTCCCTCATGATTTTATAAGCCTGTCCTCTTTAAATCTTTCCAGTCACAACTTAACCCTATGCCCTCTAGCTTTAGATTCTGCTGTTCAGGAAATAAACCTGTGACGATCCACCTTATACACACTGCTCAGGTCACACATCAGCCTCCTACCCTCCAGGGGAGAGAGTTCCAGCCAATCCAATCTCCTCCTTACAACTCAAGCTGGCAACATCCTTGAGGGTCTATTCTGCTCCCTTTACACCTTGATTCCATCCTAACTGCACACCTACCATCTAGTTGTACTGTCAGAACATGATGTCCCATCTCTTGTACACATTGCGTTGACCCATGAAGGCAACCTCTCCATACACCTTTTTCACTGCTGTCTACCTGTTTCACCCCAGGTGATGTACACAGGATAGATGTTCAGAGAGTATTTCCCTAAGTGGGAGAATGTAGAAGTAGAGAGCAGAGCCTCTAGGAGTTGCCCGTTGAAGAATGAAATAAGGAGGAACTTATTCTTGTAGTAAAATTAGTGGAATTATCTATTTGAGTAAAATCTATGAAAGTGGCACTGAACAAAGTTCAAATTTCAAAGTAAATTTATTCTCAAAATAAGTATATGTCACCATATACAACCCTGAGATTCACTTTCTTGCAGACATTCAGTATTACAAAGAACATATTCAAGGTGAATAGCCAGAATCTTTTACCTCAGGTCACAGAGTTTAAAGGGTTTAAAGTTCAAAGTTCAAAAGTCTAAAGGGAATTTATTATCAAAGCGCATATACGTCACTGTACAAGTCCCTGAGATTCATTTACTTGCAGGCATTCACAGTAAATACAAGAAACGCAATAGAAACAATGAAAGACTGTGCCCAACAGGGTGGTCAAACAGCCAGAGATCAAAAGAAACCCACTGTGTAAATACAAAAAGAAATAAATAATTATAATAACAAATAAGCAATAAATATTGGGAGTATGAGATGAGGGGTCCTTGAAAGTGACTCTGTGTGTAGTGGGACATTTCAGTGACGGGGCAAGTGAAATTGAGTGAGGTTATCCCCTCTGGTTCAAGAGCCTGATGGCTGACGGGTAATAGCTGTTCCTGAATCTGGTGATATGTGAGTCCTGAGGCTTCTGTACCTTCTTCCTGATGGTAGCAGTGAGAAGAGAGCACATTCTGGGTGGCGGGGGCCCCTGATGATGGTTGCCGCTTTCCTACGCCAGCGCTCCAAGTAGATCTGCTCAGTGGTGGGGAGGGCTTCACCCGTGATGGACTGGGCTGTATCCACTACTTTTTGTAGGATTGTCCATTCAAGGGCATTGGTGTTTCCTTACGAGGCTGTGATGCAGCCAGTCAACATACTCTCCACTACACATCAATTGAAGTTTGTCAAAGTTTAAGATGTCATGCCAAATCTCTGCAAGCTCCTAAGGAAGCTGAGGCACTGCCCTGATTTCTTTGTAAACAGTTCAGTGATGGGGGCGAGTAAAGTTGAGTGAAGTTATCCCCTCTGGTTCAAGAGCCTGATGGCTGAGGGGTAGTAAGTGTTGCTGAACCCGGTGTTGTGGTCCTTGATAATGGTCACTGCTTTCCTGAGACAGCACAGGAAAGTTTAAAGTTTAAAAGCCTTTAAATATGGGTTTCAAGCAAGAGAGGAGAGAGGGCACTGAGGTGCAAATTTTCCCACACAAAGAGTGATGGTGTATGGAATGAACCACAATAGGAAGTGATAGAGGTGACTACAATTACAGTGTTTGGACAGGTAGGAAAGCTTTAGAGGGATATTAGCCAATGCAGACCAATGGGAGCAGCTCCATTAAGCAAATTTGTTTTTTTCTGGCTCTATGAGACATGGGAATTCAAGGCTTTCTAAGAACAGATAGGAAAATGATGGTGAAGCCCAGCAGAGATTAACCACAACCTCACCAAACGGCAAAGCAAGCTCAGGAGGCAGAAGGACCTATTCCAGCTCCTACTTCTCACGTTGTAAAAGCCACAAATAATGACATCAATCATGCATATATACAAGTGCTTCCAAAGATGCCACAGTCTGGCTCCACACATTTTACAGCGGATGATTCGATTAGTGAGATTTCTGTTTATAATGAGTTTGGGGTTGGGGGCGTTGCATGGGCGAGTTAAACAAATTATTGCCATTTATCATTCTTAAATACTGTGAGAATTTATCACTCTGGGTACTTAACAGTTAAGAGTACTTACCTCGATGAATGCTTATTTTCGATGGTACTTAGAGTCAACGTACTCATGTGCAGCTTAAACCCTCTATTAACCCAATTTAATGCATTTGGAATGTGGGATGAGAGCATAAAATTTCAACTAAATTCTCAGCTCAACTGTGAGCCATCTCCCAATCTGCCAGCTGAGAGTTTAGTTGAAATTCTGACCATGTAGGAGCAGAATTATGCCCTTCAGAGCCAGATTCAGATTTAACCATAAGACCATAAGATATAGGAGCAGAATTAGGCCATTCGGCCCATCAAATCTACAATGAATCATGGCTAATTTTATTTTTGGCCCCTTTCTCCCACCTTCTCTCAATAACTATTAACCCCCCTCCTCACCTTACCAATCAAGAACCATTCCCTAACAAATGTAATGAACACCCTGTGTGTTTGGAAACTGATGTGTTGCCCATTTTAGGCTCCTTGGCGCCAACAAGGTGTCTACAGCTTAGCTCATGGACCACCCCACTCCCCATGTTGGAAAAGGGAGAGAGGTCACCCCTCCCATTGTGGCTGATGGAAGGAGTAATACTTGAGCTGTTGGACAGTGGGATTCTGTTCAGCATGTGTCACTTACACGAACAAGAAGTGAAAGAAAGAGGGAACTTGACATTATGAGGACGTCTGAAGGCACTTCAACCAAGTGGGAATGGAATAGTGTAGATTCAACATTCCACAACCGGGGAAACCAAATTAAAGACTGAAGACAGTAACCGCCAAACCTTCTCCTGATCTTAACCTACAGCGTTCCACAGGCAGGGAAGATTACATACACATAGCAGCTACTTTATTAGTTACACTAGTCCACTTTCTTGTTAATGCTGTATCTAATCAGCCAATCAATTGGCTAAAACTCAATGCACAAAAACATGCAGACATGGTCAAGAGGCTCAGTTGCTGTTCAGACCAAACTTCAGAATGGGGAAGAAATGTGGTCTAAGTGACTCTGACCGTGCAATGATTGTTGGTGCCAGATGGGGTGGTCTGAGTATCTCGGAAACCATTGATCTCCTTGAATTTTCACGCACAACTGTCCCGAGTTTGCAGAGAGCGGTGCCAAAACAGAAGACATCCAGTGAGCATCATTTCTGAGGGCAAAAATGCCTCATTAATGAGAGAGGTCAGAGGAGAATAGCCAGACTGGTTCAAGCTGACAGGAAGGCGACCCTAACACAAATAACCACACGTTACAACAGTGATGTGCAGAAAAGCATCTCTGAGCATACCACACATCAAACTTTGAAGTAGATGGGCTACAGCAGCAGAAGACCATGAGCATACAGTCTACCTTTGCTCATACAGATGGATTATAACAAGGGGCAGAACTCCATGGGAATTATTCCAGGGGAATTAGCAGGAATTGGTAGGCTAATTGCCTACTGTAAATTGCCCCTAGAGGAGTGTCCAGGGATATGGAATCCAGAATTGGTGGTTGTGGGTTCGATTTCAACTTTTAAGAGAAGTTTGGATAAGTACGTGGTAAGAACGAGGTATAAAGGGCTATGATCGAGGTGCAGGTAATAACACGAGACAGAATAATAGTTTGGCACAGACGAGATAGGCTGAATGGCCTGTTTCTGTGATGTAGTACTCTATAACTTTATGTGGGATGTTGATGGAAATCAGGGAAGAAAAAAAAACGGGATTATAGTGACATTAGTGTGAAATGATACTTTAAGATCAGCACAGACTCAGTGCCCAGAGGGTTAGTTCTGTGCTGTGCAAATCTACAACTATAATTCTCTAAGTTAAAGACTTGATTTTCTAAGTAACACTCATCTTTCAGATTTTTCAAAGCTCTTCACTGTCTATGAAATACTGCCTGAAGCTTGGACACTTCTGTGTTCTGGGAAAAGTAGCAGCCAAGTTCAACACAACGAGCTCCCACAAACAGTCGTGCTAACATGACCAGATGCTCAGTCTTGCTTGTAGAAACGTGACCTTAGTTTAATGGGTCACAAGGGAGACCGAACCTCCAGTATTGCAGCACATCCTCTGTATTGTCCCTCTGACAGTGAGACACTCCCTCAGTACTGTCCGTCTGACAGTGAGACACTCCCTCAGTACTGACCCTCTGACGGTGTGACACTCCCTCAGTACTGTCCGTCTGACAGTGAGACACTCCCTCAGTACTGTCCCTCTGACGGTGTGACACTCCCTCAGTACTGTCCCTCTGACAGTGAGACAATCCCTCAGTACTGTCCCTCTGACAGTGAGGCACTCCCTCAGTACTGTCCCGCTGACAGTGAGGCACTCCCTCAGTACTGTCCCTCTGACAGTGTGACATTCCCTCAGTACTGTCCGTCTGACAGTGTGACACTCCCTCAGTACTGCCCCTCTGACAGTGAGACACTCCCTCAGTACTGTCCCTCTGACAGTGAGACACTCCCTCAGTACTGTCCCTCTGATGGTGAGACACTCCCTCAGTACCGTCCCTCTGACGGTGAGGCACTCCCTCCGTACTGCCCCTCTGACAGCCTCTATATCTGAACCCACTGGTGTAACCTTCCTGTCAACGGTACTTCTCCAGGTTTTAGCGGGTGTGAATGCACTGGTGTTATGGGTCTGAGGTGCATCATCCTTTCCCTCTTCCTGTACCAGCCACTGAACGCTGTGTTCTTTTCCCAGCCAAGCCTGCGGAGCTCACACTACCTCCCGTGGAGCAGTCGGAGGGCCAGCTGGAACAGCGTGGGCCGCGCCTCAAGCCTGAAGCGGACCCTCCATTCCGGCGAGCACGAGTCGCTGCTCTCCTCCGAGGGCCGTAAGACCTCCTCTGGCGACCCCGACGACCTCCGGGCCGAGACGGTCAATGGCTCGAGCCTGGTGCATCGCCGGGCCCTCTCCCTGGACACCAAGGGTTCCAGCGACCTGCCTGAACTACTGCAGGTGCCCATCGTGCAGGCCTCGGCGAGGAAGAACAGCCTGGCCACTGTCACCGTCGACCACCGAGGCTCCAACGGAAAAGGCCCCCATGTTGTGAAGGAGATCTTCCCCAAGGTGAACAACAGGAAGGAGAGGAGCGTTTACGATGAGGAGATCGACTATGTAAGTTCTCTCAGTGTTTGGTGTCGAGAAAAAAGTTGGCCTGGCTCATCCGCTGAAACCCTTTCTAGAGCTGACTTTGACTAAACCGTTAAAGGCAGTTTTTAGAAGTTTAACGTAGAATACTAGAGCACAGTGTGGCCACAATGTTATCTTCTTCTTAAGCCCATTACCACTACGGTGGCATAGGCTGCCTGGAGCAGCTCACCATAGTCCTCTATCCTGAGCCGAACATCGATCAGCTCCGTGGCCCCTGCTTTCTCCACAGGCGAGAGGAAAACCAGAGGTCATGGGTTAAGGGTGAAGGAGGAAAAGTTTAAAGGGAACATTTGGGCGGGGGGGGGGGGGGCTTCTTCACACAGAGAGTGGTGGGAGTGTGGAATGAGCTGCCAGATGAAGTGGTAAATGTGGGCTCACTTTTGACATTTAAGAAAAACTTGGACAGGTACATGGGTGAGAGGTGTGTGGAGGGATGTGGGCCAGGTGCAGGTCAGTGTGACTAGGCAGAAAAATGGTTCGGCACAGCCAAGAAGGGCCAAAAGGCCTGTTTCTGTGCTGTAATGTCCTATGGTTCTATGGTTCTAAGGCGTCACACATCTTGTAGGCCAAGATCCTTCCTCTTCCGGGAATGAGGGTTTTGGAGCTTCTGTTGGAATTTCTGTAGTTCTGGGTTTCTGAGCCCCAGGCCCAACCCTCCCCCTTTCACAGCCGGGCTTGAGACCGTCCATGGTGGAGTTTCCGCAATGTTTCGCTGACCTTTTAATCTACTCCAGGATAGCTCTCCATTGTCCTGTCATCCATGTGCCTATCTAAGAGGTTGCAAATGCTTCTAATATATCTACATCTACCACCACACCTGGCAGGGTGCTTCACGTACCTAGTACTCTCTGTGTAAAGAACCTACCTCTGACATCCACCCTATACCTCCCCCCATTTCCTTCCTATCACCTTAAAATTATGCCCTCCCCCCCCCTGGAATTAGCCATTTCCATCCTGGGACGAAGTCTCTAGCTATCTACTCGATATTTGCCTCTATTCATCTTGTACACCTCTATCAAGTCACTTCTCATCTTTCTTACTTTGGTCATGAGTAATGTGTGAAACTTGGAATCTTTTTCCCTTGTATTTCTCAATGCCTGGGTTGCATATCATAAGACTAAGATATAAGAGCAAAATTAGGCCATTTGGCCCATCGAGTCTGCTCTGCCATTCCATCATGTCTGATTCATTATTCCCCTCAGCACCATTCTCCTGACTTCTCCCTGTAACCTGTGGTGCCCTCACCAATCAAGAATCAATCAACTTCCGCTTTAAATACACCCAATGACTTGGCCTCTACAGCCATTTGTGGAAATGAATTCCGCAGATTCATCACCCTCTGGCTAAAGAAATTCCTCCTCATCTCAGTTCTAAGACGATGCCCTTGTAGTCCCAAGCTTTGCCCTCTAGTCCTAATGTCCCCCACTATAGCAAAGAACCTTTCCATGACCCCAATGTCTAGTCCTTTCAATATTCAATAGGTTTCAATGAGATCCACACCGCCCCCCCCCCCCCCCTCCATTCTTCTAAACTCCAGTGAGGAGAGGTTCAGAGCCATCAAACACTCCTTTTCATTCCCGGGATCATTCTCGAGAGCCTCCTCCGGACCCTCTCCAATGCCAGCGCATCCTTTCTCTGATAAGGGGCCCAAAACTGTTCGCAGTACTCCAAAGCAACAGACACAAAATGCTGGAGGAGCTCAGCTGGGCAGGCAGCATCTGTGGAAATGAATAGACGGTTGCGTTTAGGGCCGAGACCCTTCTTCAGGGCTGGAAAGGAAGGGGGAAGATGCCAGAACGAAAAAGGTGGGTGGAGGGGAAGGGGGCTGGCTTTAAGTGTGCTCTAACCCATGCCTGATGAAGCCTCAGCATTTCATCCTTTATCCGGCTTTACTGTAGCGCATGAACAGTTCCCACATTCAGGCAGGCATTCAGTGGTCTCTGTGACTGATCTGGATTAGAACTCAAATCTCACCACAGCAACTGAGGAAATTTAATTAAGGACATCTGAATAAAAGCCTGGTAACAAGTTGTTAAATACCTGTCTGATATTCTGATATCCTGCCGAGTGTTCTATGTGAGTCCTTAGCTCAAGGCATTGACTCAGTGGCCTGAGAACCTGCAGCACAATAATGTTACAGGATGTGAGCACGATGTTATTGAAAACTGTTATCACAGCACACCCTACAGGTGTTAATAATATTACAGGTCATCTGATTGGCTTTTATTTATTTTATTTATTTCGGGATAAGGCGCGGAAGAGGCCCAGCAACCCCAGACAACTCGATTTAACCCTGACCGAATCGCAGGACAGCTTTATTTAGATACAGCTCAGAATAAGCCCACCCGGCCCTTCGAGCCGTGCTGCCCGGCAACCCCCGATTTAACCCTAGCCTAATCACAGGACAACTTACAATGACCACTTAACCTACTCGCTACGTCTTTGGACTGTGGGAGGAAACCAGAGCGCCCGGAGGAAACTCACGTGGTCACGGGGAGAACACACAAGCTCCTTGCGGACGATACAGGATAAACCCTATTGGCCCTTAGAGCCACGCGCCTCCCAGCAACCCTCGATTTAACCCTAGCCTAATCACAGGACAATTTACAATGACCGGTATGTCTTTAGACTGTGGGAGGAGACCGGAGCACGCGGAGCAAACCACGGGAAGGATGTACAGAGGCTTCTTACAGAGGTTAACTCTGAAATCTAACTCCCTGAGCTGTAATAGTGTAGCACTAGTTGGGTGCTTATATTATTGTGATGCCTACATTTTCTTATCTAAACAAGATATCCTATAATTAAGTATTTGCTATATTCAGTGAAGTGCAATTCTGAAGAGGTCTGTGATGCTTCTGTCCAGTACATAACGAATAACACCATTAAAATACATTGACAGTGCCACAAATATGACATTACAGTAACAGCAGACCAAAGGTCTCTACTATTGATCTGAAAATATGATTAAATCTGAAATGGAAGTCAGTATATTCCTGAGATAAAGAGCTAGTTTCAGTAATAGTGGTCAGACAGCCATTTAAAAATGCATTTGGTTCAGTTATATATTTTTGGAGGGATTAAACTGTTGTCCAGGACACCAGAGATTCTGCAGGTGCAGGAAATCCTGAACAAAACACACACACACACACACACTCACTCACCACACTCACCACACTCACTCTACACTCACACACACCCCCCCCCCCCCCCACTCACTGGAGGAACTCAGCTGTCGACATTCAATCAGGACTGGAAAGGAAGGGGGGAAGAAGCCAGAATAATAAAGTAGGGAGAGGGGAGGCTGTGCAAGGTAGAAGATGATAGGTGAAGCCAGGTGTGTGGAGGGGAGGATGAAGTAAGAAGGTGGGAGGTGATTGGTGGAAAAGGCGATGTGCTGGAGACGAGAGTGGACCATGGGAGAAAGGGAAGGAGGAGGGGGGCAGATGAGGAGAAGAGGAGAGGTAAGAGGGGAGTCAGAGTGGGGAATGGAAGGAAGAGGAAAGTGTGTATGTGTTAACTCTTCTCAGGCTTCTAGTCAGGTACAGGTATCATTTATAACCAAAGTTTCGATGACAAACTCTGCCACCTTCTTCAGGGAAAGCATTGGATCCTATTTGTGTATGTGTTGCTCTTATCCAGTCTGGTTTATATGTGATTCCATACCCCTCCAAGATGATTGAATCTTATTGGTCATCCTAAATGGTAATCCAGCAAGCTGTTCGCTTCTGAGAAAATTCCATTAATGGATTAAAAATATATTACATGTGTTATTCTAGGAGTAAATCATTTGCGTCTATATATTGGTCATTGACAGATTAATCAGTTAGCTGGAATTAAGAGCTATTCTGGTGCTGTTGTCTCTCTGACATAGTCTCAGGTGACTTGCTAAATACTTAACCTTGTAACATATGCTCAAAAACTAAATAAATCTATTGGGAAGCAATCTAAAAATACCTTGAGAACATTTTGCTTAAACCAACTGTATGAATTTATAAATATAATGTTAATGAAGGTTGATGAGTTTCAAAGGGAAATGGTTCTTTCTAATAAGCACCTGTCTAGATAGCAAATAGACTTCCAAATTGATCAGAGTAGCAGCAGCTTGTACTGATACAGACCCCACTCGAGAGACTGCAGCCCCGCGGATCAGTTAATCAGGCGGGGCTCTTTGATCATTTGCAAGGTGCAAGTACAGTAAAAGCCTTGGATCCGAATGATACCTCGAGGCAAGGCAGTGGGAGTGAAACGCATTAACCTGGGACTTCCGATGTGGAGCATCACTGAAGTAGGAATTACAGCAAGCCAATAAAGCAGCCAATATAATCGATGTCCAAGATTCAACGGTCAACATTATTCAGCATTTACACTCGGGGGCCACTTTATTAGGTACGGAATAAAGGGGCAGCTGAGTGAAGGTCCATTGTCTTCTGCTGTTGTAGATAGATAGATAGATAGATACTTTATTCATCCCCATGGGGAAATTCAACTTTTTTTCCAATGTCCCATACACTTGTTGTAGCAAAACTAATAACATACAATACTTAACTCAGTAAAAAATATGATATGCATCTAAATCACTATCTCAAAAAGCATTAATAATAGCTTTTAAAAAGTTCTTAAGTCCTGGCGGTAGAATTGTAAAGCCTAATTGCATTGGGGAGTATTGACCTCTTCATCCTGTCTGAGGAGCATTGCATCGATAGTAACCTGTCGCTGAAACTGCTTCTCTGTCTCTGGATGGTGCTATGTAGAGGATGTTCAGAGTTCTCCATAATTGACTGTAGCCTACTCAGCGCCCTTCGCTCAGCTACCGATGTTAAACTCTCCAGTACTTT
The DNA here is from genome assembly GCF_048418815.1 of Hemitrygon akajei. Lineage (NCBI taxonomy): Eukaryota > Metazoa > Chordata > Chondrichthyes > Myliobatiformes > Dasyatidae > Hemitrygon > Hemitrygon akajei. The sequence goes on from NC_133154.1 coordinate 8,903,429, forward strand.
GCCCACGACAGAGCCCGCCTTCCTTACCAGCTTATTAAGACGTGAGGCGTCCCTCTTCTTAATGCTTCCTCCCCAACACGCCACCACAAAGAAGAGGGCGCTCTCCACAACTGACCTATAGAACATCTTCAGCATCTCACTACAGACATTGAATGACGCCAACCTTCTTAGAAAGTACAGCCCATCCACTTCAACATTTGTTGTGCTGTGCATTCAGAGATGCTCCTCTGCACATCACAGTTGTGACGCATGGTTGAGTTACTGTCATCTACCTGTCAGCTTGAACCAGTCTGGCGAATCTCCTCCGATCTGTCTCATTAACAAGGCATTTTCACCCACAGAACTGCCCCTCACTGGATTTTCTTTAGTTTTTTTGCACCATTCTCTATAAATTCCAGACAGTGTTTGTGATAATTGCAGCAGTTTCTGAAATACTCAAACCACCCCAAATGGCACCAACAATCATTCCACAGTCAGATCACACTTTTTCCCCATTCCGATGTTTGGTCTGGACAACAACTGAACCTCCTGACCATCTGCTTTTAGGCAATGAGTTGCTGCCACATGATTGGCTGATAAGGTATTTGCTTTTATATCACCACATACGCCAGTGATATTAAGTCTGATTCTGATTCTAATGGGCAGACATACAGATGTACCCAACAAAGTGGTCACTGAATATACATTTACATATATTAGGAATTTGCTGTGATGTGTTGGCACGACAGGCACCCAAAAATCAGATGTTTAAGACCATTTGTGATTTATAAACAGAACCTGATTAGGTAACCAGAGACCACAGACCTGAGATGGGCCGATTCTGTCTTGAAGCGATCAATAACTCTATGACCCTGAAGTGTTTTCATCTTGCATTGGCACAAGGTGAAATCATCATTACCACGTCAAGGTGATTTGAGTTTTGAATGCATTGTCTAATAGAACATCAAAATTAGATTCTATTGAAGTGTCCAGAAGGATAAGTATTTGAAGAAGGAAAGAATTGTTGGGAAATCAATGTTCAATGGCCCCAATTAATATACAGTATACAACCCAAAATTCTTATCTTCACAGACATCCACGGAATAGAAGGAAACCCCAAAGAATGAATGACAGAAAAAGTGTTAGAACCCCAACAGCCCCCCACGCACAAGCGGCAGCAAAGCATCAACCCTCCGCACTCCCCCCCCCATTTGTCCCAGCAGGAGGCATCAATTCCCGCCACCCACCAAGCAAGTAGTAACAAAGCCCCCAAAAAAACCATGGGCTGCAGTCCAACAAAAAAACACAGATCACATTTCTTACCCATTCTGATGTTTGGTCGGGACAACTGAACCTCTTGACCACGTCTGCACGCTTTTAGGTAATGAGTTGCTGCCACGTGATTGACTGATAAGATATTTGCTTTTATATCACAACGATTCACCCAACAATTAGATGCACCACAGTGTCTCTCTCTCCCCTCTCTCCCCCCTCTCTCCCCCCTCTCTCCCCCCCTCTCCCCCCCTCTCTCCCCCTCTCTCCCCCCCTCTCTCCCCCCCCCTCTCTCCCCCCTCTCTCCCCCTCCCCACACACACACGACAAAGAGATGTCACCCCTTTTCCACAGTGACGGGGAGACCAACAAACAGCTGTTACGATGTTACAGTCTACAGTGTCATTTTTATTCTGAGTTTTTCTCCAACTCAAGAAATGGCAGCAAATGTCGCGCTCCCCCCCACCACCACCACCGTCGAGTGAGAGAGTGAGTGAGAGAGTGAGAGAGAGAGTGAGAGAGATCGTCTGAGTGCAGAGGCCTCCGACAGCTGTCGTGATATTCTGTTCTCCAGCGATGCCTCAGTAGCCAACACCAGGCGAGAAATCGTGTCAATAGGTCCGCACAAGGCCACACCCTGTAGGTGATTGTCTTCCAAGCAGCTCTTGGAGATACTGAAAACAGCCGGTCAGCGAATTCTGGAAGTGGGATCCCACCAATGTAAGAACTGCTGAAAATCATGGAGTCTGACAGAACCTCAGCCACCTTGAAAAAGGGGGAAAAGGTAATTAAAGAGAGGAATTTAAGCTGTTTTTCAGATGAGCTCGAAGAAGTTGTCTCTGGTGCCATCTCAGGAAAGAACAGTAGGACTGTTTGGGCGACTCTTTGGATGAACAAATGTACACTCAGTGGCCACTTTATTAGGTACACCTGTACACCTGCTCGTTAATGCAAATATCTAATCAGCCAATCATGTGGCAGCAACTCAATGAATAAAAGCATGCAGACATGGTCAAGAGGTTCAGTTGTTGTTCAGAATAAACATCAGAATGGGGAAGAAATGTGATCTGACTTTGGCCGTTGAATGATTGTTGGTGCCAGATGGGGTGGTTTGAGTATCTCAGAAACTGCTGATCTCCTGGAATTTTCATGCACAACAGTCTCTAGAGTTTACAGAGAATGTTGCAAAAAGCAATCGGCCAGAAGCAACAGTTCTGTGGGTGAAAAAGCTTTGTTAATGAGAAAGGTCAGAGGAGAATGGCAAGACTGGTTCAAGCGACAGTAACTCAAATAACCACGGAATACAATAGTGGTGTGCAAGAATCCTCTCTCGATGCCTGGCACATTGAAACTTGAAATAGATGGACTACAGCTGCAGAAGACCACAACGACTACAGGAGGTACAGCACCTGATGAAGCAGCCACTGTGAGTATCACACTATTATCCTTCCTGTGAGGTACTCAAGTCTTTGTAGATTTTTTTAACCACTCACCAGTTCCTGAACACAATAGCAAATGAAGACCTTCACCTCATCAGACCCACAACCGGGCGGTTCAGCAATTCTTCAGAGAAACAATGGCTAGACACCAGCATTTACAAATCGAAAATTGCTCTTTGTGAGATTTGACCTGTGTGTATGTTTGTTTCAGAGTCTCTGTTTCCGAATTCAGAAGATGATTGAGATTTACAAGCCAGACTGGTGTGAGACAAGGGCAGACTGGTCGGTCTACCTGTTCTCCCCACAGAATAGGTAAGGATGTTTATCAGCAGAACACTTAACCTTTTCATTCCTTACACCGTGTTGTTCATACAGGCCTGGCATGTCATAGCAGTCATAACTAAAAGAGATGTGAGGAGAGCAAATCTATTTCCACTGGCCTGGGGGAGGAGGTGGTTGGGGGAAAGAGTCTGGAGTAAGCAGCCAAAACAAAACTAGACACCAAAGTGCAAAGCAGATGTTAAAACCTACTTCTTCACACAAAGGAGACTGGAAATCTGGAATTTTCCTTCCAAGAAGCTGTTGGTACCAGAGCCAATCAGAAATCTCAACTGGAAAACTGAGTTTGTTGGATCATTGGCTGGAGGGAATGTGTAAGAGTGTGGGGGAGGAGTGGATCGAAGATGTATGACTGTGAGGACTCAGAGACCTAACTGTCACACTCCTGCACTGAAGAGCAAGTATAAATTGAGTGCCACTGCTAAAACCCTTAAAGGACATGTGTTCAGGGGAGATCATTTGTCTTAAATAATGAGCAGCTGTCACCATATCTGGATCTTCTAGAGGGCAGGTGCTCTCATGAGAGGCTGGATAAAACTGGGTTGTTTCCTCTGAAATGGCGGAGGCTGAGGGGAGATCTGATAGAGGTTTATAAGATTATGAGAGGCACAGATAGAGTAGACAGGAGTATCTCTTTCCCAGTATGGGTCCTTCAGCCCAGGGTCCTCTCTAAGATCAATCTAACCCACCCTTCCTACATAGCCCTCCATTTGTCTATCATCCATTTGCCAATCAAAGAGTTTCTTAATGTATCTGCCTCTACCACAACCCAGGCAGGGCATTACATGCACCCACCACTCTCTGTGTAAAAACTTCACCTCTGACATCTCTCTACTCCAATCTACTGCCTGCTATGCTGCTGGTGTTTAGGGCAGTGATGAAGATCCTCCATCTCTGGCGGTGTTCAGGGCTTCCTTCATCAAGTCAGTAGCTTCCTCTCGGTTTTCACTACTGTCAGTCACCTGAGTGGAGATGCAGGAATTCTGTCACACCCAGATGTAAAAGGATTCTTCATTGCTGTTAGTGTAACAATTTTGTTTGACCAGTCAGGGTTGTTAGCCCTGAGCTGAACCCCCAAACCTGGAGAACCAGTAGACCTCTCTTTGTCTGGCCTCTACCCTTTGACCCTACCAACAGCCAAAGCTTAAAGACCTGACCCTAGCCAACATTGCTCTCTGGGTCACTGAGGCATGCAAGCCTCCAAACCACGACAAGGTGGTGGTCCTCTTGAAGCACCTCTGACATCCACAGCCTCTATATTTTCCAATCAGCTTAAAATTATACCCTTCGTATAAACCAGTTCCTCCTCTGGCTATCCACTGCATCAAAGTCTCTTATCATCTCTATCAACTGTATACTTCTAAGAAGTCACGTCTTATTCTCCTTCACTCCAGAGAGAAAAGCCCAAGCTTGCTCAACCTGTTATCATAATCCATACTCTCTAATCCAGGCAGCATCCTGGTAAATCTCTTCTGCACCCTCCCCAAAGCTTCCAAATCCTTCACTTAGCTTCCCTTTGTTGGACAACCTTTTCACGGATTTACCTGCAAGTTATTATCAGGTATTTATTCCTTTACTTTCTCCACTCCTCCGGCCCCTTCGTCATTTAAAACCCAGCTGTTTTCCCAGTTTTCCATTGCTATTTCCCTCCACTGATGCCGTCTGACTCACTGTTCCTCCAGTATTTTTGGCTTTTTTTTTGTTCCAGGTTTTATGGACCTAACAGATGAACTCTGTTTACTCTCCACAAATATAAGTACAAACCAGTGGTGAAGGCCATGCGCCAAGTTGCCACTGGGGAAAGAAAAAACACCACCTAAATGTCGGAGAAACTCAGTAGGTGAGGAGGGAAATGGACAGCCACTGTTTCAGATCTGACTCTCTCTCCTCTTTGTTTCTCAGTCTAAATGAAGGGTTTTGACATGAAATGTTGACTGTTCATTTCGCTCCACCGATGCTTCCAGACTGTTGAGTTCCTCCAACAATTTGTTTGCTTCTCCAGATTCCAATATCTGCAGTCTCTTTCGTCTCATTGCCTTGAAGCCCAGTTTATGCTGGTATCACTAACACTGATGACTCATCAAGCAGGAGGCACAGGAGTTTGTTGTGCCGTGGATCTCCAGATTGGGAATCTCTTTCTTTGCTGAACTGAGGGACAGACTCCCTTTCTGTTCCATTGGTTCCGGCCAGGTGACAACTCAACCCAAAGTATATCTTTCTCCTTTCAGCTCAAGTGAGCTGCTCTGCCCTCTCCCAATATTCATGTTTTAAGAACAGTAGAAATACAAATAGCAGCTAGCATTCCACTCCAATGAGAGAGATCAGGACCTGATCCTTTATCTCATCCAAACCTCCAACGGGTAGAGCAGATATGACTTGTCCACCTCTTAGAGAAGGAAGATGATGCAGATATGGCAATGGCTGCTCATTACTGGTTTTTCAGTGATTTCCCTCAGCACCAATGACTTTAATGAGATTGGGTTTGGTGCAACTTCTTTTCATTTATACTGACGCTTCAGAACAGGAGTAGACAATCCAACCCTTTGTGCACTTGCTGCTGGGGGCCACTTTTGGTTCCAATAACAGTAGCATTCATACCAGGAAAGGAACCAGCGCAAAGAGTTTAGAGACTTCCAATTTAATTCCAGTACCAATGGATTTATTGAGAGGGAGAATCCCATATTTCCATTCTGTGATCCCTCTACCTTCATTCTTTTCAGCTACTAAGAATCACCAACTCTCCAGAGGGGAAAATTCCACAAAATTACCATCCTCTGTCTGAAAATCCATAAGACGTAGGAGCAGAATTAGGCCATTCAGTCCATTGAGTATGCTGCACCATTCTATCATGGCTGATTTATTATCCCCCCCAACCCCATCCTCCTGCCTTCTCCCCATAAGATTTGACACCCTTACTAATGAAATACCTGTCAACTTCCTCTTTAAATATGCCAATGACTTGGCCTCCACAGCTGTCTGTGGCAATGAATTCCACAGATTCACTACCCTCCAGCTTAAGAAAATCTTCTTCATCTCTGTTCTAAGGGGACATCCTTGTATTCTAAGGCTGTGCCCCCTGGTCCTAGACTCCCACACTATAAGAACATCCTCTCCACGTCCACTATATCTAGCCCTTTCAATATTCAATAGGTTTCAATGAGATTCCATTCCCCCATCCCACCATCCTTCTAAACTCCAGTAGGTAGAGCCATCAAACACTCCTCATACGTTAACCCTTTCATTCCCGGGAATCCTGAGATCTTCCTCCATAGTTTGGACTGTCTAGCCTGTGGAACCTGTTCCCTTGGCATGTCAGATATCTCAGAACTTTGCTGAAGTCTCCACTTACTACAGATTTGTACAGACTTTCATTTATCTCTGTTACTTAGTTCCTTGTTGGGAGACCATTCTCAATTTGGATTAAACTGTTCTAACGAGGGCAGAGGATAAAGCCCTGATTAATCTGGACCATCTAAGTCCAGCTGAAGTGTCTCGGTGTGAAACACCAACTGTCCTTTCCTATAGCAGAGGCTGCCTGACTTTTTTTAACCTAAACCATAGTGGGTTTCTACACGATCATCAGTGACTGTTCTGTTTCTGCCTCCTCTCTCTTTCCCACCCAGGTTCCGCCTGATGTGTCAAATGATCATCGCCCACAAGCTCTTCGATTACATCGTCCTAGCTTTCATCTTCCTCAATTGCATCACGGTTGCACTGGAGAGACCCGAGATTAACCAGGGAAGCACAGTGAGTCACCCCTCAACTTTCGCCTGTAAAAAGTCCTACATCTTCATAAGCTCAGGTCACCCCAAAGATCCTGACAGCCTAAGATGTTTCTTTTGAAATGTAGTCGATACAGTGATGTAGGGAAGAGCCCACAAACAGCAACATGATAATAATCAGATAAACACACACACAAAATGCGAGAGGAACTCAGCAGATCAGGCAGCATCTTAGGAAATGAATAAACAGTCGATGTTTTGGGCCGAGACCCTCTTCAGAACTGAGGAGTTAGGGGGAAGATGCCAGAATAAAAAGGCGGAAGGGAGGGGAAGGAAGCCAGCTGGAAGGTGATGGGTGAAGCCAGGTGGGTGGGCAAGGTCAAGGGCCGCAGAACCAGGAATCTGATAGGAGAGGAGAGTGGACCATAAGAGAAAGTGAAGGAGGAGAGGACCCATGGGTAAGAAATAGGCAGAATAGAAGAAGTGAAAGGTCAGACTGGGGTATAGATGAAGGGACAGTGGAGGAAATTTGTTCACCAGAGGGAGAAATTGATATTCATGGCATCAGGTTGGAGAGTACCCAGATGGGACGTAGGTGGTGCTCCTCCACCCTGAGGGTGGCTTTATCTTGGCACAAAGCTTTGTTTTTGTCTTTGCCTTGGATTGACATGTTGGAACAGTAATGGGATTGTTCAGCCACGATAATACGTTTTCCTTGAGGCCAGTTGAAGTTAACCATGAGTGTAGAACCCTCAATGTTACTTTGGAACTTCTATGTCTATCAGAGGATGAAGATGGATGTTAACATTATATCCAAAACATCCAAAGATTCTGATGCAGGTTCTTGAACTGAATGTTGATAGTTCCTTTCCCTCCATGGATGCTTGGAAAGTTTCAAGGGCTAACTATCTTGGACAGACAGTAGAAAGAATTAGACCCATTGATGGAAAGACTGGTTATATTTATTTATTTAGAGATATAGCACAGAGTCCAGCACCTGCAGTCTCCTGTGTGGAGAATTTAGTAAGTTCTGCTGAGAGAGTTAAACGATACAAATTCCACACTGAGGTTGAGACAGTCTCTTTCTCTCCCTATTACAGAGGAGTGGAACAGGCTGCCAGCAGAAGTGATCAATACAGGTTCAATTATAACACTTCAGGGAAGTTTGGATAGGTGCATGGAGGGGAGGGGTATGGAGGGCTGTGGTCCAGGTGCAGGTGGGTGAGACCGGGCAGAAGACCGGGTAAGCACAGCCTAGGGCTAAAGGGCCTATCTCCATGCCATAGTACTTTATGACTATGAGGCCCCCATTAGTCAGGATGTTGCGTCCTCACTGTCTAAAAACGCAAGCCTGGCCAGTACGATACGGAGAGCAAGCTGTTGCCCACATAACAATCTCCCCCTCTCCAAGCACCTGATAAAACCAAAGGAACGGCAGAGACCAATACAGTCTGGCACCAGCTGCATCGCAGGAGTTGCCGGTCAGTGTTGAACTCATGCTTAGGGACTCCAGCTCTGGATTTTTCCCTCGGGGTTTACTCCTGGAGCCTTCCCATGAGTGGGTATTGCCCCAAGGCAGTGGAGGTTCAAGGTCAGAGTTTTCCTTCTCCTCGATGAGCGGCCAACCAGGGCTGATGAGGCCCCATCTGCCTGATCATGACTCCATGACTTAATTAAAAGCATGCATTTCTTTTCCACACTTTTGTCTGTCAATAGTTCGGCAAGATATAACCATGCCATTGATTCATTTTGTCTTCTCACTGAAAGCTGTTGTGTTTACATCAGATGCTTCATTGCCGTCACTGAAAACAGGGCATTGTTATTATCAAGACATGTTGCAACAGACAAATTATACACAGAGTCGCACAAACGGCAAATGATTGACTGGTAACCCTGATTCAGAGGGCTGAGGAATCAAAAACTAAAGGAGGTAGTGCAAGGCAAGTGGCCTGATTGGAAATTGAACTCAGGTCACTGGGTTGAAAGGCCAGCACTCTACCACCGAGGACTGTGAATGAACCCAATTGCAGAAACCGTGATAAAACAGGAGTTGGGGTGCAGATTTGAAAGCTAGTTTTGCTTTCCTTTAGCCAAGATGGGTAAAAGCAGGGAACTCGACCAGCTCAGAAATGTCGTAATCTAAACACAAATTCAGTAATCTAAGTTCTTGATGCACCAATAAGACCCAGAAATAAGACCATAAGATACAGAAGCAGAATTAGGCCATTTGGCCCATCAAGTCTGCTCCACCATTTCATCATGGCCGAACCATTTTCTCTCTCAGCCCCAATCTCCTGCCTTCTCCCTGTATCAGTCAAGAATCTAGCAACCTCTGTCTTAAATATACATGAAGACTTGGCCTCCACAGCTGTCTGCGGCAAAGAATTCCACAGATTCACCACTCCTTGGCTAAAAAATGGCAAGCGGACATCAAAAAACACAGAAAAGCCTCAAACCAAAAAAAAAATGCCAAGGCTCTTGCCACTTCCAAGATCACACTTTAAAACTGACATTCAATCATGGCTGAATTTCTTGTCCACTACTCCATCATCCCACCTTTTCCCTGTAATCCTTAACCTCCCAAACCAAAATATACCCAATGATTTGACCTCCCTTGCTATCTGTGGCAATGAATTCCACAGATCCACTACCCTCTGGCTGACAAAATTCCTCATTTCAGTTCAAAAGGGACATCCCTTAATTCTGAGGCTATGCCCTTGAATCCTAGATTCTCCTGCTAACTGGAACATTCTCTGTCCACTCAATCCGAGCCTTTCAGTATTCAAAGCTCAGAATGCATTTATCAAAGTATGTATGCTATAGACAGCCTTGAAATTCATCTCCTTACAGGCAGCCATGAGACAAAGAAACCCAATAGAGCCCATTAAAGAAAAGAAGACCATCAAAGCACCCAATGTGCAGGGGGAGAGAAACAAATCGTGCAAACAATAAAAGTAAGCAAGTAAAAACAGTAGGTTGCAGAGAGAGTGCTGCACTGTCTGAGATACCAAAGCTCTCTGTCCACATTTATGTGGATGAAACGAACAGTCTCAGGCCGTTACTTCAAGGCAGCCTAAATCCTTTGCAGCTGGCAGGGGCGTGCCAGGAGTGTGATGGAGTTCTCACCACCTGCCTGTTGTGCACAGATGTCACTGCTCAAGGAGCTGAATACATCATCTGGGATAAATTGGTTTAATCCATTGATGATCTGTCCACTTCCCTAAAGATTTGTTCCCACTGACAGACAGACAGAGAGATTAGCTTTATTTGTCACATGTGCATCAAAACATACAGTGAAATCCATCGTTTGCGTCAAATCAGCGAGAATTGCACTGGGCAGTTTGCAACTGTCGCCGTGCTTAGCGTCATAGAAAAGCACAGTTCAGAAGCAGGCCTTTCAGCCCATCTAGTCCATACTGAACCATTTAAACTGCCTGCTCCCATCGATCTGTGCCTGGACCACCCCTCCCACCAATGTACCTACCCAAACTTCTCTTAAACGTTGAAATTGAGCTTGCTTCTGACGTCAACATAGCATACCCGAACTTACTTACATTAACCCATAAGCCTTAGGAATGTGGGAGGAAACCAGAGCACCTGGAGGAAACCCTCGTATGCACCGGGAGAATGTACGAACTTCTTATCGACAGCGGCAGGAACTGATCCCCCTATCTCACTATGCTGACCACTAGCTAGTCACTTATCATACTTTTCTCTCTAATCCCCCCTTCCTTTATTCCCCACTCTGACTTCTCATCTGCCTATTATTTCCTCCTGAGTCACCTCCTCCTTCTGTTTCTCCTATTGTCCACTCTCCTCTCCAATCGGATTATTTCTTCTCCATTCCTTGACCTTTCCCACCCACCCGGCTTCACCCATCAGCTTCTGGTTATCCTCCTTCCCCTCCCCCACCTTTTTATTCTGGTTTCTTCTCCCTTCCTTCTCAGTCCTGAAGAAGGGTCTCAGTTAGAAATGTCGACTGTTTACTCTTTTCCATAGATGCTGCCTGACCTGAGCTGCTCCAGTGTACTGTGTGTGTTGCTTTAAAAACACAAACACGAGGAAATCTGCAGATGCTGGAAATTCTAGCAACGCACACACAGTCGACTGTACTACTTCCTGTAGATGCTGCCTGGCCTGCTGCGTTCCAGCAGCATTTTGTGTGTGTTATCTGCAGACTTTCTCATGTTTGTGATTTTCTCTCAACATACATACATTCTGAAGTTTAATGACTGTTAAAATTAAGCACAGTTATTGTAAGGAGATTTCTGTTTGACGTATTGGTCATCTGAACCTATTACAGATTGAATGGTAACCATTAACCCATCGTGTATGCCAAATGTCCTCAATGCTAGTTGAACTTCTCTTTTCGCAGGAGCGAATCTTCTTGAGTGTTTCCAACCACTTCTTCACTGCCATTTTCGTTGCAGAGATGACCCTAAAGGTAAGAACTATCCAAATCCCTGTCTATTCAATCACGTGCCCTGTTGGGGCAGCCTACCACCCTAGTAACACACGTAACCGTAGTGGAAGATTGAATGGTGAAGGCCCCCCTCCTTCTGAGGTGGTGAAATTTCATCACCACCCAAATGCTGGGTGAGGCCAGGTTCCAGTTGAGTCATTGATGCTGCTCGAGCTCAGGATGAGAAATGCAACCTCATGGAACCAGCTCGGTGACCGGGGAGGAAAAACAACTGGATTCCAACTGAAGAGTTCCAGCCAAAACGGCGTCGAGCTGCAGTCTCTGTTGATGTCATGGCTCAGACTTGGTTTGTGTTTTAGGTCTGTAGAGATGGTTCTGAGGGACACAGAAAGGAGTTAGGGGCCAGGTTAGGCTTTAGGGAGAGTTAGAGATCATGCCGGAGCCTAGGCCTCCACTTCACGAGGTGAATGTATGATGAAAATCACAACAAAATGCTGGAGGAACTCAGCAGGCCAGGCAGCATCAATGGAAAAGAGTAAACAGTCAATCCTTCGGGCCGAGACCCTTCATCAGGGCACTGAAGAAGGGTCTCGGCCCAACAAGTCGACTGTTTACTCTTTTCAATAGATGCTGCCTGGCCTGCTGAGTTCCTCCAGCATTTTGTTGTGATCTATACAGAAACGCACTCCGACATATGTCCACCTCATGGAGTGGAGGCCTAGACTCCGGCATGGCCTTTAACTCTGCCTAAAGCCTAACTCATTTCTGTGTCCCCCAGACCAATCCCTACAAACCTAAAACACTAACTAAGTCTGAGCCATGACATCGACAGAGACTGCAGCTCGGCACCATTTTGACTGGAACTCTTCGGTTGGAATCCAGTTGTTCTTCCTCCTCGGTCACCGAGCTGGTTCCACGAGATTGCATTTCTCATCCTGAGCTCGAGCAGACTCACTCAGCATAAGGATGAGAGACAGTACTGATGGGAGGCAGGCTTCAAGACAAATGCCCCATTTAGCTTCAAGTTGATTAAGCAAGATATTAGTGACCTAATTTACCATTAAAGTATAAAAGATCTTTTTCGTGCACTGAGCACAAGTTAAAGAGCCATTGCAAGTTGAAGGATTCAGTGCTGTCATGGAACATTGTTAGACCCTGGTACTTCTGTGACCCAACGTTTCTTTGGAAGTCAACAATGAGGCATAAAACTTATTGCTTGTGATTGTTTTATTAAGTGTCACAGGAGTGGAAAATACAATGGAGCTGAGAGAACAAAAAATAAGGAAGAAGCAATTAAAGTCATCTCATATTCAGTGTAGCAATAACATAAATCCCAGCGATAAACCCATAAAATAGCCAGATTCAAGATGCGTGACGCCTGCTACAGAAAACTAAGAGCAAACTACCTGAAGCAACTGAAAATTCACGGAACATTTACATGTATATCAAAGTTCAAAGTACATTTATTATCAAAGTATGTATATATTATACAACCTTGAGATTCATCTCCTTGCAGGCAGCTACAAAACAAGAAACCCAAAAGAACAAATTAAGTAAAGGAAGACAGTCAAACACCGAATATGCAGAGAAAAAGACAAATCATGCAAACAATTAAAGCAAGCAGATAATGTTCAGAACTGAGTCCACTATGAGAGTCCGTCCACAGACCCTTAGTTCAAAGCAGAGCCAAGTAAACGACGGCGGAGCAGTGAGCTGAAATGGGCCGTCCCCCGCCGTGAGTAGGTGATTATTTAAAATAACAAGCAAGCACAGGAAAGTTAAACAATTCCAAACCCCAATCCAACAACACAGAGTCATACTGCACAGTAACAGTTCCTTGACCACTGAATCTGTGCTAACCATCAAACATCCATTAACACTAATCCTGCTACTTACTTACTGCCCATTATGCCACTGGCGTTGAGAGCAGCAATGAAAGTCCTCCATCTCTGTCTGTCCTTGGCCAGCCAATTTTAGTCCCAGTCTTGATGGTGTTCAGGGCTTCCTTCGTCATGCCTCTTGGTTTTCACTCCTGTCAACCATGCAAGTCCCTGGTGGCGACTCAGGAATACCGTCACACTCAGACGGAGAAGGGTTCTTCATTGCTGTTTCAGTAACAATTTTGCTTGACCAGCCTGAGTTGTTAGTCCTGAGCTGAACTCCTGAACCTGGAGGACCAGTGGACCTCTCTTAGTCTGGTTCTTACCCTTTGACCTATTTGACATGGGTGACCCTACGAAGACCCAAAACGTAAATCCCTGAAACATACACAAAATGCTGGTGGAACCCAGCAGGCCAGGCAGCACCTATGGAAAAGAGTACAGTCAACGTTTCAGGCCGCAACACTTTGACAGGACTGACTCCAGACAACATTGAGGCATGCAGGCCTCAAAACCATGACAAGATTGTAGTTCTCTTGGAGGAATAATTCTACATTGATCCCATTTTATTCTCTCCACATTCCAGTCAACTCCCCCCATCCCAAATTCTGCCATTCATCTAAACCCAACTTGGGCTCCCAACTTGGGGTCCACGGAGCCGTCAGTGGATGGTAGAGGTCCATGGCATTCAAAAGGTTGGGAGCCCCTGATCTGAACACTAGGGGCAATTCAAAGTGGCCATGTAATCCTCCAACCTACATTTCTTCTGGGTGTGGAGTGCCTGGACAAAACCCGTAGAGTCACTGCAGGCACCACATCAACACCTTCACAGGCCAGGGTTGATCCTAGGTTGCCGGACCTGGAGGCAGCAGCTCCAGCTGTCCCACCCTCCTGTGTGTCACATCCCTGAGATGCCCCTGTCTGCTTCCACCCTGGTCATGTCTGCTAGGTAACGAAGGGAGGAGCGTTCGCTGTTAACTGCCAGTAGTTGCCAGGAGAGCTTGCGTGCTAACATGCATTGAGTTGTGGGTTCAACTCCCTACTGTTGAGTCTTATCAAGCAGGCTGACCTGTGGTAAGCGTAGTGCTGAGGGAGTGCTACTCTGTTGCCACGGTAGTACTGAGGGAACGTTTCCCCATTGGAACAGAATTAGTGAGAGAGCGATGTACTGTCAACGATCAGAGTTAGGTACAGTGGCGCTGCCTGAAGGACAGAGCCGAGGGAGCACTGTATTTTCCCAACGGCAGTCCTGAGGGAAAGCCACACTAATGGAGTGGCAGTACCAGGATTATTGGACTGTCGGAGAGGCAAAATTGGGAATTAAAAACAAGTGCTGGAGATTCTCAGCAGGGAATAGGCCAGTCACAAGCTATTGGGCATGCTATGTTGGTGCCAGAAGCATGGTGACACTTCAGAAACAGAATCAATATCAGATTGATTATCTCTGACATACATGAGATTTGTTGTTTTGAAGTCCAGTACATAAAATATACTAAATGTAAATTGCAATAAGATATATATATATATATATACATACACACACACACAATTTAAACAAGTAGTGAAATAAGAGAGCAAGAACAGTAAGGTAGTGTTCATGGGTTCATTGTCCGTTCAGAAATTAGATGCCAGAGAGGAAGAAGCTGTTCCTAAAATGCTGAGTGTGTGTCTTCAGGCTCCTGTACCTCCTCTTTGATGGTGGTAAAGAGAAGCAGACGTGTCCTGGGTGGTGAGGGTCCTTACCTTTTAGAGGCATCTCCTTTTAAAGGTGTTCTTGTTGGTGGAGAAGCTAGCGCCCATGATGGAGCTGGCTGAGTCACTTGTGGTCTGCCCCCAGCACTTCTTAGACTGTGTTGGTTGTGGAATCAATGCATTTCACTGTATATTCAAAGGTTAAAAGTAATTTATTATCTTTCTTTCTTTTTAAATCTTTTTATTAATTTTCAAACATAAGCAAAATAACAATGGTAATACAGAGAGATTGGGAATACATAGTTAATAAACAAGTATAAGCTATAGATAATACAAATGTACTAAGCCTCCCAAACTCTTGATGTATTTAACATGAATGAAAAAAAACCTAAATTAGAAATGAAAAAAAAAACACTAAACTAAACAAAGCTGGGCTATTACTTTACAACAGATATAATCAATAATGTCAATAACTCCGTTCCTTTATAGTAATTTATTATCAAAGTGCGTATGCATTACCGTATACAACCCTGAAATCCATTTTCTTGCGGGCATTCACAGTGAACGCAACAGACGCAATAGAGTCAATGAAAGACCGCTCCCAACAGGATGGACAAACAACCAATGTGCAAAGGACAACAAACTGTACAAATACATAATGAGAGGAAGAAAAATAATAATAATAATAAATAAATATGCAATAAATATTGGAAAATGAGTTGTCAAGTCCTGGAAAGTGAGTCTGTAGCTTGGGAGAACAGTATGTTTCGATGTACATGTGACACATAAAGGTAATCTTTTCTTTAAAGACAATCCATTATCTGCAGAGTTTGTTTGATCGTCAGAACTAGGATGTGCTAATACTGTTGGAGACCTGTTATTCCATGAGTGATACGCTGCTGAAGTTAGAAGGACACATTGAACCAAAGTTTCATCTGCCCTCTCAGATGAACATAAAAGATTCAAGTTTATAACAAACTTGAGAAAATCTGCAGACGCTGGATATCAACGCAACACACACAAAGTGCTGGAGGAACTCAGCAGGCCAGGCAGCATTCATGGAAAAGAGTAAACAGTTGCCGTTTCTGGCCGAGACCCTTCTTCAGGATCTGTTTATGTTGACTGTTTAGTGATATTGGCTGAGGGGTATATGATAGCTCAGAACCCCAACTCTTCCGCTCAAAGCTTTGTGCAATCTTTCTAGGTGGCTTGGTTTAATAACACTACACCACAAAGATTTTGCTTCCTGACCACACTTGGGTGTAGTTTTGGGCTGCTGGTCATGAAAATCGCCATGAAATTTCCCTATCACCCACATTTTAAAAATTACCTTTATCTGTCACTCCAATTCATAATTCAAGTCAGAATAATTGATTCCAAGATTATGAAAGGCATTCTTGTTGGTCCACAAATCAATCAGGTCATTAGTGACAGGCAATTCGAAGAACTTCTGTTGGGACCAGAGAAAATCGCATGGAAGGCATTCAAGGATGCAGCTGAAAATTCAATGTACATGCAGCTGTTTGACAATGTGCTTCAAGCACACAAAACCATGAAGTGCAACATGTCATTGAAGATTCACTTTCTGCATTCCCATTTAGACTTATTCCCTGCAAATCTTGGTGCTGTCAGTGATGAGCGTGGTGAAAGGTTTCACCAGGACATTGCGGACATGGAGAAACGGTATCAGGGCAACTGGAATCCATCAATGCTGTTTGCTTATTGTTGGACACTTAGGCGAGAAGCCTCAATCACTGAATACAAATGAAAATCATCAACAAAACACTCTTAGCTTAGTTGAACTATTGCAAAGCATCAGCACCATTATGCAATTAAACACATCATATTCATTAAAAGTTAATTTCTTGTTTCTCCAAATTCCAACGTGATACAAGTAGTCTGAACTTATATTTGTATTCTGCTTCAAACGATCTATCATAAACAAAGGAACATTCTGAGGATGCAAAACCTGAAAAGATTTGCTGTCCAGTGTGATGTACCAAAAAGATAGCAGCTGCTGGGGTTCTAGGCCCCTTTCATGATGATACCATCACAATTATTCTTCTCCAGATAGTTTCACTCTCAAGTGACTCTTGCTCTTGATGTTTCTTAGGTCGTCTCTCTGGGGTTTTACTTTGGCAATGAAGCATACCTGAGAAGCAGCTGGAACATTCTGGACGGATTCCTGGTCTTTGTCTCCCTCATTGACATAGTCGTGTCCCTGGCCTCTGCAGGGGGAGCCAAGATCCTGGGCGTACTCCGGGTGCTAAGGCTTCTCCGTACACTGCGTCCCCTCAGGTACAGCAAAGAAATACATCAGGGCCTAGTTGAATCAAGGATTGTTGAGATGTAATGCATTGGGTTGTAATGCTATCATTTTCCATTCTTCTCCATAAAGCAGCAATTTTGGTTTGAATTACTGATTGAAGTTCCGTCTACAATTCTTATTTATTGATTAATTTATTTATTGAGGTACAGAGCAGAATAGGCCCTTCCGGCCCTTCAAACCGTACTGCCCAGCAACCCTCGACTTAAGCATGGCCTAATTATGGGAAAGTTTACAGTGACCAGTTAACCTACTAACCAGTACTGTGGGAGGAAACTGGAGCACTCAGAGGAATCCCAAAATTCTCTACATTCTTACAAGCTAATTAATATCTTCCCGGTATGTAGGTGACCAGAACTGTATATAGTACTCCAAATTTAGTCTTATGAATGTCTTGTACAACTTCAGCATAGCTTTCCATCTCCTGTACTACATGCCCTGATTTATGAAGGCCAATGTGCCAAATGTTCTCTTTATGACCCTATTTACCTGTGATGCCACCTTTGCAGCCATTTTTGGCAACCTTTGCACAGTCTTAAAGAACTCCATCCTGGACTCTCTGCTTTTTTTCCGATGGTGGTCTAGAGCAAACCATTCATGCTGGGTATAACTTCTCAGTTCAGATATCCATCTGATCGATCACTTTATGCTTACTCTGGAGGTTAATGGAGAAAATGAGGTTAAAAGAAAATCAGCCATTATTGAATGACGGAGCAGACTTAGTGGGCAATTGCCTAATCCTGCTCCTATGTACTGTATATCTAATGGGCTTGTGATCTTAACCCTCACTGTCAAATCTTTATAGATAATACCTGAGAATTTAATTCTGATTATGTAAAAAAGATTGTTTACAAGTTCTAACAAATGTGCCACCTGCAATCTTGCTCTCCTTCCTCTTGTCTTTCCTTAGGGTCATTAGTCGAGCACCAGGCTTGAAGCTGGTTGTTGAAACCCTTATTTCCTCCCTAAAGCCGATCGGGAACATCGTCCTCATTTGCTGTGCTTTCTTCATAATCTTTGGGATTCTGGGAGTCCAGGTGAGGAAGACATTTTCTCTGCCACTCTGGAATCTCAGCTTAAAAGTCTGCTACGCGGTAAAATTAAAATCCATGGCAGAAGATGCAATAATCTCATTTGTACTACTAGATGCAGAATGGCCAGAGTGAACAGTTAAACATTTCTATTGCTCCGAATTTCACGTTATGATGTGTTTCGGGTTTCTGGCTGCTCCTTTTTTGTCGCTATTTTGTGCGATGTTGATCAGGGCAGATTGGCTCTGTGGCCTAAAGTTAATGAACAACACAGAGCTAGATTGAACTGAGCTGAACTGAATATGTCTGGATTGATTTGATGACTTGTGGTTTGATGTTTTACATTCTTTGTTTTTCACGCTTATTTTTTGCCTTTGCCGTTTGCATGATTTGTTCCTTTTTTTTAGTGTTGGGGGTTTGATGTTTTTCTTTGAGCAGGTTCCATGGTTTTCTTTCTTGGTTTCATGGCTGTCTGAGGGAAGATGACTCTCAGGGTTGAATACTGTATATATACCTGGATAATTAATGTACTTTGAATCTTTGACATAATAATTGTGGACCCCCTTGATCAGCAGTGGTATAAAGTTCTGCCAAATCATTTGTTGGTTGGGATGAGTTTTTCTCTGAACTTGGCAATTTAATTGAAAACATTTCATCACCATGCACAATGGAATGTGAGGTGTCCTCCGAATGTCTGGCCTTTATATACTTTTCAATCAGCTGATTGGATGTCATTTCAGAAACGCATTTGTGATGTGGTGAGGAACTCTTGTCACTGATTGGCTGTGTGGCAAACTTCATACGTTGTGGGCTGGAATTCTGCGCCTCGGTGTTGGGGATGTTGGGAGAGCGTGCTAATTTGAATTACTTCAGTTACGCTGTGAGAGGATTTTGTGGAACCCGTGCTGATAACACTTCTTCAGTGCCTTCCCACCACTGAGCACATCTACACAGAGCATTATTGCAGGAAAGCTGTATCCATCATCAGAGGCCCCCACCACCCAGGTCATAATTGGTGCTGCCATCAGGGAAAAGGTACAGGAGCCTCAGGACTCACACCACCAGGATCAGGAACAGTTATTACCCCTCACCCATCAGGCTCTTGGACTAAAAGGGTAACTTCACTCAACTTCACTTGCCCCATCATTGAAATGTCCCCACAACTTATGAACTCACTTTCAAAGACTCTTCATCTTATGTTCTCAACATTTATTGCTTATTTATTTATTATTGTTATTTCTTCCTTTTCATATTTCTACAGTTTGTTATCTTTTGCAGACTAGCTGAATACCCCAGGTTGGTGCAGTCTTTCATTGATTGTATTATGGTTATTATTCTATAATGGATTTATTGAGTAGGCCCACAAGAAGATGAATGTCAGGGCTGTATATGGTGACATATATGTGCTTTGATAATAAATTTACTTTGAGCATTCTACTTTAGGTATGCTGTGGCTCAGGAGCCCGCTGGAGAGTAGTAATGCGATCACTCCAGTTGAGTATGATGCTTGTGTGTGGCTTTGTTTAACGTGGGGAGGCTGATGCACGGGCAGCCACCACATGAAGGGTCTGGCCCAGGACCCCATATTATGGCATGCAAGACGACTGGGGATCCTTCACTACTGCCTCCGTCTTCACTGCCATTGTAATACGCCATCATCTTCCAGCACACCGTTGAGTACTCGGTTGGATCGCTCTTTGTCTGGAACTTCCCCATTGACCTTACCACCACCAGTGACCCTACCAGGAGCTAAGCTCCAGGCGGTAGCACTCGTGGGATCTCAGGAACCCTCAAGCCTCTCCTCCAGCCTCTATGATCCTTGGAGAAGGCAGGAGAGTGGATATCACTGTTATTTGAAGCTTTGATCTTTGGCAATTCTTTTCCCCAAACAGGCGAAGGCTGCACTGGCACCTTGAAAGCAATGGTGAATTTTGTCACTGCTCTCTGCCTTTTCAAGGCTGGAGATTGCTCACTGTCAGTCTGCAGTACACAAGTGAAAGCAGAACGAAATGATCGTTTCCCCAGATCCGATGCTGCATTAAAATAAAACAATAAGCATTAAAAAAAATACAATAAATATAAAAGCAATCCTATGAAACACAATGTACAAGTAGCTGTTGGGTGTGGCCGTTTATACATAATATTAGTTTATATACTGTACATTGACTGATCGTATGTGCATAAAGTGACACGGGGTGCAGGAGTATCTGAGCATGAGGTGACTCTGACAGAAAATGATAAAGTGACAAGGTAACTCCTGGCAAGAGGAACTCGCCTAGGTAGAAGCAGGGCACATGACAACGCACTAGTACAGGGACTGTGTCAGTGAAAGTATGAGGTGTGGACTGCACATTCAGTGGCCACTTTATTAGGTACCCCCTGTACCTGATAAAGTAGCCAATGAGTGTATGTTCATGGTCTTCTGCTGCTGTAGCCCATCCACTTCAAGGTTTGATGTGTTGTTCGCTCAGAGAAACTCTTCTGCTGTCGTAACACGTAGTTATTTGGGTTACTGTCACCTTCCTGTCAGATTAAACCATTCTGGCTATTCTCTCTGACTTCTCACTAACAAGGCATTTTCTCCAACAGAACTGGGTTTTTTTTTTGCACCATTCTCTGTAAACTCCAGAGATGGTTATGATGAAAATCCCAGAAAATCAGCAGTGTCTGACATACTCAAACCACCCCATCTGGCACCAACAGTCATTCCACGGTCAAGGTCACTTAGATCACATTTCTTCCCCATTCTGATATTTGGCCCGAACAACAACTGAGCCTCTTGACCACGTCTGCATGCGTTTATGCATTGAGTTGCTGCCACGCGATTGGCTGATGAGATATTTGCACTTACAAGCAGGTGTACCTAGTAAAGTGGCCACTGAGTGTACTTACGCTTACCGTCCCTTTGTTTAACTAGCAAATTAAGGTCACCAAAAGTAACAGCCCATTCAATTATCAGCTTGGAAATCACTATTACATTGTGGCTGCTTATCATTGTTGTCAGCAACAGTGGGAATTTAGAAAGATCTTTACCTAAATGCGCCCTGCCTTAAGCTTGACCTTGGTGTCGGTAATGGCTTTGATTGCTAAAAGCACGGCAAGTACCAGGTTTGCTCTCCCTCATTATATATGCATTTGGATATCTGCACCACTGGTTCCATAAATGGGAATTGATTCACACTGTATGGTGTTTTAGCTTAAGGTTAATGACTTGAGAAGAACTGCTAATTATATTTAAGGCTACAGCTATAATTTTTGATGCATTGACAGTGAAAATGCTTGACCCATTGAGACGGATTTATGGCTTTTATTAAATCCTTTTGCTTTAGAGCAATTTGCCTTTCGATGGATAAGGTTAGTAATGAGAGGAGATGGCCCTCCCTCAAAGAGGGGACATTTGACAACTGTGGTAATGTGTAAGATTACCTGTGGCACGGGGTCTTACAAGCTTTGATCATTGATTATTTATTTATTTATTGAGATACAGCACAGAATAGGCCTTTCCGTCCCTTCAAGCAATCCCCCAATTTTAACCCTAGACAATTTACAATTACCTATTAGCCTACCAACCTGGTACGTCTTTGGAATGTGGGAGGAAACCAGAGCACCCAGAGGAATCCCATGCAGTCACGGGGAGAACGGGAATTGAACCTAGGTCACCTGTACTGTAAAGCATTGTAAGACCATAAGATATAGGAGTAAAGCATTGTAAGACCATAAGATATAGGAGCAAAAGTAGGCCGTTCAGCCCATCGAGTCTGCACTGTCATGTAATCATGGCTGATCCAATTCTTCCAGTCATCCCCACTCCCCTACTTTCAACCCATACTCTTTGTGTGCCTTGGTTAAGCAAGAACCTATCTATCTCTGCCTCAAACGCACCCAATGATTTGGCCTCCACAGCCACTCATGGCAACAAATTCCACAGATTTACCACCGTCTGACTAAGGTAATTTCTCCACACTTTTTCTCATTCACAATTTCTCCTTCAATCCTGAAGTTGTGTCCTCTTCTACCACGGGAGATAACTTTGCCATATATAATCTGTTCAGGCCTTTTAACGTTCAGAATGATTCTCTGAGATCCCCCCTCATTCTCCTGAACTCCAAGGAATACAGCCCAAGCACTGCCAAACATTCCTCATATGTTAACCCTCTCATTCCTGGAATCATTCTCATGAATCTTCTCTGAACCCTCTCCAATATCAGTACATCCTTTCTAAAATAATGAGCCCAAAACTGCACACAATACTCCAAGTGTGGTCTCACAAGTGCCTTATAGAGCCTCAACATCACATCCCTGCTCTTATATTCTATACTTCTAGAAATGAATGCCAACATTGCATTTGCCTTCTTCACAACCAACTCAACCTGGAGATTAACCTTTAGAGTACCTTGCACAAGGATTCCCAAGTCCCTTTGCATCTCTGCATTTTGAATTCTCTCCCCATCTAAATAATAGCCTGCCCGTTTATTTCTTCCACCAAAGTGCATGACCATACACTTTCCAACATTGTATTTCATTTGCCACTTCTTTGCCCATTCCCCTAAATGATCTAAGTCCCTCTGCAGGCTATTTGTTACCTCAATACTACCCGCTCCTTCACCTATCTTTGTATCATTGGGAAATCTAGCCACAGATCCATTAATACCACAGTCCAAATCATTGACATAAATCATAAAAAAGAAACGGTTCCAACACCAACCCCTGTGAAACTCCACTGGTAACTGGCAGCCAGCCAGAATAGGATCCCTTTATTCCCACTCTGACCAGTTTTCTGCCGACCAGCCAATGCTCCACCCATGCTAGTAACTTCCCTGTAATTCCATGGGCTTTTATCTTGCTAAGCAGCCTCATGTGCAGCACATTGTCAAAAGCCTTCTGAAAATCCAAGTATACCACGTCTACTGCATCTCCTTTGTCTACCCTGCTTGTAATTTCCTCAAAGTATTGCAGTGGGTTAGTCAGGCAGGATTTTTCTTTCAGGAAGCCATGCTGGCTTTGGACTATCTTGTCATGTGCCTCCAGTACTCTGAAATCTCATCCCTAACAATCAATTCCAACAACTTCCCAACCAGTGATGTCAGGCTAACAGGTCTATAGTTTCCTCAACACACACAAAATGCTGCCTGGCCTGCTCTGTTTAAATTTCCAGCATCTGCAGATTTCCTTGTGTTTGCTCTATAGTTTCCTTTCTGCTTTCTCACTTTCTCACCCTTCTTAAATAGCGGAGTAACATTTGAAAATTTTCAGTCATCTGATACAATGCCAGAATCTATCAATTCTTGAAAGATTGTTGTTAATGCCTCCGCAATCTCTCCAGCTACTTCCTTCAGAATCCAAGGGTGCATTCCATCAGGTCCAGGAGATTTATCCACCCGCAGAACATTAAGCTTCCTGAGCACCTTCTCAGTCGTAATTTTCACTGCACAAGCTTCACTTCCCTGACACTCTTGAATGTCCAATATACTGCAGATGGCTTCCACTGTCATCTCTGCCATCTCTCATTGGTCCTATATCTACCCTCGACTCTCTTTTACCCTTTATATACTTAAAAAAAGCTTTTAGTATCTTCTTTGATATTAGTCGCCAGCTTCCTCTCATAATTCATCTTTTCCTTCCGAGTGACCTTCTTAGTTTCCATCTGCAAGTTTTTAAAAGCTTCCCAATCCTCTATCCTCCCACTAGCTCTGGCTTCCTTGTATGCCCTCTCTTTTGCTTTTACTTCATGCTAACCACTACACTACCGTGCCACCCCAATTAAATTGGTGCAAAATCTCAAATATTTCAACAGAGGTACGTTGAAGCTGGAAAAAAGAAGCAAATATTACTGATGCTATACAGTAGACCGGAAGACACAGGATCAGAATTAGGCCATTTGGCCCATCGAGTCTGCTCCACCAATCATGGCTGACCCTTTTCTCCCCTCCTCAGCCCCACTCCCCGGCCTTCTTCCCGTAGCCGTGTCCAATCAAGAACCTATCAAGCTCTGCCTGAAGTACACCCACCTACCTGGCCTTCACAGCTGCCTGTGGTTATAAATTCCACAAATACTCCACTTTCTGGCTAAAGAAATTTCTCCACACCTCTGTTTTAAATGGATGCCCCTCTATTCTGAGGCTGTGCCCTCTTGTCCTAGAAAGATTTCTTTCCACATCGACTCTGTCTAAGCCTTTCAACATTTATAAGGTTTCAGTGAGATCCCCCCCCCATGCTTCTAAATTCCAGCAAGTACAGACCCAGAGCTATCAAATGTTCCTTGTAAGATAACCCCTTCATTCCTAGAATCATCCTTGTGAACCTCCTTTGAATTCTCTCCAATGCCAGCCCAAAACTGTTCACAATACTCAAAGTGAGGCCTCACCAGTGCCTAATATAGCCTCAGCAGCACATCCCTGCTCTTGTATTCTGGACCTGTTGAAATAAATACTAACATTGAATTTGCTTTCCTCTCCACTGACCCTACCTACAAGTTAACCTTTAGGGAGTTCTGCACAAGGACTCCCAAGTCCCTTTGTATCTCGGATTTTTGGATTTTCTCTCCACTTAGAAAATAGTCTCCACATTTACTTCCACTACCAAAGTGCATGACAATGCATATAGTAGCATTGTATTTCATTTGCCACTCTCTTGCCCATTCTCCTAATCTGTCTAAGTCTTTCTGCAGCTTATCTGTTTCCTTAACACTACCTGCCTCTCCACCAATCTTCATAGCATCTGCAAACTTGGCAACAAAGCCATCTATTCCATCATCTAAATCATTGATATACAACATAAAAAGAAGCGGTCCCAACCCAACCCCTGCAGAACATCACTAGTCACTGACAGCCAACCAGAAAATGATCTTTTCATTCCCACTTGCTGCCTCCTACCAATCAGCCAGTGCTCCAACCATGCCAGTAACTTTCCTGTAATACCATGGGATCTTAACTCAGTAAGCAGCCTCATGTGTGGCACCTTGTCAAAGACCTTCTGAAAGTCCAAATATACAACATCCATTGCATCCCCTTTATCTATCCTACATGTAATCCCCTCAAGGAATTCCAACAGGTTCATCGGGCAACATTTTCCTTTAAGGAAACCATACTGATGTTATCCTATTTTGTCCTGTGTCACCAAACACTCCATAACTTCATCCTTAACAATTGACTCCAACACCTTCCCAACCACTGAGTTCAGGCTAACTGGTCTATAATTTCCTTTCTGCTGCCTTCCTCCTTTCTTAAAGAGTGGATGACATTTGCAATCTTCCAATCTTCTGGCACCATGCCAGAGGCCAATGATTTTTGAAAGGTCATTACTAATGCCTCCACAATCACTACCACTACCTCTTTCAAAACCCTAGGATGTAGATCATCTAGTCCGGGTCACGTTTAGATTTTTGAGTGCCTTCTCTATTGTAATAGTAACTGCACTCACTTCTCTTCCCTCACACCCTTCAATACCTGACACACTGCTAGTGTCTTCCACAATGAAGACTGAAGCAAAATACTCATTTAGTTCATCTGCCATCTACTCGTCCCCTATTATTATTTATCCAGCCTCATTTTCTAGTGGTCCTATATCTGCTCTCATCACTAGATCTGAAATGGTAAAATTGGTTTATTACTGTCATCTTTATCAAGTTTCACCCTACAGGTCATGGGTTGAGGGTGAAAGGTGAAATATTTAGAGAGAACATGAGGAGAACTTCTTCACTCAAGGATGCTGAGAGTGTGGAACGAGTTGCCAGCAGATGTGCTGGATATGGGTTCAATTCCAACATTTAAGAGAAGTTTGGATAAGTACATGGATTTGGAGGTCAGTGGTCCAGGTGCAGGCCCAAGGGACTAGGCAGAATAATAGTTCAGCATGCACTAGATGGGCCAAAGGGCCTGGTTCTGTGCTTTAATGCTCTGTGACTGAGGGCACTACAGGAAAAACTTTATTTTGCATGCTATTCCTACAAACCATTTTATCACATCAGTACATTGAGGTAGTCCAAGGAAAAGCAATGGCAGAATGCAGACATTGTGTTACCGTACAGAAAAGGTGCAGAACAGATGTAAGGCCATGACAGGTTGCTTATCATTGATTAGATAAGAGTCCATCTTATCCAGGAGGTCTACTCAGTTGTCTTATAACAGTGGAATAGTGAGCCTGTTGGTACATTTCCAGACTTTTGTATCTTCTGCCTGATGGGACAGCGAAGAAGAGAGGATGTCCTGGGTGATAGGGAATGTTGATTTGGCTGCCTGCTTTTCTGAGGCAGCAAGACGTGTAGATAAAGCCCATGGAAAGAAGACTAGTTTCTGTAATATACTGAGCTGCGTCCACAGCTGTCTGCATTCCCTGTGGTCTCATGCAGAGCGGTTGCCATCCCAAGCTGTGATGCATCTGAATAGGATGATTTCTATAAAATATGGGTGTGGGTTGGGGGGTGGGAACATGTTGAATTTCTTCATCCCTGAGGAAGTAGAAGCGCTGATGTATTTTCTAGTCCATACTGGAGATGTGGAAGTACCAGCAAGATCTGGCACATCCATGGGCAGAGAAACAGTTGTCTCATCTGCAAAGTCGTCTTTATAAGTCATTAAATTTTAACGTTGTTTAATGTTGTTACTCTCTTCAGCATCGATGAGTACTTGCAGCATTTTTAAAAATAAATCAGTAAAATACAGAACAAACCAGGTAAAGTTCTCAATCAATAATGCCACTTTTTTCCCTCATTTTTGCTAGTGGATTTATTACCAAGCGGAAATGGCTGACAATAGGGCATAATTTTAAGGAGATTAAGGATTTAAGGAGCATAGTATGGGGGGATGTCAGAGGTAAGATTTTTACACAGAGAGTTGGGGGTGCATGAAGCACCCTGCAGGGTGTTGGTAGAGGTAGATACATCACGGATAGACACATGGATGATAGAAAAGTGGGGAGCTATGAGGAGGATAGGGTTAGATTGGTATTAGAGTAGGTTAAAAGTTTGGCACAATATCATGGTCTGATATTGTTCAATGTTGAATAAGATTGTGTACGGTACATCGAATCTGTCAGAGCTTAAAGCGAGCATAATAGTGTCTTACCAACTCACTGAGGGGATAATTATCTTCTCCATGCTCAGTGAAGGAAAGTTCTTTATGTTTCCAAGTGCCTGTGTAATCGTAGAACCCATTAGATGTATTTTACAAGTTTAGGTTCAACCTAGCTCGATTGAATACAACCTTAGTGGAGAGAAAACCAGACTTTCAGATCTTTCCTAACATAAACAGTAGCTTGATAGTCATTCAGCGTGGAAACAGGCCCTCCATCCTAACTCATAGTTGTCTCTTTTCCATCCATTGGAGATATATCAGGAGCACTGCATATTCAGGGCCCTTAGCACTGTCAGTGATCCCTCCCATCTGTCCAACAATCTCTTTGGCCCCTACCATAAGGTAGGAGGGACCGTAGCATTAGGACAAGCACTGAGTTGGGGCAAGTGAAGTTGATAGAAGTTATCCCCTTTGGTTCAGGAGCCTGATGGTTGAGGAGTAATAGCTGTTCCTGAACCTGCTGTTGTGGATCCTAAGGGTCCTGTACCTTATTCCTGATGGCAGCCACGAGAAGAGAGCATGGCCTGGGTGGTGGTGGGGGGGTGTCCCTGATAATGAATGCTACTTTCCTGCAACAGCACCCTGTGTGGATGTGCTCAGTGATGGGGAGGCATTTTCCCGTGCCGTATCCACTACCTTTTGCAGGATTTTCCATTCAAGTGAGTTGGTGATCCCATACCAGGCTGTGATGCGGGGGGACTAAACACACAGCCTTCTGGTGCACCCCTGCTGATGGAGATTGTGGAGGAAATGTTGCCAATCTGACTGACTGGGGTCTGCAAGTCTGCAAGTGTGGAAATTGAGGACCCAATTGCACAAGGAGGTATTGAGGCAATGGTTTTGAAGCTTATTGTTTGGTTTTGAGGCTATGATGGCATTGAATGTCAAGCTGTAGTCAATAAAGAACATTCTGTTGCATGCACCTTTGCTGACCAGATATTCCAGGGCTGAGTGAAGAGCCATTGAAACGACATCTACTGTGCCATTTGGATGATACTGGCTGATAGTTATTGAGGCAGATTGACACTTTTTTCTGAGGTACCAGTGTAATCGAAGCCTGCTTGAAGCAGGTGGGTCCCTCAGACTGCTGAAGCGAGAGGTTAAAGATCTTAGAAAACACTCCACTAGTTCATCGGCACAGAACATTAGCACATAGCCAGGTAGCCCGTCTGAGCCAGATGCTTTTCATGGGTTCACCCTCCTGAAGGCTGCTCGCACATCAGCATCAGGGACTGAAGCCACAGGATCAACACAGGCTGTGGGAGTTCACGATGGTTCCTCCATGTTTTGAAGGTTAAAGTGAGTGTTGAGTTCACCTGGAAGCAAAGCCCTGTTGTCAGCTATGTCACTTGATTTCACTTCTGTAAGAGGTGGTTGTTTTCAGGCACTGCCACAGCTGTCGAGCATTTTCATTTATTCAAGCTTAGTCCAGAATTGCCTCTTCGCCAATGAGATGGCTTTCCAGAGATCGTACCTGGACCACTTGTAACCTTCTTGGTTGATAAACCTGAATGCCTCTGATCTGGCTCTCAGCGGATTGTGGATCTCATGGTTTATCCAGAGCTTCAGGTTGGGGAATGATTTTGTGGGGCCACATTCGTCTACAACAGTTTTTATAAAGCCCATGATTCAGATCCACAGTTGAGTCTTGAATACCCCTAGTCCACAGACTTGAAGTGATTACTGTGCTCCTCTGTCTCCCATGACCTCCTCTATCTCTGGAAACTTGCTCCTTAGTCTCTGACTGTATGCAGGAAGGAAAAATGCAGTCGTGTGACCAGATTTCCTGAAATGCAGTCCAGACATGGAATGGTAGGCATTCCTTATCTTAGAGTAGCAGTGGTCTGTTGTGTTGGGACCTCTGGTGGTACAATCTATATGCTGAAGATAATTAGGCAGGGATTTCTTCAAACGAGCTTGATATAAATCCCTGACTATCCACCACCTTGAGTTGTGTTAATATCCCAGTTCTGTTGAAGGGCCATTGATCTGAAGCGTTAGCTCCGTATTTATCTCTCTATATGGATGCTTCTTGAGCTGCAGAGTATGCCTACCATCCCGAGTCTCTCCAACACCACCGTAAATCTCCTCCACTCTTTCCGGATTAATGGCATCTTTCCAAACCCGAACACGTTACTCCAAATGTGGCCTCGCCAAAATCTTGCACAAGCAATAAATTGCAGTCATGGAGGAATTGACACCAGATGCAGGCAAGAATTAAGAAATAGAAGCAGAAATAGGCTTATCAGAAATGATAAGCTCATGGTTGATCTTTTCCCCTCCATTACTAACCCCATAACTTGTGGCCAAAGCTCTCAGTCTGATCAGCACCTCCACTTGTTGATTCACCATCAATAACTCTCGGAGATGTGAGTCGAGATAGGCTTTTAGTAGCTGGAAGAGGGCAGTCAGCAGCAAGAAACCATCACACAACATCCTGGAGACTGAGGGAGGAGCAGTGCCTCCAATCACCTTTATACCGGGGTCTGTGGGAGGAGCCACAGGAGCAGTCAGCAGGGGTCAGTGGGAGGAGCCACAGGAGCAGTCAGCAGGGGTCAGTGGGAGGAGCCACAGGAGCAGTCAGCAGGGGTCAGTGGGAGGAGCCACAGGAGCTGTCAGCAGGGGTCAGTGGGAGGAGCCACAGGAGCAGTCAGCGGGGGGGGGGGGGGGGCGTGTTCAGACAGATATATGTAGTTCACCACACTTATTAACACCCTACCCCACCACTCCACTCCATTGCAACATACACACCACCCAGCCCCGCTGTATGTACAGATGTACATTGTGTTTGATAGAATTGCTTTTATATTTATATTAATAGTGGTTTTTTTTGTTTTTATTCTGTTCTTTATACTTAGTGTTTTTTTGTGCTGCATCACATCTGAGGTAACAATCATTAAGTTCTCTTTTACACTTGTAAAATAAATTATCTTGAATATTAAATGTTTGATCGTGTTCCATATCTTTTTATTCCCTTCATGCTGAACTATCTACCAGCATGTGTCTTGAATATCTATTTATTTATTGATTTGTCTATCTAAATATCTGTTTATTTATTTGTCTATCTGATTATTTATTCAATCTATTTATTTATCCATCTATCTATCTACTTATCTATTTATTCATTTATAAATTTGAGCTGTGCCATCCAGCAATTCCCTGATTTAATCCCAGCCTAATCACGGGACAATTTACAACGACCAATTCACCCACCGACCAGTGCGTCTTTGAACTGTGGGAGGAAACCAGAGCACCCAGAGGTTATGGGGAGAACATACAAGCTCCTTACAGGTAGCGGCGGGAATTGCTGGTACTGTAAAGCATTGCGCTAACCACTACGCTACCGCGCCACCGCTGGAGACACAGTGTGGAGGTACAAGAGATGCAGGAATCTGGAACAATGAACATTCTGCTGGAGAAACTCTGTGGATCAGGTAGCACCTGTGGGGAACCGGTGAGTGGGGGTGGGTGATGGAGAAGGTATTATTAACACTTTGGACTGGAATCTTGCATTTGGAACCCCAATTAATGCAAGATTTCAATCCAACAACCCTACTAATTCTGCTCAACCTGTTGGCTTCCTCCAGCAAATTGTGCTGCACGGACTAGAGGGGCCGAGATGGCCTGTTTCCGTGCTGTAGTTGTTATATGGCCATTTCTAAGATACTCAACAACAGAGAATTACTAAGATACATTACTCTTAGAATTACTAAGAATTAAGGTGTTTCTCCCCACATCAGTCTTGGATAGATTTTGAGCCCAAAGTCGAGAAAATCTGCAGAAGCTGGAAATCCAAGTAAGACGAAATGCTGGAGGAACTCAGCAGGTCAGGCAGCATCTATGGAAAAGAGTAAACAGTTGATGTTTTGGGCGAAGATCCTTCATCAGTATTGGTAAAAGGATGAGAAGTCAGCGAGAATACATTTTTTTAAGACCGGTCCATTGCAGGTGGCAGAGCGAGAATACTGGAGTTTTGGAAGTGACTGGGATAGGGACACCAGGTAGCTTCTCATTCTTGCTCTAACTTCTCACCTTTTTTCCCAGTCCTGATGAAGGGACTCGACCCGAAACGTCAACTGTTTACTCTTCTCTATAGGTGATGCCTGGCCTGCTGAGTCCCTCTAGCATTTTGTGAGTGTTGCGTAGATTTTGAGCCTCTGATTTTGAGGCTGACTCTTGGTTTTGGAGATCTCAGACAGTGGATCAACATCGCGGTTAGTACAAATACCTCTCCTTTTCAGAGAGCTGAGTTCGCCCTGATCTCTGGTGCTGCCTGCTTGGAGTTAGCATGTTCTCCAGTCGAGCTTGCTCTGCGTGCTGTGGTTTTCCACCACATCCCGAGGGCCTTCGCTCCATCTGTGGCAAAAGGCAGCTACCCTTTTCAATTTGGCTTCCCATTCCCATTCCATGACTGTCCGTGGCCTCCTCTGCTGCCACGATGAGGCCAAACTCAAGCTGGCGGAGGAACACCTCACATCTGGGTAGCCTCCAACCTGTATGTCAGTGAAAGTTCTCTAACATATTCCCCTCTTCTCACATGAGCCTCATCTCCCTCGGGTGCCCCTCCTCCCCCCCCATCTCCTGTTTTCTCCTATTAAATTCCTTCTTGTTCAGCCCCTTACCCTTCCACCCATCACCTCCCGGCTTCTTACTTCACCCCACTCACCCATCTTGCCATTCACCTTCCAGCTTGTACTCCACGGCCTCCCCACACCTTCTTGTTTTGGCTTCTTCCCCCTTCCCTCCCACTCCTGATGGAGAGTCTCGGCCCAAATCACCGACTCTTTATTCCTCTCCGTACTGGCTGAGTTCCTCCAGCATTTTGTGTTGTGTGAATATTCCAGCTCTGTTGAAGGGTCATTACTCTGAAATGTTCGCTCTGTTCTCTCTCTATAGGTGCTGCCTGAGCTCAGGTTATTTCTATCACCTTTTGTTTAACACAGAGGGATGTTCTATTAGTCTGAGAGAAAGCTCAAAGTAAATTTATTATCAAAGTACGTATATGTTTTCATATATCGAACCGTGAGATTCAGTTTCTTGCAGGCATTCACAGTAGAACAGAAAAATACAACAGAATCGAAAAACTACGCACAAGCAAAGACAGACAAACAACGTGCAAAAGAAGACAAACTGTTCAAATACAAAAAAATCAAATAATATTAATACATAAATGTATAGATGGATAGATGGATGGATGGGAAATTAAGGGTTATGGGGAAAAGGCAGGTAGGTGGAGATGAGTTCATGGTCAGATCAGCCATGGTCTCATTGAATGGCGGAGCCGGCTCGATGGGCCAGATGGCCGACTCCTGCTCCTATTTCTTATGTTCTTAGATGGATGGATGGATGATTGAATAGATAGTTGGATAGATGGATAAATAAATAAATAAACAAACAAATAAATAACTGCATGTATTTTACTGAGAACATGTTGTTGTAGAGTCCTTGAAAGTGCATTCTGGTGAGTGAAGTAATCCGCACTTGTTTAGAAACCTGATGGCTGACAGGTAGTAGCTGTTCCTGAACCTGGTGGTGCGAGTCCTAAGGCAGCAACGAGGAGAGGTCATGGTCTGGTTGGAGGGGGTCCTTGGTGATGGTTGCTGCTTTCCTGTGGCAGCACTCCTCACAGGTGCTCTCAATGGACGCTGTACCAGTTTATTCTCTGAACGCAGGCATTACAAGGAGTGCAGCATTCTCTCAGTGATTACTTGAGGGTTCTCTGCTCAAGTCTTTAAAGCGGCACTTGATCCGACAAACTTCTGCTTCAGTGACAAGAATGCTACTGCTCTGGAATGTTAAAGACGAGGCTGCACCCAATTTCCAAATGCACAGTGATTGTCCCACTCAAGTGAAAGATATTGAATGTTATCTTCCTGTTGTAAAGAGTTAGTAAGTAAGCTTGGCTCCTGTGGACTAGCTAATGTCACCTTGTCAGTCAAACAAAAAACTTTGCAAGAAATAGAAGATAATGCAACACTTGGAAAGGTACGAGGTAATCAGCAGTAGTCAGAGCACATTTGTAAAGGGCAGTCATGCCTGATGAATTTAACAATCCTCCGAAGACTTCACTCAGCCTGGAGACAAGAGAAATGCAGTGGTATATTAGGAGTTGCAGAATGGATTTGACAGGTTGCCAACAACAAAAATAAAACATGCATTTTTCTTTCTTGCCTGCTGTACTCCATCCATTTCTGTGTAGACGGGGAGGGCGGCTCCTTTAGCATTGAGTTGCAAAGCGGGTGTTCCTGGCGAGCTACAAGGACAGTGCTTTACAGTCGGCGATGTCGGTGGCATTAATCTGCATCTGAAATTCATTCTGCTGGCCCAGGGGGGGTTGCTCAATATGCAGATGAGTGTTCCATGCCAGTCATCAGCTCTATTGTTATGAATGCAGTTTTCCTAATAGCTCTGTGGGCGAATGAATATTTCCTACTCTCAGGGGTCTGTGTCCTGACACAGATCAATGGGTTTAACAAGAAGGCATCAATGCAATCAGTCCCCTGCGATTGGCATTCGGTACACCTTTTTATGAAGTAATTGACCTGCTTGCACTTGTACTCAAGGGGAATGTGAACCATTCTACTGCCTCTGGGCAAGAGGCACAGGAGCCGTAGTTCCCATAACATCAGGTTCAGGGACGGTTATCACTCATCAACCATCATACTTCACTCACCTCAAGTCTGAACTGATTCCACAACCTATGGATTCACTTCAAGGATTCTATAATTCATGTTCTCAATGATATCTATCTATCTATTTATGTATGTGTGGTGAACTACATATACCAGAGTGGTTTGCTCCCAACAGACCCCTGCTGACTGCTCCTGTGGCTCCTCCCACAAACCCCTGTATAAAGGCGAATGAGGCCTGAGGCCGGCCCTCATTCTCCAGGATGTTGGGTTGTTCATTCTTCCAGTCAATAAAAGCCGATAACTCTCTTCTTACGTCTCAGAGTGAGTTATTGATGGTGCATCAGTATGTATCTATCTATCTATCTGTCTATATCTACCTTTCTGGGTATTTATCTGTCTATCTATCCATCTTTCTGTCTATCTGTCATCTATCTTTCTGTCTATCGATCTATTTATCTCTCTATCTTTCTATCTGTCTATTTATATAATTTGATTTTTTTTGTATTTGCAGTTTGTCTTTTGCACATTAGCTATTTACCTTAACTTCTGATTAGATGGTGGCATGCTTGGATGCAGCAGGCTCTATGGGGCCGAACAAAGGTGTTATTGTCCTTTTTTTAAATGTCTCTTTTACAATTGCAAGACATTGCTGGACATTAAGAGCCTCAAGTTCTGTAGGTCTAACCCACCAAGATGCTTGTTGGTGGAGCTGCACCTGGTGCCTGCTACAGAAAGATGTCAGGGTCGGTGTGCAGTGTGGTGTGCCGTCTAACAGCGAGTGATTGTCTTAGTCCGTTTTCTTGTGATCGCAAGACTCTGTTGGACATTAGTAATGTGGAGTGCTGCAGGTCTGGTTCACTGACTTACTGGTGGGACTGGGAACTGCGTGGCTTCGGTTGTAGCGTGGACTAGGCCACAAGCCGCGGTGTCGCCTATTTGTAGCTGCCCAGGAGAGAGTCATCAGTGCCCAGAGGTGGTGTGATGTGGTGCAGCATCCATGCTGATGTCGGTGCTGCCCTCTAGTGTTCGCTCAGTAGAAGGCAAGCTGGATTGCACTTGTCTGCAGCCTGCTGCGGGCTTGCTCTTGCCAACAGCATTCACGGATTTAGGGACTTGGGGTATTTTTTTTGTGTGACTGTATGTTTGCTGTTATCTTATATTTGCTATATGTGTGTTGTGTTGTGTATGACTATTGGTTCTGTGCTTTGCACCTTGGCCCCAAAGGAACACTGGTTCATTTGGTTGTGTACACGGATGTTAATGTACGGTTGAGTGACAACTAAACTTGAACTTGCCAGTCTTTGTGCGTAGCTTTTCATTGATACTATTGTATGTTTTATTCTACTGCAAATGCCTGCAAGAAAATGAATCTCAGGGTAGAACACAGTGATATATATGTTCTTTGATAATAACTATACTTTGAACTTTTGAGATGGTGGCTTGATTCCTGATGTTCTCCTTGACGAAGAGCCCTGTATTCAGGAGCCGCCTGGTTTCAGGCTTTCACAAGGTGAGGCAGCAGCAAGTTAAAACGGCAGAGCTAATCAGAGAATGCACAGCCACAGGATGGGTTAACTCCTGGCAAGTTTCGAGGCAAACTAGTATCAATGACCAAAATCTGAATGAGCTTGACAGAGCAAATGAAGCGGAAGTGTCTCAAAAAAGGCTTTTTACCCAAAATAATCAACAGAAGAAATCAGGAGTGATGTGAGAAGATTAAAGACCATCCCATTGAATTATACAGTGAAGTGCAACAGAGCCTTTAACTTTTACACGCTATCGCCTCCCAGATTCTCACTTCATTCCCTCCTCCCTCACCCACCTACCTTCCCCCACTCCTGACTTCACCTATCACCTCACAGCTGTACTCCTTCTCCCGCCACCCCCCACCACCACCTTCACTGGCTTCTTGAAGGGTCTTGGCCTGAATTGCCGGCACTTTATTCCTCTCCTTAGATGCTTCCTGACCTGCAGAATTCCTCCAGCACTTTGTGTACTTTACAGTGAAATGTGATGTTTGTGTCAACAATCTGCAGCGTCCGAGAATATGCTGCCGGCAGCCCGCAGGTGTCACCCCACTTCAAGCACCCACACCCATACAAACTCGTTACAGACAGCGGCGCGAATTGAACTCCGACCTTCCAGTCGCTGGCGCTGTTATTAGATCAAGGGTTCAAAGGTTCATTTATTATCAAAGTATGTATGCAGCACACAACTCTGAGATTCATCTTCTCCAGATAGCCACGAGAGAGGAAAACTATGGAAGTCAGTTCGAAGAGAAACAGCAAAGCCACCACCTCCAGACAAAAAACAGCAATACGATCATCAACCCCCCGCCAAACCTCCCTCTCCCCACAGAAAATGCAACAAGAACTTCTCCTCTGCACAAAAAAAAATGAGGAAGAATAATTGAGAACATAATACAGAATATAAAAACCATAAGACTAAATAAGTGCACAGTCCATAGTCCGATCCAAAACAGCAGAACGTCAGTAGCATCCTCTGACATCATCAAAAGAAAGAGACTTGGCGACAGAGGGTTCACATCAGCGACCAAAAGGCAGGATGTCACTGCTGAGTCCTCACCCGCCTTCCACATCCACCTCGATGTTTCAATCTTCCTTGACACTCTAATCAGCAAATAATGGACGCTTTAACCAGTGAAGTGGATGTTAGCCAGACAGTGCAATGTCTGAAAGGGAATTGAAAGCAGATTGAAATTTGTTAGATAAAGATCGATAAGCAGTTTACAAATAGAGAGGGAAAGCTGTTGGGTTTCAGAAGGACCAGAATGACCTTGTAAACATTATGTTATTATGCAGGAACAGCAGACAATTAGCAAGGCCAACAGTGTGTTAGCGTTTATTGCAAAAGGATTTGAGTGCAAGAGTGAAAGCACCTCATTCCAATTAAATAGAGCCCTGGTGAGATCGCGTTTGGAATACGTGATCAGATCTGGGCTCCAGCTGTA
This sequence comes from Hemitrygon akajei, assembly GCF_048418815.1. NCBI lineage: Eukaryota > Metazoa > Chordata > Chondrichthyes > Myliobatiformes > Dasyatidae > Hemitrygon > Hemitrygon akajei. Next base: position 8,940,206 of record NC_133154.1, read on the forward strand.
AGGAAGGATAGACCGAGTCCGATGGAGGTTCACGGGATTGCTTCCTAGTATAGGTGTAGAGAATCAGAATCAGGTTTAGTACCACTGACCTGCTGCAGAATTTGTGGTTTTGTAGTGCAATAAATAAAAAAAAAGTTACCATAACTTGCAATAAGAAATGCGGTCCTGTACACTTGGTGGCCATTTCACTGGGTTCCTCCTGCACCAAATAAATGGCTACCTAGTGCACGTCCGTGGTCTTCTGCAACTGTAGTCCACCCACGTCAAGCCTCGACGTGTTGTGTGTTCGGAGATGCTCTTCGGTACACCACGGTTCTAACGCGTGGTTGATGAGCTACTGTCACCTAGAACAAGTGTGGCCATTCTCCTCTGACCTCTCTTATTAACAAGACGATTTCGCCCACAGAACTACTGCTCACTGGATGCTTTTTGTCTTTTTTTGCACCGTTCTCTGTAAAGTCTAGAGACTGTGCGTGAAAATCGCAGGGGATCGTTAGTTTCTGAACCACCCCATCTGGCACCCATAACCATTCCAGGGTCAAAGTCACTTGGATTTCATTCTTGCCCATTCGCTGTTTAATCTGAACAACAACTGTGAATCGGGATATGCTATGCTGTTGTTGGAAGTGTGTCAACACTTGTGGTCAGTGACATAAACGATGCATTTCACGGTACAATGTTTTGATGTAGTTGTGACAAATCATACTGCATTATTGCATTTTATTCTGCATTCTGCTATTGTTTTAACTTGTACTACCTCTATGCACTGTGTAATGAATAGATCTGTGAGAACAGTGTTGAAGACCAGCTTTTTACTGTACCCTGGTACATTTCAAAGTTCAAAGTCAATTTACTGTCAAAGTACATATACGTCACCATATACAGCCCTCGTGTTCCTTTTCTTCCAGCAGGCATGCTCAATAAATCCATAATAGAAAAATAACCATAATAGAATCAATAAAAGACACGCACTAACTTGGGCGTTTAACCAGTGTGAAAAAGACAGCAAACTGTGCAAATACAAAAAGAAAGAAGAAATAATAATAAACAAATAAGCAATAAATATTGAGAACATGAGATGAAGAGTCCTCGAAAGTGAGTCCATAGGTTCTGGAAAAAGTTCACTTTTGGGGCGAGAGAAGCTGAATGAATTTATCGCCTCTGGATCAAATGCCTGATGTTGAGGGGTGGTAACTTTTCCTGAGGCTCCTGTGCCTTCTTCCTGATGGCAGCAGCGAGCAGAGAGCATGTCCTGGGTGGTGGGGTTCCCTGATGATGAAGGATGCTTTCCTGTGACAACACTCAACGGTGTACTCAAACAATTCCAATTCTAATTCCAACCTGGAACAACAAACAAACTGTTGGAGGAATCCGACAAGTGAGGCACCTTCTGGAATTGATGGCTGACATTCCTTTTTTGAGAACCTTTTCATCAGTCCCTTCACCTGCTTAAGATCAGGTGAAGGGAATACAGGGGGCCTTTTCTGGTTGGCTGCCGATGACTAGTGGTATTCCACAGGGGTCGGTGTTGGGACGGCATCTTTTCACGTGATATGTCAATGACTTTGATGACAGTATTGATGGCTTTGTGTCTAAATTTGCAGATGATGCAAAGATAAATGGTGAGGCAGATAGCGTTGTGGAAGAATTAGACAGATTAGGTTAATGGGCCAAGAGGTGGCAGTTGGAATATAGTGTAGGGAAATGCACGGTCGTGCACTTTGGTAGAAGGAATAAAGGCATAGACTGTTTTCTAAGTGGAGCATCCTTGTGCAGGATTCCCTGAAGGTTAACCTGCAGGACAAGTCAGTAAGTAGTAAGGAAGGAAAATGTGTTCATTGTTAGCATTCATTTCAAGAGGACTAGAATTTAAAAGCAGACATGTAATGATGAGGCTTTATACGACATTAGTCAGATGGCACTTAGATTATTGTGAGCAGTTTTAGGCCCCTTATCTAAAAAGGATGGCTGGCATTGGAGAGGGTCCAGAAGGGTTCATAAGAATGGTCCTGCAAAAGATAGGGTTAATGTACGAGGAGCATTTGATGGCTCTTGCCTGTACTCACTAGATTTAGAAGAATGACGGAGTGTCTCATTGAATCCTAGAGAGCACAGCCTCAAAATAATGGTATGATCGTTTAGACAGAGATGAGGACGAATTTCTTTAGCCAGAGGGTGGTGAATCTGTGGAATTCATTGTCACTGTAGGCTGTGGAGGCCAAGTCACTGGGCATATTTAAAGCAGAGGTTGATGGGTTCTTGATTAGTCAGGGCATCAAACATTGTGGAGAGAAAGCAGGCAAATGGAGTTGAGAGGGATAATAAATCAGCCATGATGGAATGGTGGAGCAGACTCGATGGGCCGAATGCCCTAATTCTACTCCTTTTGGTCTTTTGGCCTTGGCCCAAAATGTTCACTGTCTATTTCCCTCCACAGATGCTGCTTTACTCAGAGTTCCTCCAGCAGTTTGTTCTGTACGCTTCACAGCCCAGAACGTATTTCTCTTCCCAGATATTTGTCCCATTCCGCTTTTTAAAACTCCCATAATAACTAGAAGCAGGAGTTGCCCATTCAGCCCCTCCCATGCCAACTAGTCAATGAATAAAGTTCAAAGTAAATTTATTATCAAAGTACACACGTCTCCTTATACTACCTTGGAATTCATTTTCTTGCAGGCATTCACAGTAGGACAAAAAATACAATAGAGTCAATGAAAAGCTGCATACGAGTAAAGACTGACAAATAGCCAATGTGCAAAAGAAGACAAACTGTGTAAATAAAAATACATAAATAAATAAATACTGAGAACATTAGTCTTTGAAAGTGAGTCCTTAGGTTATAGAATCAGGTCAGAATTGAGTCAAATTAAGTTACACATATTGGTTCAAAAGCCCGATTGTTGAGGAGTAATAACTGTTCCTGAACCTACTGGTGTGGATCCCAAGGCTCCTGTAGCTCCTCTCTGATTCCAGCAACAAGAAGAGTGTGTAGACTTGGTGGTGGGGGTCCTGACGATGGATGCTGCTTTCCTGTGACAGTGTTCCATGTAGATGTGCTCAGTGGTGGGGAGGGCTTTTCCTGTCATGGACTGGGCTGAATGCACTACTTTTTGTAGGATATTCCGTTCAAGGGAATTAGTGTTTACATACCAGGCTGCGATGCAACCAGTTAGGGTGCTCTCCACCGCACATCTATAGATGTTCGTCAAAGTTTTAGGTGACATACCAAATCTTCACAAACTTCTAAAAATAGTAGAGGCACTGTCATACCTTCTTTGTAATGGCACTTACATGCTGGACTCAGGACACGTCCTGTGAAATAATGCTGAGCAAATTAAAGTTGCTGGCCATTTCCGTGTTTGATACCCCAAAGAGGACTGGCTCATGGAGCTCCTGAAGGACTTCTCCTGAAGTCAATAATGAGCTCCTTGGTCTTGCTGACATTGAGTGAGGGATTGTTGTTGTAGCAACACTCAGCCAGATTTTCAGTCTCCCTCCCAGATGCTGATTCATCGCCACCTTTGATTTGGCTAAAAACAACAGTGTGTCATCAGCAAACCTAAATATGGCGTTGGAGGTGTACTTAACCATGGTGGCATCTGTTAGTCTCGCGAGACCGTGGATCTGTGCCTGGAATGGTTTCCGGGTGCAGGCCTGGGCAAGGTTGTATGGAAGACCAGCAGTTGCCCAAGCAGCAAGTCTCCCCTCTCCACGCCACCGATGTTGCCCAAGGGAAGGGCAAGGGCCGATATAACTCGGCATCGGTGTTGTCGCGGGAATTGCCAGAGCGAGGTTGAAGGCAACGTTGGACTGCCTTAGGGACTCCAGCTCCGGATTTGTCCTCAGGGTTTACTCCCGAAGCCTTTCCCATGAGTGGGTATGACCGCAAGGCAGCAGAGGTTTGAAATCAGAGTTTCCCCTCTCTTAGATGGACTGCCTTCCCAGGCTGACAAGCTCTAGCTACCTGAAACTTAACCTTACAGTCATAAGTATGAAGTGAGTAGACCAAAGGGGTCAGTGCACAAAGATGAGAAAATGTGCAGATGCTGGAAACCCAAGCAACACACACAAAATCCTGGAGGACAGGCCAGGCATCGTCCATGGAAAAGAGTAAACACAGCCAGCGTTTCAGGCTGAGAGCCCTCATCAGGACTGGGAAAATAGACGAGCAAGCAGGTGGCGGAGGGGAGGAAAACGTACAAGGTGGTAGGTGATAGGTGAAACCAGGAGAGGGGGAGGGGTGAAGTCAAGGGCTGGGAAGCTGATGGGTGAAGGAGATAAAGGGCTGGAGAAGGGGGAATCTGATAGGAGGAAGCCCATGGAAGAAAGGGAAGGGGGAATCACTGGAGGGAGGTGATGGGCAGGTAAGGAGATGAGGTGAGAGAGGGAAACAGGAATACGACTGGTGAAGGGGATCAATTACCGAAAGCTTGAGAAATCAATGTTCATAACATCGGGTTGGAGGCTACCCAGACGGAATATCAGGTGTTGCTCCTCCAACCCGAGTGTGGCCTCCTCTACTGCCCTCTTCAGGTTTCACCTATCACCGGCCACCTTCCTCCTCACCACAGCTGTCGAGCCTCCTTCTGCGTTTCACGTTTGGTCTGGATTTACCACTTCACATGTAAGATTGCTTTCCAGGAGTCGTACCTGGACCTCTTGGTTTTACTCGGTCGCCAGACCTGAACACCATTGATACGGCATTCAGAAGATTGCAGATCTCTTGGTTCATCCAGGGCTTCTGGTTGGGGAAGGCTCTGAATAATTTTGTGGAGACACACTTGTCCAGCAGTGGTGTATTCATTCAGACCCTCTGATGAGTCCTTTGAGAATGGCCCAGTCCTCTGACTCAAAGCAATTCCATAGACACTCCTCAGCCCTCTGAAGTCCACAGTATTGTAGGCTTGTAGGATTGTTTCCTGGGATGTATGCAGATAATTAGAATCAGATCAGATTTGCTTTCAATAACATACAGTGCAAAAATCTTCGGCACTTGTATATTGCTATAGTGCCTAAGACTTTTGCACAGTACTGTATTCGTCAATGTGGAGAGAGTTTGTAAATCTAGTGGGAGCAAAGAATGGTGTGAATTGAGAGTGCGAAGCACCGTGGGAGGGGTTTTGGCAGGTGGTGGAGAAGGAGTGCCAGGGACGGGGTGGGAGGGGTGGCGCTGGAGCAGACATACCCAGTCCTGAGACACCAGGCAAGGTCATTTGATTCTAAAGAATTGGTTTGTTGATCGTTACAGAATGTCTTTCTGGTGCTTCCTGCTCCCTCCCCTCTCCTTTCTCCCTTCTCCTAACCATGATTCACCTCTCCCTGCCCCTTTCCCACTCTTAGTCCAAAATAGAGACCCATATCAGAGTCAGGTTTATCATCACTCACGTATGCTGTGATCTGATAAACATACAGCACAGGCAGAATGGGTTTAAATTCTGCAAAGTTAAACCGTCAAGGAAAACAATGATTGGGGTATTGTGTGCAGTTCTGATCACCTACCTACAGGAAAGATATTAATATGATTGAAAGAGGACAGAGAAAATTTACAAGTATGTAGCTGAGACTTGAGGACTGGAATTATAGGGAAGGGTTGAATAGATTAGGACATTATTCCCTGGGATGTAGGAGAATGAGGAGAGATATATCGGTCCAGATATAAAAAGCTTCGAGGGCTGTAGATAGGGTAAATGCAAGCAGGCTTTTTCCACTGAGGTTGGGTGAGACTAGAACTAGAGGGCAAGGGTTAAGGGTGAAAAGTGAAATATTTAAGGGGAACCTGAGAGGAAACCGTCACTCAGAAGTTGGTGAGAGTGTGGAATAAACTGCCAGTGAAAGGGGTGGATGTGGGTTCAATTGCAACATTCATGAGAAGTTTGAATAGGTACGTGGATGGGAGGGATTTGGTAGACCGAGGTGCATGTCAAAGGGAGCTGGGAGAAAAACAGTTTGACACAGACTAGATGGGCCGAAGGAACTGTTTCTGTGCTACTGTGTTCTATAACTATGCCTCTAAAGATGTGCTGAGATGGGAAACAGGATAAACACAAAGGAGAAAAGAAGGACAAGGTGATAAAGGAATTCAGTAAGGTTATATGGTTAGAGCAGGGCGCTGGAAACTGGGCTGATGTCCTCTTCTTATATCGAAACCTTAGGAGTTCTCCTAAGGAATTGCTCAACTTCAATTCATTGTGTTCATACTTAAAGAAGTCCCTGCTCCCGCAGTCTACGTTCCCTATGCAAATCTTCCATTAAAATTTAATGAGCACAAAATGTTCTCTTTGCAAACTGTGTCCTACAGAGTGAGCAAGTCTCCTCATTATTTTTGATAATGAAATCCCGGCAATTAATCTTGATGAGATTCGCGAGTGCACCGCTTGAGTCCACCAGGTACCCAGTCACCAAAGCAGCTCGCTCGCCGCTAGCCAGTGGGAAGTTGGTGGAACTTCCTTCAACCGTAATAACCTTTTTTACTTTGCAGAACAACCCTCAGGAAAAGTCACAGGTTGGGGGTTCGGCCCCTTCTGCAGAGGCTGGAGGCTAAAATAAGGCAGCACAGTAGTGTAATGCTATTACAGGGGCAGCAACCCGGGTTCAAATCCCCGCCACTCTCTGTAAGGAGTCTGTTCAAAGTTCAAAGTAAATTTCATTATCAATTTATGTACATGTCGCCATATACAACCCTGAGATTCATTTTCCTGCAGGCATACTCAGCAAATCTATAGAATAGTAACTGTAAACAGGATCAATGAAAGATCAACCAGAGTGCAGAAGACAACAAACTGTGCAAATGCAAATATAAATAGTGAGAACATGAGATAGTGAGATAAAGCGTCCTTAAAGTGAGATCATTGGTTGTGGGAACATCTCAATGATGGGGTAAAGAGTGTGGTTATCCCCTTCTATTCAAGAGCCTGATGGTTGAGGGGTAGTAACTGTTCTTGAACCTGGTGGTTTGGGTCCTGAGGCACTTGTATCTTCTTCCTGAGGGCAGCAGAAAGAAGAGAGCATGACCTGGGTGGTGGGGATCCCTGACGATGGATGCTGCTTTCCGAAGTCAGCATTTCATGTAGACATGCTCATTGGTTGGGAGAGCTTTACCCATGATGCACTGGGTGAATCCACTACCTTTTGTAGGATTTTCTCCCTGTTCTCCCCGTGACCATGCGGGTTTCCTCCCACAGTCCAAACACGTACGGGTTAGTAGATTAATTGGTCACTTGGAGGCAATTGGGCAGCGTGGGCTCCTTGAGCTGGGACAGCCTGTTAATGTACAGGACCTCTAAATGAAAAAATTTTAAAAGTTGAAAGCTGACCCTCTGGTGTGGTACCAAGGAATACCATAGCATCAGAGCTACTTGGAAGTGTTGCATTGTCAATTCAATTCAAGTTGAAATGTCATTCACCCCTACATGAATTCAAACGAGACTGTATTACTCCAGGGTCAAGGTCCAAAACACAACACCAACAGTCATATACACAGCACAAAGCACGCACAAGACATCAAGCGCAAATGGTTCTACTTTCACACAATAAAAGGGAACAAAACTTGCGCCATTGAACATTGGGGGGCGGCAATGTCACCTGCCTGAACGCCACCCCACATCGCCCCCCCCCCCCCAGTGGAGAACACCTGCTCCAATGCCACCCCCAGGTGACACGGCAGCTTGACCCAAATCCTCATACATGCAAGGTAGCGAGCACGTATGGAATATCAGTAAAATACGATGCAGAAGAGCTAACTTTACCATGAAATCCAAAACCAAAATCCCATCTGCTCTCTCAGGTTGTAATAGAACACATGGCATTATTTGTGATAATAATTTCATTGTCCGGAATAATGCAGGGATATAGTATAGTGGTCGAGAGAGAGAGCTTTACAGGGGCAGCGATCACTGATTGGTGTTCAATTCCGCTACTGCCTGTGAGGAATACGACCAGGTGTGTTTCCTCCAGGTGCTCTGGTTTCCTCCCACATTCGGAAGACGTATGGTTAGAGTTAGTGAGCTGCGGATATGCCAAGTTGCTGGCAGAAGCGTGGTGACACGTGGGAGCTATCCCCAGCACATCGCAGAGACGATGATGCAGTGACACATGTTGCAATGTACATGTGACAAATAAAGCTCATCTTCGGCTGAAGAAGATGATTTTCTCCCCGGTGTCACAGGGCAGCACTTGTCACTCAGTCAAGCAGATTATCTGTCTCAGGTTGCTGTTTCGGAGAGCATTCTGTCCACAGATTATCTACTTCATGGCAGAAATTATCTACATCATGTGCGCAAATTACCTACGTCTTTCTAAAAGAAGTGTGGTATTAGGTAAGGTGCTTTGAGATACCCATGAAGATGCAAGTCCGTCTGGTGTTTAAGCTCGGAGGAGAGCAACTCCGACTCTTCCAATCATAGCAGAGGACTGAAGTTACGGCACACTGCTGGAAAGTGTGATTAAAAGCGAGGAGGACAGTAATGAACTCTAACAGGACATGGATGGGTTGACAGAATGGGCAGACTGGAGGCAGGAGAAATCCAATAGAGATAAGTGTGAAGTGATGCACTTTGGCAGGGCAAAACAAATAAGGAGCGACGTTGTGAACCAGACAGTACAGTTCCACAGTGTGTCCAGGAGCAGAGGGACCTTGTAACTCAGTGGGCACTTTATTAGGTGTCTCCGGCTGCTGCAGCCCATCCACTTCAAAGCTGCAGAGGGTTGTACGTTTAGTCGGCTCCATCTTGGGTGCTAGCCTACAAAGTACCCAGGACATCTTCAAGGAGTGGTGTCTCAGAAAGGCAGCGTCCATTATTAAGGACCTCCAGCACCCAGGGCATGCCCTTTTCTCACTGTTACCATCAGGTAGGAGGTACAGAAGCCTGAAGTCACACACTCAGTGATTCAGGAACAGCTTCTTCCCCTCTGCCATCCGATTCCTAAATGGACATCGAACCCCTGAACACTACCTCACTTTTTTAACATATATTATTTCTGTTTTTAGCACGATTTTTAATCTATTCAATATATGTATACTGTAATTGATTTACTTATTTTTATTATTTTTTTTTCTTCTATATTATGCGTTGCATTGAACTGCTGCTGCTAAGTTAACAAATTTCACGACACATGCCGAGATAATAAACCTGATTCTGATTCTGAAGTACGACATGTTGTACTTTCAGAGATGCTCTTCTGCACACCACTGTTGTAACGAACGCATGGTTATTTGAGTTAATGTTGCTTTCCTGTCAGCTTGAACTAGCCTGGACTTTCTCCTCTGACCTCTCTCATTAACAAATAATTTTCGCCCACAGAGCTGCCGCTCACTGGATGTTTCTTTTCTCGCATCTTTCTCTGCAAACTCTACAGACTGTTGTATGTGTGAAAATCCCAGGAGATCAGCAGTTTCTGAAATACTGAAACCACCTCATCTGGCACCAACAATCATTCCGTGGTCAAAGTAACTTAGATCACATTCCTCGTGGTCTGAAACAACTGAACCTCTTGACCATGTCTGCATGCTTTTATGCATTGAGTTGCTGCCACATGAATTGTTGATTGGTGAGATAAAGCAGCGCATTCAGATGCAGCAACCTCTCCGTCTCCAGGTGTAATACGTCATCCATGTGCTGTATGTCTTTGTTATGGATGGAAAATGCCGCTGGCTATTCAATATCCTGTGCACAGAAGTTCCACCTCACTAGTGGACTGGTGGACTGCAGAGGATCTCTGTAGCCTGGGCTCACTGTGAATACTGTTTCCTGCTACAGCCATCCGCGGGGTGGTAATAAACCCAATTCTGTGCATCAGCGACCAGGACGCCTCACTCCCCGACAGGCCGAATGTCTTTCACACCCAGTTTGATGCGCAGTCCAAGTGCTGGCAAGGAAGGCACCCCTCACCCCAGGGGAGCAGACATTCCGTCTGGCTGAAGCTGGGGCGAGGAAGATCCTGGCCAGAGTTAACCCACACAAAGCTACAGGGCCCGATAATATACCAAGTCAGGTCCTGAAAGACCGTGCAGCCCGCCTGAAGGATGTGTTGATATATTCAACATCTCTCTGGAACAGTCCATTTTCCCCCCTTCAGGTTTCAAGGCAGTAACCATCATTCCAGTGCCAAAGAAGGCAACGGTAATCTGCCTAAATGACTATCATCCGGTGGCATTTACGTCAACCATTATGAGATATTTTGAGTGGCTGATCATGGAGCACATTAAAGCGTTTCTCCCGGTTACACTGAACTCTTTCCAGTTCATTTACTGCTCAAATCAATCCTCAGATGATGCAATAGCCTCAGCCCTCCACTCCGCCCTGTCCCACCTAGAAAATGGGGTCTTATACTGTGCCAGGCTGCTGTTCATAGACTTCAGTTTGGTGTTTCCCCCAGAACCTAGTGGGGAAACAGTCCTCGCTGGGTCTCAATGCCTTCCTCTGTAACTGTATCCTGGTCTTCTTAACAGAAAGGCCACAGTCAGTCTGTGTGGGCAGCAATGCCTCGCGTCCCATTACGCTGAGCACCGGCACTCCCCAGGGCTGTGTGCTCAGCCCGCTGCTGTTTACACTGCTGACGCACACCGTGTCATCGAGCTTGCGGGTGACACGACGCTGGTCGGCCTCATCAAGAACGATGATGAGATGGAGCACAGACAGGAAGTGGAGCTTCCTGGTGGACATGGAAAAGACCAACAACTGAAGTCTGAACGTGGAGAAGACCGAGGAAGTGATTGCGGACTTTAGGAAGGCGCAGGTGAGCCAAACCCCTCTGCCCCTCCGTAGGGAGAGTTAAGTGCACCAAGTTCCGAGGAGTTCACATCACAGAGGGCTTCACCTTACCCCTCAGTAGCACCTCCTTAAATATCTCCTCCTGAGGAGACGGTGCAAGCGAGGGTCCCCCACCTTCATCTTGGCTGAATTTTACAGGAGCGTCATTGAGACCGTCCTGACAGGTTGCATCTCCACCTGGTACGGCTCGGAGCAGCAGAGCATCAGACGTACAAAGGACTGTGAGAACAGCCAAAAGGATCATGGGGATCTCCCTACCGTCCATCGGGGATATTTATCAGGAGTGCTGAGTACTCAGGGTCCTTAGTATTATCAAGGACCCAACCCATTCATCCAGCATCTTCTTTGATGTTCTACCATCAGGCAGGAGACTCCAAGTGGTCAGGATGGGAAACAGTTTCTTCCCACAGGCCATTAGGCTCTGCACTCACTGCCACATCGCATTCAGAATGTCACCGGATAATTTGTTCTGCATCCTACAATATTTAATTTATTGCACTTTAGTTTGCTTATCTATGCATAATCCATTTGTAGATTTAATTCATACTTTCCTAAGTTATTGTGTGTTACGCGTACGTCCTGATCCGGAGAAATACAGGCTCATTTGGCGGTGTACTTGTGTACCGTTGTGCCTCTCTGCGCCTTGTAGTGCACTGGGCAGCAACCTTGCGGTTCCTTTAGCATTTTCGTCTGCTTTTTTATGAAGTGGGTTGCTAGCTCGGTACTCAACCCAGCACGGATGGAAAGCGTGTAAGGAGACGGCCGGATTTGAACCCGGGACCACTCACGTTGCCGTCTGGTGCAGATGCCGCTACTCCACCCACCGGCATACTTGTATACAGTTAAATGACAATCGACTTGACTTGATTAGATATTGGCCTTAACAGGCAGGTGTATAGGTGTACCTAATAAAGTGGCCACTGAGCGTATGAGCGATGGAGAGAGGAATTTTATATGGGTAGCCTGATAAACCCATTGTGTATCAAAGATCTTTATGTTACAGAAAGAGCCTACAGTTAGGCGGTATTATAATACCTTGCTGGGACATCGCCGAGCATCAGGCAGCATTTGTTTCATTTTCCATCTACAGTCATTTACTGGCAAGCACAGTGAGACTTCCTCAAGCAGCAAATCAGTGCGATATATATTTTATAATCCTTTCGTTCGATGCCGGCTTTGCTGACAATGCCGAAATGTATTTCCCCGCCTCAGTTGCTCTCAAGAAGATGGTTTCTTCAGCCGTCGTCATCCACGGAAAGAGTCAGATTATAGACTTGACGAAAGAATTCAGAAATTGGAAACGCAAAAGGCACTCAGGAGTCCTTAAAGGTTAACTTGCAGCTTGAGTCGGTGGAAAGAAAGGAAAGTGCCACGTCCGAATCATTTTGAGAGGACTAGAATATAAAAGCAAGGACGTGATGCTGCGGCTTTTTAAGGTACTGGTCAAACTACGCTGGGAGTATTCTGCGTAATTTTTGGTCCCATATCTAAGAAAGGCTGTGCTGGCATTGGAGAGGGTCCAGAGGAGGTTCACGAGAATGATCCCAGGCACGAAAGCGTTAATGTATGAGTAGCGTTTGATGGCTCTGGGCTTGTACTGTTGGGAGTTTAGAAGATGGGACGAATGGCCTAATTCTGTTTCAATACCTAATAGTCAACTTATGTTGATATGATCCAAAGCCATGACAGTGTGTGAGTTGGGGGGGGAATTTGCAGGCGATAGAGTTCCTCTGCACCTGCTGTCCCTGCCCCGAGTAAAGATTGGGGTTTGGGAAATGTTGCTGCAGGCCTTATTCTCTGCTGAAGAGCATTTTGTAGATGGCAAGCACCAAGGTCATAGTGTGCCAGTGACATGTTTATATTGCTAAATCAGCAGGCTGGCTTGTCCTTAATGGTGCCAAGTTGGATCTGCACTCTCCCAGGCAAATGGTGAGTATTCCTTCGCAGACCTGATTTGTGTCTAGTAGTCTTTACATTCTTAGGGGGGTACGGAGCTTTGGCTTATCACCGCACGCTCAAACAAACTTCAACAGATGTAGTGCCAAAAGTATACGAAGGGGCCAATCTCAGGGTGGAGGAGAAACACCTCATATTCTGTCTGAGTAGCCTCTCATCAGATGGCATGAACATCAATTTCTCCTTCCGGTAAAAGAATCTTCCCTCCCCATCCCCTCTTCTTCTATTCCCTACTCTGGCCTCTTACCTCTTCTCATTTTTCCATTGTCGACAACAAGGCAATACTGCTGGTTTATGTGCGATATATATTTCAAGACGATGTGCACAAGGATATGTTGTGTGCACTGCTGCTATCAACTAACATAACTGGGGCAGAACTATTCAAGTATTTGAATGACTACATGTCAGGCAAACCGGACCGGTCATTCTGTGTTGGAATATGCACAGACGGGGCTGCAGCTATGACTGGACGGTTGTTTGGTTTCACTACCCGAGTCAAAGAGGTTGCTCCTGAATGCCAGTCTACACACCGTGTCATACACAGGGAAATGCTGGCTAGCCGAAAAATGTCACCTAATCTTAACAGCGTATTGAGTGACGTTGTTGAAGTTATCAATCACATCAAAGCAAAAGCCCTTAACTAACGTCTGTTTGAGCAGCTTTGCGAGGAAATAGATGCAGAGCACAAACACCTTCTCTTACAGAAGTCAGATGGATATCAAGGGGGAGAGCCCTGGCCAGAGTTTTTGAGTTAAGAGAGCCTCTTCAGAGATTTCTTTCAGGAAAAAAGTCACCACTGGCAGCACACTTCAGTGACAAGGAGTGGATAGCAAAACTTGCTGATCTGTGTGACATCTTCAACTTGTTCAGTGAACTAAATTTGTCACTTCAGGAGAGAATGACAACTGTTTTCAAGTTGGCGGATAAAGTGTCTGCTTTCAAAGCCAAACTGGAACTGTGGGGACGGCGAGTGGACAGGGCCATTTGACATGTTCCTAACATTAGCTGGGATTTTGGGAGAGACTGAGGCGGCACCGTCCTTCTCACAGCTGGTGCGCGATCACCTATTTTCGCTGTCGACAGAATTCGAGCATTACTTTCCAACCGCAAATGACCCAAGACGTGCAAAGGAATGGGTCCGTGACCCATTTGTGAATGTCCCCGGTGAATCATCCATGTCAGCGCGGGAAGAAGATCATCTCCTTGAGCTTGCAAATGACAGTGTGCTGAAAAGTATGTTTAACAAAACATCTCTGCCAGCATTCTGGATCAAAATCAAGGCTGGATATCTTGTGACAGCCACGAAAGCACTGAAAATGTTGCTTCCATTTCCAACATCATATCTCTGCGAAGCGGGGTTTTCTGCAGAGAATGCAATGAAAACTAAATTGCGGAATAGACCAGACATAAGGAACCCCTTCAAGTATCAGTGTCTCCCATCACCCCTCGATGGGACCGTCTTGTTGCAGGGAAACAAGCCCAGGGCTCCCACTGATTCAGCAATATTGGTGTGTTGTAATGATTTTATATGTTTATACAAGGAAAAAATGCACTGCGTGTTTAATATCCAAAAGTTACTTAAAATGTTATGATGCTATTGACTTATAAGTGACTTATAGTTAACTTATCACCTATATTCTGGGCCTGATTAACACCCCCCCCCACCCCCGTCGGCTGGTCCGCAAGTATATTGTCAATATTAAACCGGTCCACGGTGCAATTAGGTTGGTGACCCCTGCTCTATCACACCACAACCCCCCCCCCCATACCCCTCCCTTCCCTTTCTCCTGAAGTCCCATGCCACCAGATTAAAGAACAGTGGTATCCCTTCAACCCTTTGCTTCTTGAACCAACCAGCACAATGCAAATCAATTGAAATTACCAACACTTCAATCACTTTTACAAGGATGATGCCAAGATCTGAGGACCTGAGTTACAGAGAAAGGTTGAATAGGTTAGTACTTTATTCCCTAGAATGTAGAAAAATTCGGGGAGATTTGGTAGAGGGATGCAAGGCTTATTGAGAAAGTAAGGAGGCATGGGATCCAAGGGGACATTGCTTTGTGGATCCAGAACTGGCTTGCCTACAGAAGGCAAAGAGTGGTTGTAGATGGATCATATTCTGCATGGAAGTCAGTCATGAGTGGAGTGCCTCAGGGATCGGTTCTGGGACCCCTACTCTGCAATTTTTAAAAATGACCCAGATGAAGAAGTGGAGGGATGAGTTAGTAAATTTGCTGATGATAGTGTGGAGGGCTGTCAGAGGTTACAGCGGGACATTGATAGGATGCAAAACTGGGCTGAGAAGTGGCTGATGGAGTTCAACCCAGATAAGAGTGAGGTGGTTCATTTTGGTAGGTCAAATATGATTACATAATATAGTATTAATGGTAAGACTCTTGGCAGTGTGGAGGATCAGAGGGATCTTGGGGTCCGAGCCCATAGGACACTCAAAGTTGCTGTGCAGGTTGACTCTGTGGTTAAGAAAGCATACGGTGGATTGGCCTTCATCTATCATGGGAGTGAGTTTAGGAGCCGAGAGGTAATGTTGCAACTATTTAGGACCCTGGTCAGACCCCACTTGAAGTACTGTACTCAGTTCTGGTCACCTCACTACAGGAAGGATGTGGAAGCCATAGAAAGGGTGCAGAAGAGATTTACAAGGATGTTGCCTGGATTGGGGAGCGTGTCTTATGCAAACAGGTTGAGTGAACTTGGTCTTTTCTCCTTGGAGCGACGGAGGATGAGAGGCGACCTGACAGAGGTGTATAAGATGATGAGAGGCATTGATCATAAGGACAGTCAGAGGCTTGTTCCCAGGGGCTGAAATGGCTAGCACGAGAGGGCATAGTTTTATGGTGCTTGGAAGTAAGTACAGAGGAGATGTCAGGGGTAAGTTTTTTACTCAGAGAGTGGTGAGTGCGTGGAATGGGCTGCCAGCAACGGTGGTGGAGAGGGATACGATAGGGTCTTTTAAGAGACTCCTGGACAGGTACATGAAGCTCAGAAAAATAAAGGGCTATGGGTAACCCTTGGTAATTTCTAAGGTAAGGACATGTTTGGCTTTGTGGGCCGAAGGGCCTGTATTGTGCTGTAGGTTTTCTATGTTTCTATGTTTTTATACAAAATTACAAGAGGTATAGATAGGGTTAATGCAAGCAGGCTTTTTCCTCTGAGGTTGAGTGAGGCTACATCTAGTGGTCATGGGTTAAGGGTGAAAGGTGAAATGTTTAAGGGGAACATGAGGGGGAACCTCTTCACTCAGAGGGTGGTGAAAGTGTGGAACGAGCTGCCAACATGAGTGATAGATACTGGTTTGATTTCAACATTTAAGAGAAATTTGGGTAGTTAAATGGATAGGAGGGGTATGGAGGGCTTTGGTCCAGACGTAGGTTGATGGGACTAGTCAAATTAATGGGTTGGCATGGATTAGATGGGCTGAAAGTCCTATTTCTGTGCTTTGTGGCTTTGCATGAAAATGGACTTCAGCTTTCTTTCTGACTTTGTTCTTCCTTGTAAAACAATATTTTCAGTTTATGCTTGATTTGTGTTTTTCTTGTGAATGCTGCTTCTTGTCAATGCTTTGCACCTGTAGTGCTGCAGCAAGTAAGTTTCTCGTCGTACCTGTGCATACATGACAATAAAACTTCACTTAGAAAGTCGAACGACTTTGAAGTGTTAAGGATAAGATTCTCACTGCAGGACACACAGCATCTTATCTAATGCCTGTACACCACAGGCAGTTAGGGCAGCAATGAAGGCCCTCCATCTCTGGCAGAGGGCTGTGCTTCCTTCATCGTGTTGGTAGTTTGGTTTCACTACTCAGGAACATTGTCACACTCAGATGTAGAAGGATTCTTCACTGCTCTTTCCGTAACAGTTCTGTTTTACCAGTTTGGGTTGTTAGCCCTGAGCTGAACTCCTGAACCTGGAGGAATGGTGGGCAGCTCTTCGTCTGACCTCTACCCTCTGACCTGTTTGGCAAGGGTGAACCTACCAAGAGTCAAAGCATGAAGCCCTGACTCCAGCCAACATAACTCTCTGGGTCATTGAGACATGCAAGCCTCCAAACCCTACAATGAGGCTGTGGTCCTCTTGGAGGATACACAACCTTTGACCTGTCCTTATA